>NC_089493.1:23096699-23403337 GCF_036850765.1 Saccopteryx bilineata
GGCCCCAGCATACAGTTTTATAACCTCCCCTTTCACAACACCTATGATACTCCAAGTACATCAGATTGGACCTGCAGATTATATCCATTGAACCCTACGCACTCTTAGAACCTAAATCAAATATGGCCACCTCAAAGCTCTTTCCGCCAATTCCTTAAACTCACTATAATTCTGTATTTCTTTCATCTGTAAATAGAGAAAAGAATAGCAACTCCTTCACAAGGCTTTGTGAGGGTTAATCAAGATAACATATGTAAAGCATTTAATAGTGACTAATGCACAGTACATACTAAGGAAATTGTACCGATTGTAATGATGTTAAATATCTTTCTCCCTCACATGCACATGATTACAAAACCCACATATAAGGCCCATAGCAAACTGAAATTTCAGTAGGATCATACCATGGCAGATGTTCTTAAAATGATTCTATTACATCATATAACCAAATTGGACCATGACGTCTGCAAGCAAAGTGATGGTTTTGATTAAAGTTTTTTCTTATCTGTCTGTCTCACTTTCTCTCTCCCCCCCTTTGTCTCTCTCCCTTTTCCTGCTCCTCCTAATCCTCTCCTCTCTCCCTCTCTATATTAGTGTTTAAAGAATAAACAGGGAGGAAGAAAGACCAAATGACTGCTGTTTACAAGCCACCTATGATGGACCACACACACGATTTTCTACATTTTCATTAGTCTATACATTAGCACTCTAGACCAGTGTCAGTGACTAATAAAGTGCTACTTCTCATAGATCATTTACAGCTATTTTTCACTTTTTAATAATATACCTTTATCACCAGTTGCGTGACAAAGATATGATTTTAAAGACATCCTCTCAAGATATTCATTTAAGTTTCTTTTTATACTTTACTGGGAACTCTCCCCCATTCTGATATAGTTGGCAGATTGTTAGGTACCAACCACACTTAGAAAAGGCAGTCAGTAAATAAACTACTCCTTTTTTTCAAAACTTCCATGTCTGGTATCAGAAACTCCCAGGTCTGAATTGCTGGTTGTGGCCCCGCCCCCGTGGCTGGGGCAGAGGCTCAGTGGGGAACCAGGAAGAGTTCAGAGTCAGAGACAAACCTGCTGAAGGTCACAGGGAAGACTGGGTGAGTCAGTGACAAGACTGCTAGAGGCTGATGACAAGCTCGGTGGTGATGGAGAAAGAAGGGTTATCATTGGAGAGGAAACCAGAGGGGCCTGGGAGAGCTTTGAGGGCTATGTGTGGTGGCCCCCTGCTTGAAGGAAGGAGCTTTATGGCCCATGTCCGACCAGGCTGACTCTTCTTGGACAAACCCATGCACTAGCACCAGAGCTGCAGACAATATTGGCTCCTTGCTGCACTGTCCACTCAGGGGCTTCTTTACCTGCACCCAAACAGCTGTCTGCTGTGGCTACAATACAACCTCACAGTTCTCTTTACTCTCTGGCCCAGAAGCTAGCTCTCTCAGGTTGTCTAAGGCTCTAAATGACGCTTCCTTTTCACACCCATTTTGTAAAGCACTGAAATGGGGTCTTTGGCCATCTCAGAAGGTAACTGGACAGCCCCGGATGGCACAGGGGGTTTAGGGTGAAGGGTCACAGGAGGTGGGTAGGGATGATGGGGTATACAATCACTACTATCCTTTGTATTGGGATTTGACATTTAGTTCTCACAATACTGTGAGGCAATTAGCATTATAAGCCCATTTTACAGATAATGAAATTAAGAAACAGGGATGCCAAATCAACACGGCCAAGGGCAAACAGCTAGGTCCGAAGCCAGGTTTACCTGAGTGTCAAGCCTCCATTCTTACACTAAACAGCCCTCTGGATGAATGATGAACAAATGAGTGGTGTGTAGGACCAGGCTGCTTCTGCAGGAGGAGCAGAAATTAGGGGAAAGCAATCTGGTAGAGAAACCAGAGATGTGTCTTTGAACCAACCGATAGTTAGGCTGGGTGAGAATGGCAGTGGGTGTCTGAGGCAGCAGAGAAATCCCGAGGGGGGCCCTGGATGCAGAAAGTAAACCCCTGTGGGTATGAATCATGATGGGAGAGGAGACTTTGGCAC
Source organism: Saccopteryx bilineata (assembly GCF_036850765.1). Taxonomy (NCBI): domain Eukaryota; kingdom Metazoa; phylum Chordata; class Mammalia; order Chiroptera; family Emballonuridae; genus Saccopteryx; species Saccopteryx bilineata. The sequence continues at coordinate 23,098,754 of NC_089493.1, forward strand.
ATTGGGGTATTTGATTACTTAGTCAGCTTACACTGATGGGGATCTGCCTATAACATCTGTGGGAACACATGCTCCCCAATTTGATTCAACATGGGGTCACCTTTTTATTTGTCATTGATTTTGAGGTGTTTGTTTTCGGCTATGAACTCCATGTGGCCAGAAACTGTGCCTACCTTTTCCAGGTTTAAGTCAAGGCCTAGACATGGTAATTACTCAACATACATGTATATGAACGTATATAAACGCAGTTTCAGATGGTGAATTCAAATGTTGTGTCACCCAACAGGCTCTCTAACATGGTAATAGAGAGAAAAAAATGTGGTTATGTGATTATTACATCTAATTATCCTGTCTGGAGTCACATAAGCTCCCCCTGACTCATCGTCCCAGCTACCACTCGTGCAGTATCGCAATCTGTCCCAGTGCCCTCAGGATGGGTGGAAGGACAAGATAATACACAACTTGATACAGAGTAGGTGCCCAACAGGTTATTATTACCTGTAAATACTACTCATTTATAAAAACATATTTAAGTGATTTTTTTAAAGCAACTAATAGGAATAAATGGTACTTTGGGAAAAAATGTCCAAAGGAAGAAATCAGGAGAAAGTCCTACAAGGACTAAATGTTAAAATGACAAGTGTATAAATCCTCCTGACTCTAAGACCAAATACCTACCCAATGGTGGTGTGATAACATTTATTTGTTATTAAATAATTAAGTAAATAACTCATCAAATACTGCTTATTTATAAAATGTTAGGCTTTGGTTAGTGGCTGTGGGTAAAAGAAAAAATAGATTAGGATCCCTGGACCAAAGTTTCTTAGAATCTAATGGAGGAGACCATGGTGTAAAAAATGTAATACAATGTTTCAGTGCTCTAGTAGTATTCTTTATTCTGTAACTTTGGAAACATGATGAGAGGGAGAAGGCGTTTGTGTACAGGTGTGTCTGAATTTGGGATTAGGAAGAGAGTAGTATTCAGATGAGACTTCTTAGAGAAAGCAACGCTTGTGATCCTTAAAGAATGAGCAGGAACTAATGCTCCCGGCAGACCAGAGATGCAAGAACATTGTATACCACGTGTAGAGTTGAGAGAGGTTGGAAAGTTCAACAAACAGTGAGCAGTAAAATGTGGTGGGGAAGTGGAGTTTTTATAAGAGGTCAGAGATGAGTCTAAAGAGGATGCCAGGAGTAAATTAGAAAAACGTTTATGAAATAAAATACAAAATAAAATAAAACTTTGTGTTTCTAGACCCTTGTTTTTTTCAACTGCTAGTTGTGAACACGTTGGCCAGAAATTTTGTGCCAGTTTTTCTGCGAAAGTGTTAACCACTCTGATGTTCTATGAAGATTATAGAGCCAATCATCTTAGTCAAACCTGCTTACGGTCAGCATGATTTCTGTCTAGTGGTCCCTGAAATAATTCTATTTTCATCAGTCCCCAAGTGTAAATAGGTTGAAAAGCACTGTTCTCAACCAGCAAGAGGTCTTGGAATATCTTAAATAGGATGCAATGGATCTGCTGTAGTAAGATCACTCAAATCTTGTTACAGACAATGATAAAAACAAATGGAATGAATAAAAGTCATAGCATGTGTTAAGTATAGAGAGCAAGTGGGTAACCTCTGAGACCTTTTAAATATAGAGAAAATAAATGCACATTCTGTATTTTGAATGAAGACAAAAAGGATAGAACAAACAAGAGAGTTAATTGCACACAGAAAGGATGGAAGTACCTAGTAAATCTTAAATATTTAGAAAGCTCAGGCCATGTCTGATTGACAGCCGTAAACTTGTCAACCCACTAGTAACACCCATGCTGGTCTCATTCTGGCCCCATATTTTCTCTGCTTGAGATGTTCACATAAAACCTATACCTGGTCATCAGGCTAACTGATAAGCTGTGGCTGTGGCAGGTCTATGCCCCTTTGTGTCTCCAATAGGGTGGGCATGTGATGGCCCCGGTGCTGCGCAGCTGCTGTAACCCTTTCTTAAAGGCTGATGTGGAAGAGAGAAAACAAGACGCATGAACGCTGTATAACCGATGACTGGAGGGAGCAGTCTTTCCATCCTGCACGAGCACTATCCTGAGTGTGGTCATCTGCCTCATCCCTTTCCCCTTGCTTTTTTTGTGCATGTTTTACATTGATTTAATGAACCATATAATTCAACATCATAATTTGGTCTGTGACCCTTCTGTTTCATGACATCTAAGCAGCCTGCCTGAGTGTACTCAAAATGTCAAGGTGATTTCCCACATGCCACAGGGAGTGACATGATCAGATTATTGTTTAAAAAAAAAAATCAATGTAGCCTTCAAGTGTAAAGCCAAGAAAAAGAGTAAGGGTGGAGGCAGAAAGACCAATTCATGACTGCTGCTTTCAGCCAAAAAAACATGGAACTCATATTTCACAATAAAAAAGGGGGGTGGGGTGGGTGGGGCTTTGGACAGGAACTAGAAGTTCCAAGCACACACAGAAGAAAATGTCCTAAAGAACTTAATTCTTTACGGTTAAATCAAAACGCATTAGGCCCCTGAAACTCCACAAAGTCCACGCAAAAACTATATTGAACCCTGCCCAAGTAGCTCAGTCGGTTAGAGCACTGTCCCAATGCACCAAAGTTGTGACTTTTAGTCCTGGGCATATCAAAGAATCAATCAATGAATGCATAAATAAGTGGAACAACAAATCGATGTTTCCCCTTCTCTCTCCCCCTTCCCCTCTCTAAATCAATAAATTTAAAAAAATTAAATTAAATTAAAACTATATCGGGGGTGGGGAGATCCCAATATCAAGTAAAAAAAGGCTGAGATTTCTCCCTGTCCACCGGGGATTACCCATCCTTCCTGGTAAGATGTTGTTAGGAGAGTTGCAGAGATAACGGTTGCCACACCATTCTGCAATCACTCATGCCGGTCAGCAGGGTGCCCCAAAGAAACTGATACCAGCACAGCAGAAATACCAGGTGAGTGAAACAGCCATATAATAAGTCAAATGCCTCACAATAAGTAGGAAGCCTGGGAGGTATGAAAAGGAACACTGAATTCAGAGAAACACGAGCAAGACTCGGCTTCAAACTCCTACCCCAGTCCCTACTGGCTGTGTGACTTGGGATAAACCCCTGACTAGCCCTCAGCCTCAGTCTCTCCGGTTGTACACAAACAAGAAGAACAATTGCTTTCATCGGGGTGATGGTGGGGCATACAAGAGACAGCAGAGGAAATGTGTCTGCACAGATGCCCACGTTGGCCCTTTCCACGTCAGTCTAGACTGATACATGAATATTAACAACTCAAAAAATGGTCAGTCCAACAGCCTTCCTTAAAGTCAGTAATAATTAACTATAATAGTCTTATTTCCTCAGTCCCCGGTTTATACCAATGTTAAAAGCATATCTCTTTAAGCATCCTGAGACTGCTAAAATGTTGCCAAGGAAACTTACCTAGAGATAAGGAAGGCTAGCACTGGGTCATTTGGATTTCAAGCAGCTGAGCTGTGGAAAAACTCTAGCAAATTCCCCTCTCGAGGGATCCTGGTTCAGCCATGAGCTTTGGGCTGTGTCTTAAGAAGCTTGAAAGTTCATGTAACAGTCAACTCAAATTTAAGACCACCATGTGATGCCGGTGACATTTACAAGGCTCAGACAGAAGGAAAATTTACCAGTAATACCTCCCATTCAAAGGTCTAGCATATCTCACAAAACATCCTTCTAGTTCAAATTTTTTCTAACATTTCTTCTTTTTTTTAAAAAAATTGTGGTTGTTCAGCCTAACTAAAAACGCCCTAGTATTGTTAAATGTTGAAGAGAAGATCGATTTGGGAGGCTAAATTATATGATGTTCAATTCAGAAGGGTAATTTACCCAAACAAGAAAACTCAACAGCCTTATTTCTCTGCTACTATGAAGGTATATTTTACCAGATGAGCCCCGCGGCTTTGAAGGGCAACACAACACTTAGGAATGAAGTATGTGTAACAGCTGAGGAATCACCTACAGCAAGGGAAGGGTGGGCACACACCATTTACATCCCGCCTGGGTGCAGCTGCCCCCAACATGTCTGTGGAATGTATCTGCAAAGTGGAGATCAGAGAGCTCTAGAAATTTCAAAGGTAACTTGAAGATGATTAAGTCTAGTCCTCCTGTGTCTTTGATGACAAACCAAAGGCACAGAAAGTCATGTGATGTGGCCAAGTTCCTAGAATGAGTAACCAGGTAGAAACCCAGGAGCTTGGGAAACCAATTCATTGACCTTTCTGCAAAGATACAAGGAAGGCTTCCCGCCAACTGAGGCTGAGACCGTGGGAATGCCTGCTGCTTGATATTATCCAGTGTGTGTGTGTGTGTGTGTGTGTGTGTGTGTGTGTGTGTGTTTCTGAAGTGAGAACCAGAGAGGCAGAGAGATGAACTCTCACATGTGCCCAGCCAGGATCCACCCAGCATGCCCACTAGGGTATAATGCTCTGCCCATGTAAGCCACTGCTCTGTTGCAACTGGAGCTATTCTAGCACCTGAGGTAGAGGCCATGGAGCCATCCTCAGTGCCCAGGCCAACTTTGCTCCAATGGAGCCTTGGCTGCGGGAAGGGAAGAGAGAGATAGAAAGAAAGAAGAGGGGAAGGGTGGAGAAGCAGATGAGCGCATCTCCTGTGTGCCCTGGCTGGGAATCGAACCTAGGACTTCCACATGCCGGGCCGATGCTCTACCACTGAGCAAACCGGCCAGGGCCATCCATTGTTTTACTTTTAACGTTTTCTTTTAAATTCTGAGGTATAATTGATATTTGATAAACTGCACATAGTCAAAGGTAGTCAATATGGTAAGGTTTGGTATATAAACAGACCCACAAAATCATCCTCATATTGCAGATGAAGAACGTATCCATTCCTCACACCCCTTTCAAATCCTTTCCTCATGCCCTTTGTCTGAAAGCCAAAGACCTGTCCTGTGTGCCACAGATTAGTTTGCACGCCCTCAATTTATGTAAATGGAATCATACAATACGTATTCCTTTTTTGCCTGGCATCTTTTATTGTGAGCATAGGTCCTGCTTGTGTTCTAATAAAAGCTTATTTACGTAAAGAGGTGGTGGGGAATATTTGGCCTGAGGCTGTAGTTTGCTGCCTGCTGGTCTAGCCTCATAACTCCTGTGCTTCCTCTGTATGCTATACCCCTTCTGTCAGGGGTTACTGCAGGTCAAATAAGACTAACTGCTGGGAAACGGGCAGTGTTGGGGAGGGCATCAGTGTTTGCGAGGTTTGGGGAGTGGAGGAAATGTAGGTTGTAAAGTGAGAGCTAAGGCAGTAAATGTAAAGCACAGATTGTGTAGAATGCTAAAGAACTGGACATTATTATGTAGAAAATGGAAAACCTTTGGAGAGCTCAAATTAAAAAAAAAGAAAGATTGTAGTGTAGATTAGATGATGAACAGGACAGACTGGCTAAGGAGACCACTGAATTTAGAACAGAGACAAAAAATCCTAAATTTAAAAGTACTCTGTAATCAGCCTGACCTGTGGTGGCGCAGTGGATAAAGCGTCGACCTGGAAATGCTGAGGTCGCCGGTTCGAAACCCTGGGCTTGCCTGGTCAAGGCACATATGGGAGTTGATGCTTCCAGCTCCTCCCCACCTTCTCTCTCTCTGTCTCTCCTCTCTCTCTCTCTCCCTTTGTCTCTCCCTCTCCTCTCTAAAATGAAAAAAATTTAAAAATAAATAAATAAATAAAATACTCTGAAATCAAGATGAACAAATGAAAGGTACAATAAAAGAGAAAGCGAGGTGACCAGTGGGATGAATGGGGTGTGTTTGGGGGGAGCTGTTGTGCAAAACGGAGGATTACGTCTAGATTTTCAGTCTGTTTAACCTGCCACTTATTTCAGATGAAATAAAGAAAGGAGAACTGGGTTTGGAAGAAACACCGATAAGCTCTATTTTGAGCATCCTGAGCTTGAGGGATAGGAATGAAAATGACTACCAGGCAATGAGAAAGTCCAGAGCCAGGCAGAGCACACCAGCACCGTACACATTTACCTACAGAGATCCACAGCCCTGTGAGTCAAAAATAGTGGGTTGTCATTGATCGCTGTCATCTACGCACTACCATGACACCCAGTGACATCCTGGGTTGTCACACAATATCATGGAAGCCACAACTGGTATTTTTCAGATTTGAATCATAGTCAAGAGCCAGAAATGGGTAAGGCATTGTTGTCTCAAAACTACAGTGACTGACTCAGCTGTCCACTGTGCCTGGGAGCCATCGACTTAGACACAGGGGGAACTTAAAGTGCTTTAGTGCCTCGTGGGGACTAGGCCACTCTCTGGGTTCTCTTCATACATGGTCCCATTCTGGTCATGCGTCGGTTTCTGTCCAAGCTAGAAAGAGAGGGCAGAATGATGATCAATGTAGGGAGGTCTCTATTCCAAAGCCAGCAGGCCAGTGTTTGCTTTGGTTCGGTTTCTTGCTAGCTGGTGCCCTCTTGCGTTCTCTTCTCAGATAACACTTCATTTACAAGACCCAACTAAAGTCAGTTCAAAACACAGCGACTCTTCCTGGGACAGCATGCAATGACCAGACTACCACATCCCACAGGGTTTAGTACGTTTCCAATAATGTTTCCACATCAACCGGAGGTGTTCTAATAATCCCTAATGTATAGCATGATGCCTGCCATCAAGTAGATGCTCAAAGATTGTCAAATGACTGACGGTCCATTAGCCACAAAGTTAAATAAGGAAGTCTCCTGAGTCTTTTTTTGGCGTACTCCATTATAACAAATTTATAGGGATTTGCCTAATTGCTTTATTACACTGAATTAAATGTGTCCCTACTTTATAAATGACAACAATAACTATACAGGAAGAGGTTTGCCAATTTTTTTCTTTGGGGAATTTTTTCATTCAAATATTTATTGACCTTGAACTTGTGAGCCACTTTATTCCACTTTAAGTGCCTGGAAGTTGAAAAGAAAGATAGTTCTTGCCGTCGGGAAATACACAGACGAGTGGTAGGGACGTGAAATAGCTCCAGCATTTCAGCACAAAGTGGAAGCTGCTATAATAGATATGCAGTGGGGATCCTCGGATCACCAGGGAGGAATAGATGATTCAATTCATAAATGTTTTATGAAGCAGACTACACGCATTAGAACTACTCGTGGGCTGACTTTCTTGCCCCAGGCCTAGATTTTGAGTCCCTATAAGATAAGTTGTTATCTGTCATCTCATATTTGCACAATCCAGCAACTTCAAGAACTCTGACTAGCACGTAAAAGGTACCCTGATTTTTAACTGATTGACTGAATTTCTCCATGTATTGATTAAGAAAAAGAAAATATAAGGCTGGGTGGAATATGAAAAAAAATATATTACTTTATTCTAATTACTGAGAAGATATAGATAAGGTCACAAATTGATAGCATACATTGTGTGTTTGGCTGTCTTGATGTTACAGCACACCTCAGTTGGTTTGCCATATCTGAGACACATTTCACAAATGCTTCCCCTTTTTTTCCTATCCTCAAGAGCCTTGCCTGCTTCCTGGCTGCCTTTGTCTCTATTTTCATAGCAGTATTTGTTGTGGGTATTTGATCCACTACAATCGGACTCTGACTCCACATCCATTACTTCGATACAGCCATTATTCTACTCATCCTTCAGGACCCACCCTTCCAGATCAAACACAAAAGTCAGTTCACTCTTCAGCAGGGCCTAGGGCTAAAATCTAAGACTCTACATTGTTCTCCTGAGGCTGGAGACTTGCTTACTCACTTATATTGTCCAGCCCCTGACTCCAAAACAAACAAACAAAAAAATTAAAATAGTTCAAAAATATTATTGGTTTTGATTTTATCCTAATGTTTATTGTAAACTCCTTCCACCAACCAAAGCCACAGAGCCTGACTATCTGGGCAACTTCTCTGTTACTTGGCAACAAAGCTATTTAAGCACCTAAGGTGAGGCCATGGAGCCATCTTCAGCCTCCGGGGCCAACTTTGCTCCTACCATTCAAGCCATGGCTGTGGGAGAGGAAGAGGTGGGGCAGGGGAGTGGAGGAAGAGATGGTCACTTCTCCTGTGTGCCCTGACCATGAATCAAACCCAGGACTTCCACACACCAGGCCTATGCTCTACCACTGAGCCAATCATCCAGGGCCTGACTTCTCCCATTTCTACCTAAATGCCCAAGATCACACTCTCACTCCTAAACAAGAGGTTTTCTTAGCTTCCAGAATCACAATCTGCTTCTGCTTCCAAGAATTTGCTTGCAAACCTCAGTGTTCTCGAGACAAGGTCCCATCACCTAATTGTTATGTTACATTTCTCACCTCCTTAGAATTGTAACCCAACACCAGCTCTTTCGAGATATTTTCTTCACCATATTTTTATAACATGGTTTAAGGTGGAAAGAACAGTTTTCTTAGAGCAGAGCAGTGAACCTGGGTTCTAGTTCGCTTCTGCCTCTTTAGGTAAGGCATTTAACACTAACCAACTCGTTCTCAGTATCCCCATCTGTGAAATGGGACGATAATATCCCCAGCACAGAAGCCTTCAGAAAGTGTTCAATAAATGCTGGTTTCTTTTTAGTCACTTCTTCTATGATTAATCCCACCCGTTGTCTTGCCTAACATCACCAAGTACTGTGATTTCTGCATATAAACTGATTATAGCCTTGTTTTTATTCTTTTCTTGTCTTTTCTTTGATCTTAAGACAGAAACCTTTACTAATTTCTGGCAGGGTGCCACATGATATTTTCGACCCCACTGACTCTTTACCTCATCACCCCACCAACCAGCCTGCTCCCGAAAGTCCTGCTTTATAACCCAGAGGTCTTGGCTTTTTTGAAGAAAAACCTCGTTAGTTCTGTATCTAAACAGTCTGATCAATCACAAGGGTTGAATACATCTGCCTTCACCTAGCAGAGGTCACCTAAAGAGTAAGGGAGAAAAAGGCAACTTCAAGTTGAGAATCAATGAGAACGCATAAGGCAAAAACTCAGACTACATCTGTCCTGATCACAGTTCCTACACCTCATGCACTTGATCATGCTTAGGAAAACAAAACGTTCCTTTTGTTACTATTTTAAATAGCTGGTCATCCCTGTTCCTTGTCCTTTTTTTCTCTTTCCACTTAAATTCCAGATGTGTGAATGATTCCAGTTTCATATTATTTTCTGTGTAGCAGACAAAAAAAAAGTATCTAAGTGCTACAGACTGTAATGCTCTATGACTCAGACTGGGAAAACTGCTAGGGTTTCTTGCAATCGGGGGGCGAGGGGTAGAATACACCTAGAGTACTGTTCACCGTGGCTTCCTGCCGTCACCACAACAGCCTGGTGTGATGAAAAGAACTTTGGTTCAAATGCTGACTCCCCATTTGGTAGCTATCTGCCTTAGTGAACTTGCGCGCGTTCTTTGAGCTTCCGTAAAGCTACCTATAGTGCAGATTAAAGTGTACAGAAATCCCCTCCCTCCCTTCCTTCTTCCCTGCCATCACATAAATGAACACTTTGTTCTTCTCAGCACAGACACTGTACTTTGTGCTGAAATCTATCTGTTCACATGTCCATCTCTCCCATGAGACTCAAAAGCAGGAACCCAATGATGTGTCCTGATCACTAGAAATAAAATGGAATGTCTGGGACATAATAGGCACTCAGCAGATGCTTGTTAGAGTATTCCTTCTGAACACACTCAGAGGCAGTGCTGACTAAATTTTAGCCGAAGCTCTAGGAAACTGTTTATCTATTGATAGCATCTTCGTGTGCCGAGAATGCAAATTTCACTTTCATCTCATCACATTTCATTCCATGTCCACTTCGGACAGTTCCTTCAAGCATGGGATGCCTAGCTTTCTACCTTCTCGCTCAGTCCCTTCTTAAAGCCTACATGTCTCCTCCACTAATGTGAGTCTGTACATTATAGACCAGCGGGAACTTGAAAAACTTGAAGCTCTAAGGGTTTACACAGTTACGAGAAAGCTACCAGGATTTTTAAATCCTAAAGTTGTCTATGACTGCTCATGCCATCTAGAGAGCGATGATTTTGTGTGTGCCAACATTAATACTAATCATGATGAAAGTTAATTTTTATTGAAAACTGACAATGTGGCGGACAGCATGCCAAGCACTTGATATTCTTACAGTTAAGCTTCACCGAACTCTTATTAGACAGTTACTGTCTTGTACCTTTGACAGAGATGAAGAACTTGACACAAAGAAGGTGTCTGATCATATCCCTGAGATAAGAACTACAGTGATGGAGTCAGCACTGGCCATGAGGCAGCCTCACTCTAAAAGCTGTGCCTGTCTCACCTGGAGTCCCACCTGAAAACATACTCTGGGGCAAGAATATGGGTGTGGGTAGTTTACTGGAGAGAAGATCCCAGGAAGCAAGGTGAGGACATGGGTCTGTGAGGTGGGGAAGAGAGGAGACCCAGGTAATGGCCAGGTTATTGCTGTGCACAACTGAAATTTGGTCTTACCAGGCGACCTCTGAGAGAGAGTGAAACACACCTTAGAACCATCTCTGAGAGACAAGGGAGCAGAATACGTAGCTACACATTCCAGCTAGCCTGTATCTACCAATTCAGCCCACGTTCCTGGCACTTCCGGTCTGTCTCGAGCATGGCCAAGCAGACTCCCATAGCCAGAAAACACCCTCAGGTAAGATGCAGGTAGCCACTGGATTGCAGACTGTCCACACAAGACCTGGAGGCAGGGGGAGGGAACACAGCAAGGCAGACACAGACAGCATCCGCTAAGGTGCCCTTAACCACCCTACTTACCTGTGGAGGGAAAATGCACAAAGATGAGCCAGGGCAAGCTTAAGCCCACCCACACTTCAGTTTGTGTACCCGAAGGACTAGCTCACTTTCTTTCTACAGCATGGTCAAGAGGAAGGAAAGAACCAGAAGATAAGCATGGAGAATTCTGGCACCCCTCAAGCTCACCCACCGCAGAGCTCCCTGATGACAGACAGTGTCAGGCATCGGTTTGCAGGATGCTGTAGTCATCCAATGCCAGAAATATCCACACCATATCCAAACTCTCCTAAACTTTACAGAACACCTACCGTCAATGCATTATTTCCTTCAATCACTGACATTGAATACAAATATATAAAAATGCATTCAAAAGCCAAATAGAAATACTTACAAATTACCCAGTTTCTTGCTTAAACAGTGTTGATAATGAAACATTGCATGAGGTGTAATTTCTTTTTTTTTAAAAAAAACAAAACAACAAGACTCATGCCTAAATCCTCCACAGGGATTTCAAATCAACCCCACTGCTAGAAGAAATGAGTCCACAGCAGAATCTGGGGTGCTGCTAAATAAATCGTCCCCCTGGAGAAAAAATGCACTTGGAGAAAATCGTTCCAGTGCCCTCTTGCTGGGAGGTGTATAGCTAATAGAGGAATTGTCGCATGGACTTTGGCTTATTTTCATGTGTTCACTTTTCATTTCATACAGAACAGAGAGGAAGGGTGAAAGCGAATGGTAAACAGATGTGTGAGTCACAGGGGGTGAAAGCAGGAGTCTCCCTCTGCCCTGTGTCCCTTCCCACAGACACTGACCGTTGGGCAGCTGGCAAAGAGATGTTCCACAGGAGAGAAAGTTGCACTTCCCGGACCAAAGGGACAGGTTTGAGATTCACAACCGTTCCTGTAGTCAGTTTTGTTAATTAGGAAATGTTTGCACATAATGTGCTTGACACTCAAAATGTAAGAGGTACCTGGTCAGCGAGTGACCCTGTAGTTATTACTCCCTGCTGGAGGGCTACTCCCTGCAGGAGCAACCTAATTCTCCAAAGAAACAAACGTCTCACCTTCCAGTATGATAACCATTGCTTTGAGAATACGTTCTCTCTTTCTCTCTCTCTCTCTTCCTCCCCCTCTCCCTCTTTCAAATGTTGTCATTTGCTTGTGTACTTGAGTTTATTTTGAAAATATTTACTACCCTATAAATATACCAAGCCATTTCTCCATTCAAACAAACATGTTTTCCTGGGGCAAAATTCTTAAAGACGTGATGTTTGGGTGGAAAGGCTTCAGACCTTGTGAAACTTCTGAATCATGAAGTTATGTTGTCTTAAAGGTTCTGTCTTCCCAGCAATAGCTCACTGATTTGACCAAATTGCTCTATGAATTTTTTTTTCTTTTTATTGCCAGGGTCACTGCTTTAATTTAACCTAGACCACACTATTCCTATAGATCTCTAATCTCAGCTCCTCTCCTTTCCTGCTGTGTCCTTTCTCTTCATAACAATCTGTCCTAGAGACTCCAGATATATTCTCTCTCTCTCAGAAACCCAGAGTCAGTCTTGTTTTTTCTTACTTAGAAAATGTTAATGGATCCTACAAGTAACAAACTATTTTTTTTTGTTTTTTTCTGAAGTGAGAAGTGGGGAGACAGAGAGACAGAATCCAGCATGTGCCCCAACTGGGATACACTGGGCATGCCCACCAGGGGGTGGAGATGCTCTGGCCATCTGGGGCGTTGCTCCATTGCAACTAGAGCCATTCTAGCACCTGAGGTGAGGTCATGGAGCCATCCACACGCCTGGGCCAACTTTGCTCCAATGGAGCCTTGGCTGTGGGAGAGGAAGAGAGAGACAGAGAGAAAGGAGAGGGGGAAGGGTGGAGAAGCAGATGGACACTTCTCCTGTGTGCCCCAGCCAGGAATCAAACCTAAGATATCTATCCACATGCCAGGCGACGCTCTACCGCTGAGCCAACTGGCCAGGGCCACAAACTTTTTAAGAAAAATAGTCAGTGTATGAACAACATATTCTCTTCTGTTCTCATCTCACACCTCTTCTCTAAACCTACACTACATGACCTGCCTGCCCGTGCACAGGTCTGTGCATTTGGCAATTTTCCAAACACCCCCATGATTTCTACCTCTGCCCTTCTGCAACCAATGTTCCCACCACTTCAACTGCCTTTTTTCATCACATGAAGGTTGACTTCTCTCTATCATCCATGGGAAAAGTACCATGCATGATGTTCTACCTACTAAGTATCACACCCAGTTTCAACAGAAATCAGACACATGTTCTGTCTTTCTCTCCCTCTGGACTCCCTCTCTACTCCCTCTCCCCCACCTTGTTCAGGATATTGGGGCTCAGAAAGGTTAAGTAATATATGCATCAATTGTGCCCAGGTACACAGAGAGGAAAGTCTGGGATGTGAGCCGAGCTGGAATTCTGTCCCGTGTCCAACTGGATCTAAAACCCATGAACTTCCACCATCTATCTCACACCTCGGATGCCAGTTTGTTTAATTCTGTTCTCAACCAACACAGAGCAATATTTGCCCCCTCACTGCTCCCCACCCATGCCCCAAGACACTTGACTTATGTATCTCGTTTAGAACACTTAAAACCCCTAACAAAATCTTGGGACTTAGAAACAGCCCGAATGTTACTGTTGTCTTCTAAACATTGAAGGCAGGCTCCTCCAATTACTCAGGAGCTAGCTCAGCAGAGAGCGAAAAGCACAGGTTGGAGAGTCAGATGGTTTATAGTTAACTCTAGTTTTGGCATTTATTAGCTGTGCAAACTTGGTTCTTCATCTGCTCAGGGGAGATATCAATAATGTCTATATCCTAGGCATGACGAGATGATTAAATGAGATGCTACAGTGCTGGACATATCTTAATGTTAACTATAGTATCATGAATCGAGTATAGTCTGTGTGCTAAGCAGTCCTGGCTATACAATTCCTATGAAATCAGTACTATTGTCATCTTAATGTTGCAGATAAGGGATTGGAGGCTCAGAGAGCTTAAGTATAATTTTATGCAAAGTCATGCAATACCTAAGCAGCAGGGGTAGGATGCAAACCCAGAGATACTGCACAAAGGCCGAATGCTTACCACCCTACCAAGGAAAGGTGAAGACTGTGTAGGTGGAAAATCTGCTGAGGGGACAGTCCTGTCTCCCTCGTGCTCAGCACGTCCTCCCCAGTGCTCCATCTGGCTGTCCTGGTTGTCCCTGTCCCTGCTCTCTCAAACTGCACAAGAACCATTAGGCCATCTCTGCTCTTAGGGAAACCTCCTCCCTGTGATGCTGGCCAAGGGCAGTCTCAGTCTTTCCATGTTGCAGAGTGTTCTAGAGCTTGGTGGGGACTTGGTAATCCTGGTCCTGAAGGCCAGGGCCTGCCTGGCACGGGAGAACCAGTGTCCAGGCAGCTGGAATGGGAGCTCCGGGAGGAAGGGGCTGAGCCTGACTCAGCGCCCAGCAGAGAACTTGTGCAGTCAGAACTCGGAAAATGGGTTTGCAGTGAGCACAAGTGATGATGTATTAGAAAGAGCACTCCATCTGGAGTCCGAAAGAGCTGGGTTCAAACTCCTGCCTTTGTACTTCCTAACTATGGTCTTGGGGAAGCCATTCAACCCTTCTGAGCTGGAGTTTCCTTAACTCTAAAGAGAAATTGTAATCGTTATAATTTGGCATTTAAATATTTATTGAACACTTCCTATGTAAACAAAATATTTCAGTGAATTCTACATAATTAAATTACCCCATTCATTCTTTCAAAAACTTGTGAGTATTATGAGGCTCTTTCCAGAAATACAGAAACTGAAATGCATGGAGTGTCAATCACTCCCCAGGGCCACACAGGGAGCGAAGGCACCTGTGCTGGTAATAATGGCACTGTCTTCCTTGGGGGGTTTTCTTAGGGCCAGCCCCCTGCTTAGTATATACAGAGAACGCTCAAGACGGAAGTTGTGAGAATCTCATTGGTATAGCCCCTATCAATGAGGACACGTGAATTCCGAAGGTCAACTTCCGATCACCTCTGCAAGATGCCCCAAGAACCCTCCTGATCTGTAACTTAGCACGCTCCCTTCAGAGAGCGACCCGCGTCTCCATGGGGAATGGAACCTATTAAATTTAGTTTTCTAAATAAAATTTAAAAATGAATAAAAAGAAAAAGAAAAGGTAGGTCTGTAATGCACCAGACATATTACAGATCACTGAAGGAAAGCATGAATTGAAAAACCCCTGAAAGAATGTGGTTTCCGTTTTCTAGAGATGGAGAGAAAATACTAGAATTTCCCAGAAGTCACTATAAACATGGGTATAAAAGGTTCACACACACATACACGCTGACACACAATTTAGCCTTGAATTATTTAGACTGAATTATTTGCTATCAAATCTATTGTTGTTATTGTACATTCACTGAATCACCAAAAATGTACGCTTATTAATACAGAAGTTACTGAAAAACTAACTTTGGTAAGAGATTTTCTTCATCCCACTAGCATCTGTTTCAAAATGAAAGGTGTGCTAAACACGGAATAGCTTTGTTTGAAAATTCTAGCAGCAGGATTTGAGTGGGCAAACTAGCCAATGGTGTTTCCTACCCCACCCAACCCACGCTGGTCTGGTGCCTCGGACAGGGCAGAGCCACCTGCCAGGAATCTCCTCTAAAAATTCTTTTATCAACTCCTCACCTTAGAATAAACCCCCTTATTTCTGAGACGCACTTTAGTTTAAGCTTCTAGGACCTAGGCAATCACTGTTAGATTGCATATTAGCTGCATCAAATTTGAACGAGTGTTATTTCATTTACAGGCCTTACGCTAAGTTCTGTTCTGCAGTCTAAAAATGTTTTAAGTTTATATCTTTAGATTCCAGATAAAGACATTTTGCTACTTTAGTGGTTTTTTTTTTGGAAATACATACAATTAATGGGCTAACTGCTCAGGGAACGTTCTGTGATCATCGAAGATGAAGCCCAATCTGAGCACAGGTTGGGCTCACTGGAGATATTCTGACTTTGTGACAACAGGCCACGAAGGAGGCTGGCAAAGCAGAGGTTAAAGCCTTGGCCCTGGAGTCTATATTTTCATTGGAATGAGGTTGGAGATATCCTTTATCCTTTCTTCATTGTTTTGAAATGGGCTGATAATACTTCACTTACATAATTGCTTGGGTGTTATACAAGATTTGCATAATCTAATTTATAGCATAAAAACTGGCACATAATAAGCCCTTAATAATTGTGAGCTATCCTACCAACATGCATTAAAGATTTTAATAAGGCATCTGAAAATATTTCTTAGACTATCCTTGCAAAAATATGAGACAATTAGCTAGATTATCAATGTATATATAAGCAAAGCCAAAAGGAATCAGTTAACTAATTAATCACTGTTGACCTGGTCAGAATAGGATAGTAGTGTTTCTTCTACTCTAACAGTCCCTACCACATGATGCTGCTATGAGCATTATGCAACACAAAGCTTATAAAAAAGCCTTAGCAGAATACTTGCTACACAATAAATGCTCCATAAACATGAACTACTATCAGGTGTATTCACAAGTCAAGTAACTTGAAGTTAGAAAACAAGAAATCCACCATAGATCCTGATGTTCTCTTACCTCTTGGCATGTCTTTAATTCCTCAACTCTCTTCTCTCTTTTGGGGCAGGAGCATTGAGTAAAAAAATGCCATCTTTAAGTAACTTCACTGTATACAAAATAGCACATCCAAACCTCTCTCTCTAGGCGAAATCTCAGCCCTCATGGGACATCACTAAAAGGGAAAAGATCTGAAACCATTCACAGGCCTTAAAAGAAGAAAGGACGGCAATTTGCCGACATCCCTTGTCATGTCTATGCAGAGACTTTCAGTGTACCTGAGGTACTCAAACCTTAGAAACAGCTGTACAGGAAGCAGTCTGCCACATTCCACGTCAAGAACGGGAAGATAAAACATAGCCCATCTCGGTCTGCCTGCTTTCCGTACCTGGTCCGGGAGCAGGAAAGATGTACAACAAAAAAGTGTTCAGCAGGATTAAGTAAAAGCTTTTCTGCTATTTGAGAACTGGACCCAAGATCCACCCACAGTCATCAATAAACTGCAGTATATTGGAGATAGACGCTTCCAACTGCCACAGTGCGGATGGGAGGAAGGAAACTGCTTTCTTTCTTTCTCTTTCTCTTTCTTTTCTTCTTTTTTCTTTCTCTCTTTCTTTCTCTCATTCTTTATTCCATGGAAAATAAAGAGGTTTTCAGGAAGAGAGTTTTCTTTTTCCCTTCCCCAGTTAACCACTGGCTTTGGTAAGAAGCCGTTATAATTTCTACTCTTGGAGGGAGCATCTTCAGCCCACTTCCTGACTAAGTGCTTGCTAGGCTGCTGGACCTGAGCCCTGCCCAATTCTACTCCTTGAGGAGTCATAGAAGAGACTTCTTAAAGAGCTTGACATGTGTCCCATACAAATGCAGGGATGGGTGAATGTCATGGCTGGTGCCAGCCACTTTGGGCGGTGTGGGCTTACCACAGTGCCTGTCGGTAGAGCCTGGAGAGGCCATGCCTGAGGACTAAAGGACGAGGCAACCCCGTCCCAGTTCTTCCAGCGTGGAGGTGAGAGGAGGTAGAAAAAGGCTGTTGGTAGTGAGTGGGTCAAGCAACCTGGTGTGCCCAGACCGGAGCAGGTGCTGGTGGGCTTGTGGCAGGGGCTACGACCTGACAACTTCTAAGATGTCCTCAGAGGGAGGGCGGCAACCAGGACAAACCTGGCCCCTGCCCCCAAGAAGAGCACATGCCACGTAGGCAGATATCACAACATCAACAGCAGGTGGGGTCAGCTCTGGAGGAGCAGAGTGAGGCGTCCTCCCCGGCAGGTGGGGTCAGCTCTGGAGGAGCAGAGTGAGGCATCCTCCCCGGGGCAGGTGGGGTCAGCTCCGGTGGAGCAGAGTGAGGCGTCCTCCCCGGCAGGTGGGGTCAGCTCCGGAGGAGCAGAGTGAGGCGTCCTCCCCGGCAGGTGGGGTCAGCTCCGGTGGAGCAGAGTGAGGCGTCCTCCCCGGCAGGTGGGGTCAGCTCAGGTGGAGCAGAGTGAGGCGTCCTCCCCGGCAGGTGGGATCAGCTCAGGTGGAGCAGAGTGAGGCGTCCTCCCCGGCAGGTGGGGTCAGCTCAAGTGGAGCAGAGTGAGGCGTCCTCCCCGGCAGGTGGGATCAGCTCAGGTGGAGCAGAGTGAGGCGTCCTCCCCGGCAGGTGGGGTCAGCTCTGGTGGAGCAGAGTGAGGCGTCCTCCCTGGCAGGTGGGGTCAGCTCTGGTGGAGCAGAGTGAGGCGTCCTCCCCAGCAGGTGGGGTCAGCTCAGGTGGAGAAGAGTGAAGTGTTCCCCCCGGCAGGTGGGGTCAGCTCTGGTGGAGCAGAGTGAGGCGTCCTCCCCAGCAGCAGCAGACCTACGGAGATTCTGCTCTTCCCGTCCTGTGTCCAAGCCCCCCAAGCCCAGAGGACCTCGACCTGAGTCCAGTGACCCAGGTCACAAGTCTAGTCTAGGGAGTGTGTGTGTGTGGGGGGGAGCTTTTAACCAGATAACAGAGGAAAACATTAAACTGAGTTTTAATAAGTGAAATAAATGAGTAATAGTGAGTTTTACTCAAGAAGTTAAGGTCAGCCTGACCAGGTGGTGGCACAGTGGATAGAGGTCGGACTGGGATGCGGAGGACCCAGGTTCGAGACCCCAAGGTCGCCAGCTTGAGTGCAGACCCATCTGGTTTGAGCTAAGCTCACCAGCTTGGACCCAAGGTCGCTGGCTTGAGCAAGGGGTCACTTGGTCTGCTGAAGGCCCGTGGCCAGGGCACATATGAGAAAGCAATTAATGAACTAGGGTATCGCAATGAAAAACTGATGATTGATGCTCTCATCTCTCTCTGTTCCTGTCTGTCCCTATCTATCCCTCTCTCTGACTCTCTCTCTCTCTCTGTAAAAAAAAAAAAAAAAAAAAAAAAAAAAAAAAGTTAAGGTCATAGAAGTGGCTACCCAGCCTAGGGTAGTTGGAAGAGACTGGGAAAAAGAAAAGACAAAACCATGGTGGGTGTTCCTCAAAAGAACCAAGAAGCCTTCATAAATTCATTAAAAGAGAAATAACCCCTTACACCTTTCTTTCAGGATTTTCATTGATTTTTTACTTTCCAGAGAGTAAAATGACTACATTTAAACTCCTATTCTAATGGAAGTTAAGAATCCTACATATTTAGTTTATAATTTTTTTTTAAATTTCAGACAATCACACCCACCAAGGAGAGCTCATCCTGTCATGAGTCAAGTTCAGCAATGTCCTCACTATTCCACAACCTTGAGCAACCTCACAGAACCTCTCCCCTCTCTGTTGCCCACAGATGAGAGAGCCACTTAGTGAAAGCCCACAGGGAAAAGGGGCTGCTGTGACAATGTCTGCAGAGCTCTCCTTCACGTGAAAGACAGCGACAGACTATTATTAACCAGAGAAGACAGCTGAATAGTAATACAGGACATTCACACCCCTTCCACCAGCTGCGTCTCCATCAGAGAAGGCCCGTAAACAGCAGGAGCTTGATCTGATAGACCTTTCTCTGATGCATGATTTTTTTTTTTGTTTTGTGACTTTAGCCTCAACACTGGTGACAATACTTCAAGAACTTCAACAATAATTTTAAAAAGTTCACAGGGTGAGACTTTGAGATAAGTCATTTCCGTACCTAAATCCATTCTGGGAGGTTCAAAGTGTTTGAACCACAGATTGGAGCTTCTTGTTTTATGCACAAGTTTGACCCAATTAGACCCAACCCCATTATGATTGTTCTTGGTTTTATAAGAGGGAAGGGTTCACTGAAAGGTGTAAAATACCCATAGAGGTCAATGAAATATTCTCGGTGCACTGTCTTCCTTCTTGGGTGAAGAGAAGACCTCCATGTTCTTGCACGTGTGGTCACATGAGGGAATTATTTGTCAGTAGGTCAATTTCAGTAAAACCATCCAGGTTACAACTTCACCAGAACTCAATAACTTTCTATTTAGAGATGCAGGGAAACCAAGGGGGATGACAAGAACCAGAACAAAACAGGAGGAGAGATGAGCATTTCTGACAAGTATATCTGTTCAAGGACAATTTTTTTTTTGAGGGGGGGAGGTGACTCTCAAAGGAAGTTCTAAGATTTCCATAACGATTCATACTGCAAATCATCTAAATTCAAAATTCAAAGAAAGAAAGGTAAGCAGTACAATATAGTTCTCTATATAACTAGTTAACATTTAATAATCCATTAATGTATATTTTGTTTAGGAATTTATCAGTACGGGTATTCATTCATCCATGTGTGTACTTACATATGCATGCATTATTCTTTAGGAACTGTACAACTTAGATCGAACCTCAGAACATACAGTGATATAAAAACCTCTTCTCTATTTGGCTATATTCCCCCAGCCCCTCCATTCAGCATTTGTCTTGTGTTTTGGTTAAAAATTTTTTTTTTTAAATGTGCCAATCTCAGACCACATCAGAAGATGGGATTAAAAGTGATTCAGGCCATCAGAAGTTCAGTGTCAACTTTTCCAAGTTTCACCTCCATCCCACACCCAGCACTTCCTTCCTGTTCCCAGTTTACTCCCTGATGTTACTCATGTGTGATGGTAAATGCTTGTGAGAATGGAGATCATCCATCTGCTTCAACTTTCACTCAATTGTTCAGGCTGATCTCCCTTTCCGTGAGTCTGAAGCTCTGTGAGGGATGGGGACTGTCTGTCTGCTCCACCCAGCCCTGTATCGCCCAGTGCCTCACACCCAGCTTGCACGTGGGTGTCTGTGTCTAACACCAACCAGACGGTTGTCTCTAACAGGCCAGGCTGACCCCTGGGGACCGTGCTGCTTCCTGCGCCTGGAGCACTCCTACCATGGATCTCCCCGTGGCGGTGGCGGTGACGGTGACGGGCTCCTCGTCATTCAGGGCTCAGCTCACAAGTCTCCACCCCAAACAACCCTTCCTTGATCTTCCATCTAAAAGGAGTTATGCCTTCTACCAAAACTCTGTATCTACTAACATGGTTTTTTTTCTTTATACCATTTATTAACCAAGGAACCCAGTTTGTACCACCAATAGTGAAGACTACTCCATGCAGGAAAACAGGTATCATTAGGGTAATCGAATGAGTGGGTTTGCCAACACAGTCCTAATTTATACTTGTTCCAGGATAATTATTAATAGCATGCCTTTTCAGTGTCCAAACTGCCCTGGTTTGAACAATAAATGAGGTAAAATACATCCTGAAGGTCAAAGGTTTGAACTATTCTCTACACTAGATGACATACTTTGGCTCCTGATTTAAGACACTCTCTGAGTTCTGTGCATCTCTGCTTTCAAATATTAAATAGGTCATATGATGTCACCCTTCTGCACTTGGCACATGAATTTTCTTTTGCCTGGAACCTTCTCCCTCCCTCCCACTCCCAACTGTTAACCTCCTACTCATCCTTGAAGACACGGCACAGAGGAAAACTCTTTTTTAAAAATTTATATTTTATTTATTCATTTTTAGAATGAGAGGAGAGAAAGAGAGAGAGTGAATAAGGGGAGGAGAGGAGCAGGAAGCATCAACTCCCATATGTGCCTCAACCAGGCAAGACCAGGGTTTTGAATCAGTGACCTCAGCGTCCCAGGTCGACAGGTCAACACTTTATCCACTGCACCACTAGAGGTCAAGCACAGAGGGAAACTCTTTGATTCGATTAATCCTTCACTGAGATTTAGGCATTTGCCATCAGTGTATCACACTGAAGTGTAGTTTATTTATTTCTATATATATTTCCCATTATACTACAGGATTCTTTTTTTTTTTTTTTCATTTTTCCAAAGCTGGAAACAGGGAGGCAGTCAGACAGACTCCCACATGCGCCCGACCTGGATCCACCCGGCATGGCCACCAGGGGGCGATGCTCTGCCCATCTGGGGCATCGCTCTGTTGCATCCAGAGCCATTCTAGCACCTGAAGCAGAGGCCACAGAGCCATCCCCAGCGCCCGGGCCATCTTTTGCTCTAATGGAGCCTCGGCTGCGGGAGGGGAAGAGAGAGACAGAGAGGAAGGAGAGGGGGAGAGGTGGAGAAGCAGATGGGTGCTTCTCCTGTGTGCCCTGGCCGGGAATCGAACCCGGAACTCCTGCACACCAGGCCGACGCTCTACCACTGAGCCAACCGGCCAGGGTCACTACAGGATTCTTAAGGGCAAGAATTTTGTTTCATTCAGACTCATATCTCCAGTAACTAGAATATTTCTCAAAATATGATGGGCATTCAATGAATGGTACTAAGTAAAAACATAAATATTATCTCTCTAATTCTCTTAAACCATTATTCTTTCTCTTACATACAGTAAAATTTTGGGGCAAATCAAAAAAGGTGACTTAGTCATTCACATTATTATAAAATATATCAAATAATTTTTTATAAACCATACAGAACTCTATACATCTGAAACTCTCAAACTAGAATAGTATCTTTCACTTTTCCCTTCATTTTTATTTATATTTTATTTAATTTATATTTTCACATCCCATTGATAATAGAAAAATATTTGTCGAGTCTCAGGGTCACTTTTTGTACCCTCCTCAAAGATAAACATCTGTGTCCAGTATTTCCTTTTCCATTAGTTAAATCATCACCTATTTACTGTCTCCGATAATGTTGACTTATTTCTTTTCTTCTCTCTTAGCACCCAATCAGCTAAGTTCTACCACTCGTTTATCAAATGGAAGAGGGGGTAAACCAACTTGAGCAAACTACTCCCCTCCACACTCTTTATTTTCTCCCTGTCTTGTGGTGACAAACCCCAAATGATGTCCCTGCAGCTGCCCTGACCCCTTCATTCTATTTCCAACGGAAGCCAGGGAGCTCCTTTCAAAATCCAAGTCAGATCATGTGACTCCTGCACAGTCCTCCCTCAGACTAGAAGCCCAAGTCCCAGCAGTGGCCTAGGGCAGTGGTCCTCAACCCCCGGGCTGCGGACCAGTACCGGCCCGTGGGCCATTTGGTACCGGTCCACAGAGAAAGAATAAATAACTTACATTATTTCTGTTTTATTTATATTTAAGTCTTAATGATGTTTTATTTTTAAAAAATGACCAGATTCCCTCTGTTACATCCGTCTAAGACTCACTCTTGATGCTTGTCTTGGTCACATGATACATTTATCTGTCCCACCCTAAAGGCCGGTCCGTGAAAATATTTTCTGACATTAAACCGGTCCATGGCCCAAATCGGTTGGGGACCACTGGCCTAGGGGACCATGGGTGATATGGTCCTCTGTGACTTTTCTCACCTCATCTCACTCACTTTGCTTTAGTCACACTGGCTCTTTATCCCTTATGTGCTGTCACCACTGGCCACTTCATATTGTCCCCGACAGCTGCCTCACCACTCCTTCCTGTCTACTTTAGTATTCTCTTCCCAGTGAGATGCTCTTTGACCTCATTCTTTTTTTTTTTGTGACAGAGACAGAGAGAGAAGGACAGAGAGGGACAGACAGACAGGAAGGGAGAAATGAGAAGCATCAATTCTTCATTGCGGCACCTCAGTTGTTCATTGATTGCTTTCTTATATGTGCCTTGACCGGGGGGCTCCAGCAGAGCAAGTGACCCCTTGCTTAAGCCAGCAACCTTGGACCTCAAGCTAGTGACCTTTGGGCTCAAACTGGTGAGCCTGCACTCAAGCCGGTGACCTCGGGGTTTCGAACCTGGGTCCTCTGCGTCCCAGTTCAACACTCTATCCACTGTGCCACTGCCTGGTCAAGCTACCTCATTCTTTAAAATAGGAAACCTTCACCCTCCTCACTCTGGCCACACCTTACCCTTTAATCTTTGCTTATTTCTCTCCAAAGAACCTATCACCATCTGGCATACAATCTTATTTGCTTATGTATTGTGTTACTCCACTAGATACAACTTCCAAGAAGGCAGGGATATGGTATATTTTGTTGTGGTCATTCACAGTTGTATCCGAGGCTTCTTGGAAGTCTTAGCCCATATTTGAAGCTCAAAACACATTGACTGAATTGATGGACACAATGATCGTCCTTTCTCCCTCACCAATCCATGCACAGCCCACAGTCAGGCTAATAACTGGGACAGCAAGAAGAAACCTAAGTCAAAAGCGGCATGTGAGCAGTAATCACTGGTGGGAATCCACAGCAACTGCAAAAGGTCCAGTTTGAGTTGTAGAAATCCAAAGCAGACGCCGGCGCTTGTTCCCTGGGTTGGATCAGTACAAGAAGTATTCAGGGAGTCCAGAACAGCACGGAGAACAGGGTTGAGATTGAGCAGTGTGGGCTCTTTCTATGGGGTTAGCAATGAACCAATAGAGAAGGAAGTGCTAGATGGTGCTGAGACTTCTAGAAAGGTGCTCCTCCAACCAGTGCCACAAGGAGTACAAGGGGGTGATTTCAGGGTTGCGGAACGTAGGGACAGCCCAAGCAACCCGAGCTCCACCCCCCACACACAACCCAACCCCAGATGAGAACAGTTCACATTTTATCTGTTCTCTATTTATAGACTACAGATGTTCCATTTTTGAAACAAAAGATTCACACTGCTGAAAACCAAACACTAAAAAAAAAACCATCACAGTACACCAAAGATTAGAACAAAATATTTGTGATTAAAAACTGTCAATATCTTTGAGGCAACAGCTACCATAATGTGGGGATTCTGTACTCAAAACAGAGGGATACACAGTGGATTTCTCCTCCCCAACTTATATACTTACTTTTTACTCTGCACATGTGTTCAATAGATCTTATAAAAACTGCAACAAAATAATTCAGTAATATCTTGTTTGCCTTTCCCACTACAATGCACACTGCATTGGGGGAGGAAACACACCTGTCTTATTAGCTGCTACAATCCAGGTGTCTCAGGCCATAGTAGGTACTCAATATAATGTGTGTTGAAAAAAATGAAGGAAGAAAAAGGGAAGACAATAGGTAATGTTTATTCACCTCTTACATATAAATATGGGAAAAGCCCCCTTTCATAATAAAATGAAACTTGGTTAGGTCCTTAATTACCAGAAAAGGCTCCCATCCTCCACATCTTCTCACTCATTTCCTAAAAACCACAGGTCCGACAGTATACTACTCAGAACACTGCAAATATTCTCCCCAGGGAACCCTACTTTGAGCCATCTGCTGCCTAACTGTATTCAAGATCTCAGGTAAGGTAAACATAAACGGAGGGGTGTTAGAAGAATAGACAGCCTCTGAGTTCTATCTACTCCTTCATCACGTGACCATCGTTTTCCATACCTTCCAGGTTTGCCTACCTAGCATCCTGTTGTGGTATCACGGTTTCAGGTTTTACTAAGGGACAAACCAAGAAGTAGCCACATGAAAGCAAGCCATTCCTGGTCACTGTGCTGTGAAAGATATTATCCATCCCATCGCTGGACACATCTTACAAAAAAGGCCCACATAGAAATATGATATAGAAAAACTATGTTTTCCTTAAATAACTGATACGGATTTTCCCCACTGACAGTAAGAACTGATCATGTCTCCTTTTATTATTATTTTTAGTTGGCTATTAGGTAGTCTTTTTTTTTTTTTAAAGTACAAGCTTGAGATTCCACCAAGGCAAGTGTGTGTGGTTCATGAAGATCTGAATATTTATGTCTCTCTAGGACCATCCTACACCCCAGAGTCCTGTGTTTGACTCTTATCTTGCTCTGGATCTGATGTTTCATTCTGCTTATGTCACCGTTATCTTAGCATGTATAACCATGGCAAATTGCTGCACATCCTCTGGGAAATAAGATGAAACATGAACATGCAAAAAAAAAATACGCTTTTCAAACTATAGGAAAATAAGTTTGGTAAAACTATATTTTTGGTAGAAAATATACCTATAAATAGAAATGCCATATAATGTATCCTGCCTTTTATTAAGCACTCACTGATTTCCACACAGCAACCTGATCATGAGTTCAGCTGAGCTGGTTGGTAACATGACCAAATATATTGATTATTAGCTCCATTATTAAGCAAAATGAAAGGCACTAGAGTGTCATAAAGGCTTAGTAGTGCCTTGGGCATCTTATCACAACTTGAATAGACATATAGATGAAACCCCGTATCACATTTGAAAAATGATACGACGTTCAAACGAAGGTTGGTTATAACACTGGTGAATACACAGCTTATAAAGTCAGACTTCTTGGGTTCAAATCCCAGCTCTATGACTTATTAGCTGTGTGACTTGGACAAGTTACTAAGTCCTATTGTGCCTCTGCATTCCCATTTTTAAAATGGGAATAAAATGATATTTACCCCATAAGGTTGGTTTCAGTATTAAATGAGACAACATGTCAAGATTTATGACTGCCTCCTAAATAATAAGCACTCAACTTGTACATAATGCTATAATTACCATAAAACAACCATAATTACTATAAAGTCCAGCATCAACTTCAATATAGCATGAGAATATCAAAACCCTGGATGGAAAATGAGAAATCAAATTTAGTAGGATCAATACAGTTACCAGATTCTCATTTTCAATATCAATCACATTAACATGGGATGCAGGAGATCCATCTTAGATAAAATCATCCAAAAAGCATCTCGAAGTTTTCATAGACCCAAAGCTCTTATACAACAAAGTTTGCTGTGTGCTTATTATGTACCAGGCATGATTCTAGGTGCTCTTATATCAGTGAATGAGACAAAAGAGGTTTCTGGTCTTATGTCCCTTACATTCCGGTGAAGTTCGTGAGGAAGGGGGTGGGGGGCAGTGAGTGCATGCTAACAACCAAGCAGGTGAATGAAGAAGACAATTGCAGACAGTGTACCTGATAAAAATCAGTGGCTTAATTTTATTTATTTATTTATTTATTTATTTATTTATTTATTTATTTATTTTTCTGAAGCTGGAAACGGGGAGGCGGTCAGACAGACTCCCACATGCACCCAACAGGGATCCACCCGGCACGCCCACCAGGGGGCGATGCTCCGCCCATCCGGGGCGTCACTCTGCCCCAATCAGAGCCATTCTAGCACCTGGGGCAGAGGCCATGGAGCCATCCCCAGTGCCCGGGCCATCCCTGCTCCAATGGAGCCTCAGCTGCGGGAGGGGAAGAAAGAGACAGAGAGGAAGGAGAGGGGGAGAGGTGGAGAAGCAGATGGGTGCTTCTCCTGTGTGCCCTGGCCGAGAATCGAACCCGGGACTTCCGCATGCCAGGCCGACGCTCTACCACTGAGCCAACCGGCCAGGGCCATCAGTGGCTTAATTTTAAAATGACTTCATTCACTACCAAAGACATAAAAAGTGAATTTTTAAAATTTTATCTACTCGTTCCCTTTATAGAATATTAATTATCCCATTTTTTCCTATTTCCCCTTAAACTTTGCAATTTACCATCCTACCCATTTTTTAAAATTTGTTTCTGTTAGCTTCTGTTATAGTTATGGAAATTCCCTAACATATCAATTTTAAATATAATACAGACACTCTATCCACTTTAGTTTCATGCACTTTCTACAAACTTTACTTATAGATTATGGCTCATCTTTCAAATTGGGAGAATATTAATATGTCTTAAAGAAAAATAATATATAATGCCACTTTTATCATTTTTATGGATGATAAATTCTCAGAATGATTACATTTTACCCAGATGCCAGTGTTAAACTTTTACTCAATAACCTATGATATCAGGCACGGGGAAAGAAAATAAAAATTTTATAGGTTATCCTTTGAAAATAAAAATACTGCTCTATTGAAGAAATAAAATACAAAGATAGAAAATACATAAATAAAAGTATAAAAAGAGGGCATGTGATGGAGGGCTGACACAGGTGGTGTTGAGGAAACATAAAAGAGAATATAAATGATCGTGATTGGGTCTCAAGATGATGAACTCCTCGTACAGGTGGAGAGGAACTGGACAGTGCACCTGGAGACTGTGGACCCGGTAAAGACAAGATGGCGGGAGCGAGCATGGGGTGTTAGAGAGAAAGCGAGGAGTTACTGCAGATTAAGAGGACAGGGCTGCACAGACAGACGTGGGTCAGATCCTGAGGGATCTTAAATGCTAGATAAATGCTAGATGCAAGAGAAGTGACAAAGGGTACAGGGAAAAAGAGTAAGTTTAGGGAAATTGATTGGGTGGTTGTGTAAGATAATATTGAAAGAGGAAAGCGATGGAGACAGGAGATCAGCTGGAAGGATGTGACTGTAGTGTCAGGCAACACGGAGGAGACCTCAGTCAGGGTTGTGGCTGGGGTACAGAAACATATTACAAACATCAGGTTAGGTCATCAGTATTCCACTACCGATTGGAGAGAGTGTAGTAATGGCAGAAGTGGACAGTCAATGCAAAAATGAAAATAAAAACAAGTTTGGCCCTGGCCGGTTGGCTCAGAGGTAGAGTGTCAGCCTGGTGTGTGGAAGTCTTGGGTTCGAATACTGGCCAGGGCACACAGGAGAAGTGCTCATCTGCTTCTCCACCCTTCTTCCTTTCCTTTCTCTCTGTCTCTTCCCCTCCTGCAGCCAAGGCTCCATTGGAGCAAAGTTGACCCAGGTGCTGAGGACGGCTCCATGGCCTCTGCCTCAGGTGCTAGAATGGCTCCAGTTGCAGCAGAGCAATGCCCCAGATGGGCAGAGCATCGCCCCCTGGTGGGCATGCCGGGGAAATCCCAGTCAGGCGCATGTGGGAGTCTGTCTCTCTGCCTCCCCACTTCTCACTTAAGAAAATTACAAAAGAAAAAAAAAGTTTTGAGCCAGGCTGAGAATAATAAAACAGGACCTGTGATTTAAAAGACGGAGCTACAAAGGGAGAAATAAGTAGTGACAGGTTCTATGAACTCACTGATGCTAGACTGAAACTGTGAGAAAAATCATTCAAATAAAAAATGACCTACCCAGAGGTCAGGATTTTATTTTAAATAACTCTTTAAAAAGGGCAACAGAACCAAAACAGCAAAGGTCAAGTTTGGTTAGCCTGCAAACTCAGTTGACATGAATTTTTATCTGGTTTGTTCCCATAAAACAGGTTTTCTCAACCTGGGTGGCATTGGTATGTTAGACTGGGTAATTCTTTGTTGTGATTGTCTTGTGCATTCTGGGATGTTTGCAGCCTCCCTGGCCTCGGCCATTAGGCCTCTGCCTTCTCCCTGCTGTGACAATCACACTCCCAACCTTGTCCAATACCCCCTGGGTTGTAAAATGTCACGTTTGAGACTTTAAGAATGAGCATGACTGAGGGTAAGTTGCAGGGCACAGGTCGCCGCTGGAAGGCACACGGAATACACAATCACAGCTGTGAGAGATGGCATATGTTCAGGGGACCAGCATCAGTGAGTGTTTTGGGAGCATATAATTCAATGTGGGCAGCTGCACGGTTAACTCTGGACTCAGATGAGCAAGATATAAAGCCATGAGGGGCCTTCACATCAGGTAAAATATTAAATTTCACCCCACAGTCACGGAAAACCATTAAAGAATTTGGAGGTCACTGTCCGCATAGATTTCTGGAGAAACAGTGTTTTAAAATAAGGTGCTCATTTTTATTTGTTTTGGCATTAAAATAACACCCCCTTCCTTTTCCCTACTCCTCCTTTTCCTACTACTTTAAATGTCTCCCAGAATACATTTAATAGCATTTTAAAAATAACTATAAAATTCACGTAATAACATATGACTGTATCACAGATAATTTAAAATTAAATGAACATTAAAAAACAACAAATAGGCCTGGCCTGTGGTGGCGCAGTGGATAAAGCGTCGACCTGGAAATGCTGAGGTCGCCGGTTCAAAACCCTGGGCTTGCCTGGTCAGGGCACATATGGGAGTTGATGCTTCCAGCTCCTCCCCCCTGTCTCTCTCTCCTCTCTCTCCTCTCTCTCTCTCTCTGTCTCTCTCTCCTCTCTAAAATGAATAAAATAAAAAAATTAAAAAAAAAACAACAAATAAATACATAAGGTGTACTCAAACACATTCTAGATTAAAACGTAAGTTGGAAATAAGGCCTTGATATCAAATAAGATACCATTCTTTTCATGGAGGAACTTGACGACACAAAGTGAGGCGTGATCCTGTGTTGCCACCAGAGGGAGCTCCAGTGTAGGACTCTGCACAAGGCCTCCTGGTTGCTAGCACGCTGCCGGTGGGCCAGGCAACAGAATTCTTGCAAATCCTTTTGCCTGCGTGTCTATTTTGATCAAAATACTTCTGTCTTCCAGAAATAATTAAGCTGATGCCAGAGTCTGTTTAACACACCGCAAGGTGGATCATTACTGACACCTGGCCTTCACGCTGGAATCAAACTCTCAGTCCCTATTTCTAGCCCGTTTTCTACAGCAGACAACCTGCAAATAGGCTTCTAGTAAGATGGATTACTAGCTCAGCCTCACGTTTTCTCTCTGCCCTTGAGCTCAGGGGCAGGGGGCTGAGAGGGGAAGAAAAGAAAAAGTACCAGACTAGGAAAAGGAAAAGGCTTAGCGCAGAATGCTAAAAACTGATGAGGAACTGGATATTAACTGGAGGTAGGGACACCCTGGACAGACAGACAAGGATGGCCACAAGCAACTCGAGGCAGGGAGGGGACAGCAGCATGTGTTCCCACATCTTGCCCACCTTGGACCTGGGGCTGGAACAAGGGAGGGAGGGTGATCAGCGGCTCCTCATGGCCCCACACCCATCTCTAAAGTGTGAGGCTGAAGAGGCTATGGGACTCTGCGTTGTTTATCATTAAATATAAATTAATAGCAGGGTGAACTATAGTTGGCAATAACCTTGGTGAAAATCATTTATTAACTAGCAAACTATCAGAATGACTATATTTCATCCGGACCCCACTGTTAGATGTTCATAAACTATAACATCAGTCCCTGGGGTGAGGGAAGGGAGAGATGGGACATTCATAGTTTCTCCCTTAAAAACACCAACTGTCCATTAGAATGATAAAAGACAGGCATACAAAATACTTAAATAGAAACACAAATGGATAGCACAGGAGAATTAGGGGCAAGATAGGTGACCTGTAAAAGAGGAAGAATAAAAGATCATTTAAGTGGTGAAAAAACCTGTAAACTGGGTCCACAGAGATGGACACCTATAGAAAAAGGTAGTTCAGGAAATAGAATCAGGTACAAAACGACTCCTGGAAGGGTCCCTAGGGCTTGAGATGGGCCATGCATTGAAGGAGAACTATTTTGAAAAGTATTATTAGCAGATGGAAAAGAATAGTTTTCAGTCATTCTTCTGAGGGTAGAGCTGGGAGGTGGGCTATTAATTACAGGAGGTAACGCGGCTGTGTATGGGGGAAGGAACCAGGGCTTTAAACCTGATCCAGCTGGAAATCCCACCCAGCCCACGGCGCCTCAGTGACCTTGGCAAGTCACCTCAGCTCCCTGGACTCGTACATCTGTAAAATGAGGCTTATCAAACCTACTGGCAGAGCTGTTTTGAGGAACAACGACATAAGGTATAAAGAGTGCCTATCAAGACCAGGCACACAATAAACAATGCAGAGTAACTGAGTTATCATAATAATGTCCACAGCAGACACTCTCATCCTTCCATTTTCCTGACTTTCCCCTCCTCCCTGGACCAATCCAAACTTGGGGACATAGCATTTTTATTTTTAGTTCCCAGAAAAATGTCCTTTAAAGGGTATCCATAAAGTATGAAAACATTGGTAATACTTTACTTTTTACAAATGGATAAGGTTCTTATCCAGATTACACAGATTCCTCTGTGCCCCAGGCTTTATGGAGACCCTGCAGAATAAGAAACAGGAGAGGATTTTCGGGTAAAGTACTACTTTAGTCTTATTTTTAGAGGCCTCAATTCTGCATCAAACCTACAATAATGATAGTTTTGTTGTTGTTGTTGTTGTTGTTTATTCAGTGAGAGGAGAGTAGGCAGAAAGACAAACTCCTGCATGTGCTCTAACTGGGATCCACCTGGCAAGCCCACTAGGGGGAGATGCTCTGTCCTTCTGGGGTGTTGCTCCATTACTCAGAAACCAAGCTCTTCTTGGTGCCTGAGGCAAAGGCCATGGAGCTAATCTCAGTGCCCAGGGCCAATTCACTCTAGTTGAGCCATGGCTGCATGAGGGAAAGAGAGAGAGGGGGAAGGGAGGGGTGGAGAAGCAGATGGGCCCTCTCTTGTGTGCCCTGACCAGGAATCAAACCCGGGACAGCCACACACTGAGCTGACACTCTACCACTGAGCCAACTGGCCAGGGCCTAATAATGATAGTTTTTAAAAAGAGAAAAGAAAAATAAACCTACCTGCTTACTTAACAGAAGATGAACATCTTCACAACTAAGAGGACAGAAACCCAAAGTGGGCTGTGGAGTTGAGGCCATGAGCCTGCTGGACTCAGAAACAGGCCCCAGGGGCCCAAATCTCCATAGGCTTCAAACCCAGCCATGCAGGCTCCTGAAATCTTCCCCACAAGGTAAGTACTCATTTTAAGCCTCAGTTTCCTCATCTGCAAAATGGAAACAATAAGAAGACTCACACTCCGAGGATTGTTGTGATGATAAAAAAGAAATGTTAAGACCCTGGCCAGTTGGTTCAGTGGTAGAGCATCGGCTTGGCATGTGGAAGTCCCAGGTTCAATTCCTGGTCAGGGCACACAGGAGAAGCAAACATCTGCTTCTTTACTCTTCCCCCTCCCCCTTCTTTCTGTCTCTCTCTTCCCCTTCTACAGCCAAGGCTCCACTGGAGCAAGTTGGCCTGGGTGCTGAGGATGGCTCCATGGCCTCCACCTCAAGTGCTAAAATGGCTCCAGTTGCAGCAGAGAAAAGGCCCAAGATGGGCAGAGCATCGCCCCCTAGTGGATTTGCCGGGTAGATACCGGTCAGGTGCATGCAGGCGTCTGTCTCTCTGCCTCCCACTTCTCACTTCAGAAATATACAAAAAAAAAATGTTAAGACACTCAGAGAACAAAGACTACGAGCTGGCCCAGACTAAATGTTCAAAAATGTTCACATCTATCAAAACAACAACTGGAGTTGTTTTCACATGGAGGAAGACAGAATAATTCACCAATTAAGTTGAAGGAAATTAGACTGAAAGTAGACGAAGACAGTTATTAAAGAAACAGTCTTTCATGTTGGTTTCCCACAGTTCCTTAAAGACCAAGGGGCAGGAGGAAAGACAGGTCTGAATACAAGAGAATTACAGAAGAGAGCTCCACCTTGTCTCATCCAAAGGACTGATACCAGTTATCTAAAAATGAAAAAGGAAATTAAAGATCTAGAGTTCCAAATGAAGGTAGAAAAGAACTTGTGGCATTTTCTTTTCAAAAGAAAACTTCATGAATCAGTAATTTTAAAGGAACACCTCAGAGTTGTTGTATTTACTTTAGAATCACAAAAAAATGATGATACCACACAGTATGCATTTAAATGGTGTGTAAAATGCTGAAACCCCTCTTTTTTTCATAAGTGTGAAAACACAGCATTAAGTCTGTAAGGTTGTTTATTACCATAAAGTGATGGGTCTCCATGAAGCATAATAACCCTTCAGTCTTCCAATTCCAGGGCATCAAAGCTCAAAATCTTGTGACATCCAATGAGAAGAGAAGTGAGCTGGGCTGGTGGGGCACTGGTTGCCCTGGTGCCCACCCAAGCAAACCAACACATTCCAGTAAATTGCACTACATGCCCACGTGGCATAGGTCTCGTTCCCCATCTGATAAGTGTGACAAAGAGGTGGGTAAAATCGTCCCCATTGAAACCATGTACAGCATAAGGAGAAATTAATTCTCACACTTGGGGTTCAGGTCACCAGGAGACCAGGCTCTCTATCAGAGGTGACAGGCTCTGTCTGTTCCATGTCTCAGTTTCTCGGGGAGGGCAAATCCTCATGAAATACCTTCTTGTCTCTCCCTGTGCGCTACGCCGCTGTTTCTCATGGTCCTCCCTCTTGCTCACTTTCTCTCTTCCTTGGTTTCCCAAAGCAAAGGGGAAAAGAAGTTGCTGCAAAGGAGTAACTGCCCTTGCATGTTTCCCTGCCCCTACACTTCCACACCAGCTTCCTCCTCCCTTATATCTGGGCTTGTATTTATAGAGAAAATGGACGGTGACAGAGGGATGATGCTTACACAGACAGATGCACTCAGACACAAAGGGTTCTGGTGGGCCAGCTCGCTTTGCTCTGCTTCCCACTGAAAGACGAGAGCATAAGAGTTTTATAAACCCACGCTTGGGTGATGGGTATGCAACATAATTGAACGACAAGATAACCTGGACTTGTTATCTTTGAATATATGTATCCTGATTTATTGATGTCGCCCCATTAAAAAATAAAAATAAAAATTATTAAACACTGCTACAATTCCCCAAGTTCTCTCACTATTATGGTTGAGAATACCTACACTATTCCAAGATATTCCCTTGAAATTGTATGATAAGTGAACAGGCAAAGCATTGGAGTTCTTAATGTAATAATTATCAATCACCTCAATTATTTCCAATCAGGACAATATGCTTAAAAAAGTAGGTAGGCAAGTGAGTAGTTTGTTAGAACGATACTAGAGATGGATTATGGAGAACTAAAAAGAAAAACTTAATGGGTCCACAGAATATAACCTACAGCATGATGTATCAGTCCCCTTCATACCACACACATACATGCATGCATGCGTGCACACACACGTACACACACGCACACACAGATGAAACCTAGCTGTGCTTCAGACAATACTACCTGAAGAGGTGTTTGCATCTCTGCTTAATGTGAACAAAATGTCCCCTTTCCTTTCTCATTCTTCCTCCTTGAAGATAAAATGTAACAAAAAGTCCAACATCATTCATATCACTGCCCCTGGGGAATTTTCTTTATTGTAGTTGCAGGTCCCTGGGGAAAGTTTAACTATGTTTGAATCTTTCTTTAAGGACCTTCTTTAAAATAAAGTCTAGTTTTTTTTTAAAGTTTATATATAATTTTTAAACATCTGCTGATTTCCTAGGTTCTGATCAAGGGCTAACAATTAGCTTGGGAGGTCTAATTTTAATTTCTAAAGACTTAATAAATGTGTCCCCATCTTTTTACTGTGCCATGCTGTCCCATTAAGAAACACCATGGGCTCAAAAGTGATGGCAGTGGAATAGGCAGAGGCACAGACTGCCGTCTCCTGTGACCAAACTGGATTAAAAATTAATTTAAGAACAATCATTGTGAAAAACCAACTCTGGACTAAAAGAACAGGACTCAAAAACCAAGGAGCACAGAAGAATACACACCAAGCCTGGTAGGGAGTATGGGAGCACAGTGGGGGCTCCCCTGCTCCCAGGAATGAGGGGAAGCTGAGGCTGAGGGTCCAGAAGGAGAGAGACCCTGAGAAGCAGAGGTCCTCAGTCCCAGGACCGGAGCCCCAGTCTAGAAACACAGGACTGGAAGAGACAGCCTGACAGCATTGAATAGGGAGAAGAGTGAGAGTTCTGTCTGTGGGAAGCAGCTGGCAAAAGAATTTGCAGCCTTAAAGGGCCAGTGCAGAAAAAATTGCTCACAGCCACTTGCCTGGGGCTCCGGGGGTGAGGAGGGCTGATAGGACTGGTCTTGCATGAGGAGAATGGGGAGATCGAGACACAGGGACACGAACAGTGAAGGGAATAAGAAAACCTGAGCTGAGTCATTCTCCAGTGCTGAGGTAGCCATAGCTGGAGGAGATTTCACTCCCTCTGTCCTGCACAGCCTAGTGTGGAGCCAGTTGACCCATCTCCAAAAAGCTCTCCAGCTCCAATCAGCTCAAAAGGTTGTTTGGAAAGGAGAAAGTAAAGGAGAAGGACAGTGACTCAGATTTCTGGGGAGACCTGAGCTATACCTCTCCCTTCTGATACAGAGAACATGCCCCACCCCTGGAGAGTCATTGGGCAGACCACACCTTCAGGCACTCAGAGGTCACACCCACCGCATTCTTGGATAGAGTTTCAAATGGGGACAAAAAACAAGATACACCCACTTCCCCCCTCCTAAACACAGAAGCTCTCTGCTGGGCTCAGAAAACACGGAAGCTCCCTGCTGGGCTAGCAAACAAACATCAGGAAAATTAAGACTTTTAAGCAGCTCTACTAGTTAAGAAGAATTAAAATCCGAGCAAACAGCAGAAGCTGAGGGATAAATCCTGAAGGAAAAGCTGCATTCCTTAAACCAAGCTCAGACTCACAACTCTAACAAGCTTGTAAACTGCACACAGAAAGAATGGGAAGACAGAGGAATGTAAACCATATGAATCAACAAGAGAAATCCCCAGAAAAAGAACTGAATGAGATGAAAGTAACCAAATTACTGGATGCAGAGTTTAAAATAATGATTGTTAGGATGCTTAAGGATCTTGGAGCTATAATAGATGGACTTAATTAGCACCTCAATAAAGAAATTGTAAGCATCAAAAAGGACACTGAAATCATAAAAAAGAATCAGAAATGGCAATTACAATATCAGAAATAAAGACAACAGGCTGGATGAGGCAGAGAATCAAATCAGTGAATTAGAGGACAAGATAAATAAAAACACAGAAACAGAGCAGCAAAAAGAAAAGAGGCTCAAAAAGTCTGAGGAAACTATAAGAGAATTCTGTGACAATATGAAGAGAAATAACATCCGCATTATAGGGGTTCCTGAAGAAGAGAAAGAATAAGGGATAGAGAACCTGTTTGAAGAAATCATAGATGAAAACTTTCCTAAATTGATGAAGGAAAATGTTATACAAGTTCAAGAAGCACAGAGAGTCCCGATAAAGAGAAACCCAATGAGGCCTACATCAAGACACATCATAATTAAAATACCAAGGTTAAGAGATAAAGAAAAAATACTAAAAGCAGCAAGAGAAAAGAAGTCAATTACCTATAGAGGAGCCCCCATAAGGATGACCAACTTTTCAACAGAAACACCTGAGGCCAGAAGGGAATGCAAGAAATATTCAAAGTAATGCAAAACAAGAGCCTACAGCCAAGACTTCTTTATCCAGCAAGATTATTGTTTAAAATTGAAAGAGAAATAAAAAGCTTCCCAGACAAAACAAACAAACAAACAAAAACCAAACAAACAAAAACTCAAAAAACAAAACAAAACAACTCAAGAAATTCATTACAACCAAACATTTATTGCAGGAAATGTAAAGGGGCACACTGTAAAAAGAGCAAAGGAAAAAAGAAATTGAGAAAAAGAGGATTACAGATTTAAAGAATAAAATGGCAATAAATAACTACATATCAATAATAACCTTAAATGTAAATGGGTGAAATGCTCCAATCAAAAGACATAGGGTAGCTGCATGGATAAGAAAAGAGAACCCATACATATACTGTCTACAAGAGACCACCTCAGAACAAAAGATACACATAAACTGAGACTAAACAGATGGAAAAATGTATTTCACGCAAACAGAAAGGAAGAAAAAGCTGGGATAGCAATACTAATATCTACAAAATAAACTTTAAAACAAAGGCTATAGTAAGAGATAAAGAAGGTCACTACATAATGATAAAGGATTATTACAACAGGAAGATATAACTATTTTAAATATATATGTGCCTAATATAGGAGCACCTAAATATATAAAACCGATTTTGATGTTCAAAAAGGATGAGATCAACAACAATACTTTAATAGTACGATGTTTTAATACCCCACTAATATCAATGGATAGAACCTCCAAACAGAAAATTAACAAAGAAAGAGCAGCCTTAAATAATACACTAGATCAACTGGATTTGATAGATATCTTCAGAACCTTTCACCCCAAAGCAGCAAGATATATATTCTTTTCAAGAGCTCAAGGTACATTCTCCAGGATAGACCACATGTTAGGACACAAAACAAGTCTTAATAAATTTAAGAAGATTGAAATCATATCAAGCACCTTCTCTGACCACAGCAACATGAAACTAGAAATCAACTACAACAGAAAAACTGAAAAACACTCAAACACTTGGAGACTAAATAGCATACTATTAAATAATGAATGGGTTAACAATTAGATCAAGGAAGAAATAAAAACCTTCCTTGAAACAAATGAAAATGAACATACAACAACACAATATTTATGGGACACAGCAAAAGCAGTCCTGAGAGAGAAGGTCATAGCATTACAAGCATACCTTAAGAAGCAAGAAAAAGCTCAAATTAACAATTTAACCCTGCACCTAAGTGAACTAGAAAAAGAACAGCAATTAAGCCTATGAGATGTAGAAGAAAGGAAATAATAAAGATCATAACAAAAATAAATAACATAGAGGCAAAAAAAATGCAGAATATCAATGAAACCAAGAGCTGCTTTTTTGAAAAGGTAAACAAAAGTGATGAACCTTTAACCAGATTCACACACACACAAAAAGAGAGAGAGAGAGAGAGAGAGAGAGAGAGAGAGAGGGCTCAAATGAATAAAGTTAGAAATGAGAGAGGAGAAGTAACTGACACAGCAGAAATTCAAAGGGCTGTAAGAAAATACTATAAAGAACTGTATGCCCAAAAATGGGACAACCTAGACGAAATGGATAAATTCCTTGAAAAATATAATCATTCAAAAATCTATCTGGAAGAATTAGAAAACCTAAACAGGCTAATTACACCAAAAGAGAATGAAACAGTTATCAAAAAGACTCCCAAAAAATGAAAGTCCTGGATCTGATGGCTTCACAGGCAAATTTTACCAAATATTCAAAGAAGAACTAACTCCGAACCTTCTCAAGCTATTTCAAAAAATTCAAGAAGAAGGAAAACTTCCAAACTCCTTTTATGAAGCGAACAGAATCCTCATTCCAAAACCAGGCAAAGACAATATAAAGAAAGAAAACTATAGGCCAATATCCCTGATGAACTTAGATGCTAAAATTCTCAACAAAATATTAGCAAATCAGATCCAGCAATACATAAAAAAAAAAATCATACCTCATGATAAAGTGGGATTTATTCTGGGGAGGCAAGGCTAGTACAATACTCGCAAATCAATCAATGTGGTTCATCACATAAACAAAAGCGAGAATAAAAACCACATGATAATATCAATAGATGCAGAAAAAGCACTTGATAAAATCCAGCATCTATTTATGATCAAAATTCTCAGCAAAGTGGGAATACAAGAAACATACTTTAATATGATAAAGGTCATCTATGCCAAACCCACAGCCAACATCATACTCAACGGGCAAAAATTAAAAGCAATCCCCTTAAGAACAGGAACAAGGCAGGGTTGCCCCCTTTCACCACTCTTATTCAACATAGTTCTGGAAGTCCTAGCTACTGCAATCAGACAAGAAGAAGAAATAAAAAGCATCCAAATTGGAAAAGAAGAAGTAAAGCTTTTATTATTTGCTGATGACTTGATACCGTGCATAGAACACTCTAAGTCTCAGTCAAAAGAACTGCTGGAACTGATAAATGAATTCAGCAAGGTGGCAGGGTATAAAATCAATATTCAGAAATCAATGGCATTTATATACACCAACAGTGAACTGTCCGAAAGAAAAATTAAGGAAACAATCCCCTTCACTATTGCAACAAAAAAGATAAAGTACATAGGAGTAAATTTAACCAAGCACGTTAAAGATCTGTTCTCAGGAAATGATAAAATATTGATAAAATATATCAAGGAAGATACAAACAAGTGGAAGCATATACCGTGTTTATGGTTAGGAAGAATAAACATCATTAAAATGTCCATATTACTCAAAGCAATATATAAATTCAATGCAATTCCTATTAAATTACCAATGTCACACTTCAAAGATACAGAAAAAGTATTCCAAAAATTTATATGAAACCAAAAAAGAACATGAATAGCCTCAGCAATCTTGAAAAAGAAAAATAAAGCAGGAGGTATCACACTTCTTGATATCAAGTTATACTACAAGGCCATTGTACTCAAAACAGCTTGGTACTAGCATAAGAACAGGCATACAAATCAGTGGAACAGAACAGAGAACCCAGAAATAAACCCACAACTTTATGGTCAATTGATATTTGACAAAGGAGATAAGAGCATACAATGGAGTAAAGACAGTCTCTCTAACAAATGGTGCTGGGAAAATTGGACAAACACATGCAAAAAAAATGAAACTAGTTCACTAACTTATACCATTCACAAAAATAAACTCAAAATACATGAATGTAAGTCATGAAACCATTATCATCTTGGAAGAAAACATAGGCAGTAAGCTCTCCAACATCTCTCACAGCAATATATTTGCTGATATAATGCCACGGGCAAGTGAAATAAAGGACAGAATGAACAAATGGTGCTATATCAAACTAAAATGGTTTTGCACAGCAAAAGACAACATGAACAAAATAAAAAGACAACCCACAAAATGGGAGAACATATTTGCCAACACGTCCAATAAGGGGTTAATAACCAAAATTTACAAAGAACTTGTAAAACTCAACACCAGTAAAGTAAACAATCCAATCAAAAATTGGGCAAAAGAACTGAATAGACACTTCTTCAAAGAAGACATACAGATTGCCAATTGGCATATGAAAACATGTTCAACATCACTAGTCTTTACAGAAGTGAAAATTAAAACCACAGTGAGATATCACCTCACACCTGTCAGAATGGCGCTCATTAGCAAAACAACACATAACAAGTGCTGGCCAGGATGTGGAGAAAGGGAACCCTCCTGCACTGCTGGTGGGAATGCAGACTGGCGCAGTCATTGTGGAAAACAATATGGAGATTCCTCAAAAAATTAAAAATGGAACTGCCTTTTGACCCAGCTATCCCACTTCTAAGAATATATCCTAAGAATAACAAATCACTGATTCAAAAAAAGAACACCCCCATGTTTACTG
The DNA here is from genome assembly GCF_036850765.1 of Saccopteryx bilineata. NCBI lineage: Eukaryota > Metazoa > Chordata > Mammalia > Chiroptera > Emballonuridae > Saccopteryx > Saccopteryx bilineata. Next base: position 23,139,330 of record NC_089493.1, read on the forward strand.
CAGCATTGTTTACAATAGCCAAGATCTGGAAATAGCCCAAGTGTCCATCAGTAGACGAGTGGATTAAAAAGCTGTGGTACATATACACAATAGAATACTCCGCAGCCATGAAAAAGAAGAAAATCTTACCCTTTGTGACAACATGGATGGACCTGGAGTCTACTATGGTAAGCGAAATGAGCCAGGCAGAGAAAGAAAAAAATATCATATGAATTCACTCATATGAGGAATCCAATGAACAATGTGAACTGAGTAATGGAAGAGAGGCAGAGAAGGGGTCAAAGAGTCCAGAGGGAAAGCGGGAAGAAGGGAAAGGGGAAGAGAAGAAGGGATCAAAGAAAGGAAAGACAGTAGTGAAAGTACATAACATAACAGAGAAATAGAGGGCAGGATAGTAAATCATGGAGGAAAGGGGGGAAGGCGGTGAGGAGGGGGTAAAGGGGGTATCAAGGAGAACAAGGGGGTAGAAAGGAAGATATATTCGGGGGTACATTTGTAACTATGTAAGCACAAATTATAATCAATAAAAGAAAAAAAAGAAAATTGTACAACATTCTTAATTTTTCATGTACCTTTCAAAATCGGATTTCACCTCCAGATGTTGCCATTATTAATATGCAAGACACTTTGTATGTACATAAAAGTACACACACACATTTAATTTGTTAGGATCATTATGTGTGTACATGCATATCTATATATCTATACGTTCTATATACAAACGTATATGTTTCTGGTTTTTATTGTCTTCACTTATCAATATAATGTGGTCATGCTAAATAATTAAGTACACATAACTGAAGAATAAATGCTTTTCTGCATGTGTTGAATTCAAAAATAATAATAATAATAAAAGAAACACCGTGGTTGCTTGATCTGTGGTGGCACAGTGGATAAAGCGTCGTCTTGGGACACTGAGGCTTGCCCGGTCAAGGCACACACAGGAAGCAGCTACTACAAGTAGATATTTCCTGCTTCTCCCCCTGTTTCTCACCCTCCCTGTTTCTCTCTCTCTCTCCCCCCTCTCTCCAAAAATCAGTAAATAATATCTAAAATAAATAGATAAAAAGAAACTCCATGGTTATTCCAGTTATAAGTACTACATTTATTAAAAGAAAGGGAGGGAGGGATGGACGGGGGGAGGGAGGGAAGAGAGGAGCCCTTGTGTGCATTAGGACAGCACATCTTTCCATGGGACCTCTGGATTGCAATTTTATTTTATTTTTTTACAGAGACAGAGAGTCAGAGAGAGGGATAGATAGGAACAGACAGATAGGGACGCAGAGAGATGAGAAGCATCAACCATCAGTTTTTTGTTGCGACACCTTAGTTGTTCTTGATTGATTTCTCATATGTGCCTTGACTGGGGGGCGACAGCAGACCGAGTGACCCCTTGCTCAACCACCGACCTTGGACTCAAGCAGGTGAGCTTTGCTCAAACCAGATGAGCCTGCGCCCAAGCTGGCAACCTCGGGGTCTCGAACCTGGGTCCTCTGCATCCCAGTCCGATGCTCTATCCACTGTACCACTGCCTGGTCAGGCTGGATTACAATTCTTCATAAAAAAGGCAGGGTTTATTCTTTGCCATTGGAAATTGACAAAGCTATATGATATGAGCTAAATGCTACAACTTTTAAGTGAGTTAAAATACAGATATTATTTTTTAAAAGATCACTAAGTATAAACTAAAAAAAAAAAAAAATAGATGCCATCCATTCAGAGCCAAAGAAGCTGTTGATGATGAAACCAAACCAAACCGGAATCTGTATAGGTGAAGTAACCCTGGTTTTATTAAGTCCTCCTCCCTCCACCCCAATGTGACTGGTACATAATTGACATGTGCAAGGACAGAAGCCCTGAAGGCATTACTGGTGAGAAATATGATGTCTGAGAACTGGACTCTGGTGAGGACACAGAGGAGAAGGAAATTAATGCACACAGATGCAGGACTGCTCAGAATGCCTGAGAAGTGTCCTGGCCAAAGACCATCATGATTCTCTCCTTCCCAGCGTCACCCAACTCTGAGTCTCGCTGGGTATTTTATCCAACATTTCTCCCAACTGGCCCTTCTCATAGCTGTAGCCTCATCCTCTGTGAGTCAATTGGGGAGTGGGAGGAAAGGCAATACACCCACTGTTACCATAATATCTTAACAGAAATGCAAATTCACTTGCTCATTCATTCATTTATCCAAATACATAAGCCTCTCAGGACAAAATGCCTCTGTAGATACATCTATATTTTCAACTGTCCATCATGATAATGGATACCACATTCTAGCACACACAAAAAAAAATGGTGTACTTTGTAGAAGTGCATCAGGAGTCAGCAAAATTTCCATAAAGGGCCAGATGGCAAATATTTTCACCTTTGTGGCCAAACTGTCTCTGTCACAGCTATACAGCTCTGCTGTTGTAACATGAAAGTAGCCATAACATAAAAGCAAATGAGTATGGCCATATTCAAATAAAACTTTATTTACAAAAACAGACAGTGGGTTGGATTTGGTCCATGGGCCCTCATTTGCCAAGCTCTACTCAAAACCATTCACAAGTCTGACCAGGTGGTGGCAGAGTGGATAGAGCGTTGGACTGGGACATGGAGGACCCAGGTTCGAAACCCCGAAATCACCAGTTTGAGAGCAGGCTCATCTGATTTGAGCAAGGCTCACCAGCTTGAACCCAAGGTCGCTGGCTTGAGCAAGGAGTTACTCGGTCTGCTGAAGGCCCACGGTCAAGGCACATAGGAAAAAGCAATCACTGTGAAACAAAGGTGCCACAACAAAGAATTGATGCTCTCATCTCTCTCCCTTCCACTCTGTTCCTCTCTCTCTGTCTCTCTCTGTCTCTGTCACAAAAAACACAAAAAACAAAACACAAAGACACCCCAACCATTCACGGTTCTTCACAGCTTACCAAACTCAGTCCTGGCCCCTCTCCTTCCCCAGTCTACCTTTCCAAGCCATACTCTACCACCTCTGCTAGTCTCCACTCCCTCTGAATGACGCAGCACTCAGCTGTTCCTCATAGTCTTCCAGTGCTGTGCCCTTTACTCTGCCTAGCACGGCCTTCTTCTTTTCTCTACTGAGCGATACCCTCGATTCCTCATATTTCCTCTAGGTGGCTTCTGCAGATTTTATGTACACGTATAGTCTGTCCCTCTCTCTCACTTAGTTCTCGACCTCTGGAAGTTAGTAATCATATCCCTTTCATTTAATTAACTTCCTAACATCCAACACAGAACCTTGGGCATAGATTTTAAGCTGAGTATATCAGAGAACATGTAAGGTAGCAACTTTGCTTAAATTAGGGGATGATAAAATGTTGTAATAATAATCATATTTAGCTGATTCCATTATTATTATTATCACTATTGTTATTAATAGAAGCAGCAGTAGTATTTTACTGAATAGAAGAGAGAAGTGCATTGTGCTGAAACAAAATATGTTTGATCTCTCTAGAGGGCATCAAACATCCTGTTGAGACCAGTTATAATTTCATATTAATAATGAGATTACTAGGCAGGGCCATGCAATCAGCTGTATTCTGAAAGGCTCCTCAAAATATGGGAAAGAACTCTAGTATCTACATCACTTGAACCTAAACTGTATACATGTCTTTTAAAGTCCTGGACTGGCCCTGACCAGTTGGCTCAGTGGTAGAGTACTGACCCAGCATGTGGAAGTCCCAGGTTCAATTCCCAGTCAGGGCACACAGGAGAAGCGCCCATCTGCTTCTCCACCCTTCCCCTCTCTCCTTCCTCTCTGTCTGTCTCTTCCCCTCCTGCTGCCAAGACCGCATTGAAGCAAAGTAAGCCCAGGTGCTGAGGACGGCTCCATGGCCTCTGCCTCAGGTGCTAGAATGGCTCAGGCCTCAAAGGAGCAATGCCCCAGATGGGCAGATCATCGCCCCCTGGTGGGCATGCTGGGTGGATCCCCGTCGGGTGCAAGCAGGAGTCTGTCTGACTGCCTCCCCACTTCTAACTTTGGAAAAAATACAAAGCAAAAAGCAAAATAATAATAATTAATAATAATAATAATAAAGTCCTGGACCAACTAAGTTCACACACCCCAAAAAGCCTCAAATTGAGAACAGTAAATGTGTAGCACAAAGATGCTGAAGTGTTAGATGAGCTTTGCCCAAGAAGACTTAACAACTTTGACATTAAATCCTACAATTTCTTTAGAAATGTGGGGAGGATAGATGGAATCAGTACATTAGGGTCTAAAAGGGCCTTCCAGCCAATGAGGTAAAAGAAAACCAGTACTCCTGGCCTTCATGACTCAGTCCCTCCTCCACTTGAACATGATGAATCACAGCTATTTTATCAGTGGGCTTTCACCTCCCTCACTCAACAGCAGACCCAGCACGGGCTCCCTCACCACCAGCATGATAAATACACAAAGCGATTAGTCAATTCTGGGAGAATGAGCCGGCTGAACCAAAGAATGACTAAAGACTGGTGCAATAAAGGAGAGAAGAGGAAAGATATTTTTTTAAAAGCAATAAACCAATTCATCCACCTGCTCTTGCAAAGCGGAGGATCGATTATGCCGACAAAGGAAGGCACAATGAGAATCGCAAGGAGAAAGCCAGTGAATGAATGGGCTCATCCCGGGTATGGACAGATTGAAATGTACAAGCTGACCCAGGGAAAGAGAGAGATGACGCAACTGGATGATGAAGAACAGGAAGGCAGGTGGCTACGCAGGTGCCCACAATGCTGGACAAACAAAGTAATCAGGGAGGGGGGTAGAATCACTTCCCTTCCAGAGAACTCTCTTACGATGCTGAACTGGTTGAGACGCTGGAATTGGCGCTGCAAGAGGCCACCTGCACCACTTCAGAGCACGGTCACCCTCCTGATTGCCGAACAATGAAGAAAGCGCAACCAGGCAGCAATATTGCTCTTTGTTTCTGCGCAGCTTCCTAAAGCCCAGCTGAATGCAAAAGCAGCTGTGTGATTCCCTATAGCCAAATAGTGCACATATGCCTGTGTGCACACATACACCAACATACGAATGCACAGAGGGGAGACTCGGGTGTTGAGGAGTTACTAAAATTATATTGCATGTGTCAGAGCAGTCAAGAAAGAACAGAGATTCTCATGGCTCCAGCTAAGACACGTAAATAATCGTTTGTGTTGAAATGATCTTATTGGGGGGGGGGGAGGGGGGGAGGAGATTGATTTAAGACTGTGGTGTTCTATTAGCTCAGGACATGTGCTGAATTACAGCCACTGGGTACAAAAACAAAAAACAAAAAAGACCAGAAAGTAGCTTTGACCACACTCCCACCCAGACCTAGAAACCTTCCCTGAGTCCCCACTGCTTTCACAACAGTGTCTGAATTCATGGGTGTGTCATTCAGGGCTTTCCATTGCCTGACCTCAATTTAGCTTTCCAGCCCTACATAGCCTGTACTCTGACCAAACCAGCTAATTTTGACCCATGCTTATTTTTCTTTGATTTTATTCCCCTTATTACCCATTTCTAGCAGCCAAAATCTATTTGTCCTCTAACACTCTGCTCAAATACTACCTCCTTCTTCAGGTCTTCTCAATAGTCCCCCAGCGGAAGTCACCTCTAGCTACCTGTAGCACCTGAAAGCTTTCTTGTTGCCCCGTGGTTTGGACACTTCAATGTGCATCAGACTCCCCTGGGGTAAATTTTAGAAACATCAATTGCTGAACCCCCATCCACAGAGTTCTGATTCAGGAGGTTTATGGTGGGTTGAAAAAGAAAAGCATTACTAACACATTCCCAAGTGGTGGCAATGCTGCTGAGCCAGAGATCACACTTAGAGAACCACCCTCAGAATGACGGTGAGCATGTCTCACCTTCCCTTAAATAACTGCTTAGAAACAGAAAAAAAAAAATCTGTGTATCTCTATTACTCTTTAGTCCAAGTTTATATTCAGTAAGTATGCAACAAATATTTGTCAAATCAAGTGTACGTGTTCATGTTGTTTCATGTATGTTTGTGTATTGATATTCATATTCATTCAACAACTATTTATTGCAGACACACACATTTGAAATATGCATATATATGGGTAAGAATATTTAAAGCACAAGCAGGCTTCCTAATCACCTCACATTTGGCAAGTGAAAGGGAAGTATGAATATGCTATGATCCATTTTGTAAATGTGCTCAGCAGAAGAGCACTATTAAAATTCAACATGAATCTCTGTTTGAAGAGTGTCCATCTGTGTTCATTTGTGGTAAGTGTGATGCATCTCATTCTGCCTGAATATCCCATTAACCCGTGCTATATACTGCCTCAGCTTCAAGACAAGGAAGCACAGGATTTTCATTTCTCATTCCATGGATTTACAGTCAACTTCCTGACATCAGTGTAGACATTACTCATAATCCAGATACTAAATAATTCCTCAGCGAACCATTCCTACCCAAAAGTAGTGCTTAAGAGTGTAAGATGGTAGCGCCATCCTGCCAGGGTTCAAATCTTGGCACTTCCCATTTCTAGAGTATGGTTTTTTTTTTTAATCCTTTTTTTTTTTTTGTATTTTTCTGAAGCTGGAAACGTGGAGAGGCAGTCAGACAGACTCCCGCATGCGCCCGACCCGGATCTACCCGGCACGCCCACCAGGGGCGATGCTTTGCCCACCAGGGGGCGATGCTCTGCCCCTCCGGGGCGTCGCTCTGCCGCGACCAGAGCCACTCTAGTGCCTGGGGCAGAGGCCAAGGAGCCATCCCCAGCACCCGGGCCATCTTTGCTCCAATGGAGCCTTGGCTGCGGGAGGGGAAGAGAGAGACAGAGAGGAAGGAGGGGTGGGGGTGGAGAAGCAAATGGGCGCTTCTCCTATGTGCCCTGGCCAGGAATTGAACCTGGGTCCCCCGCACGCCAGGCCGACGCTCTACCACTGAGCCAACCAGCCAGGGCCTAGAGTATGATTTTGAACAAATTGCTTAACTGCTCTAAGCCTCTGTGACTTCATCAGTGAAATAAACATGAACAGTAACCACACCCCTGCTTCCTGACTGTTATGAAGACTGAAGTGGTCGATGCATAGAACACATTTATCCATTACAACCTAGAAGTTGCCATCAGGGCTGTTGTAGTAATATTAATACAGGTGTGCAACCTCCCAGAAAGCTCCCACTGCCTGTTTCTTCTGGAGCCAACAATCTTATTTCACTCAGTTACCATCTGGAGGCACTATCAACTAAGTCAGGCCAAATTAACACATGAAATCATTAATATTAGAAACTTGTAAGGCACATAAAAATTACCAGCACTACACATTAATGTAGTACCTTACTTTCAGCTATTTTGAGAACTAAAGGGAATGATGACAACATTTTGATTAGGGAGTACAGTGTTGCCTCTGGGATTTCACTATTGATTAACAGGTCTCACCACTCAAATCCATAGCCAGCTCCAGCAAACAACACTCATTTTTCTCTAAGTCTCCCTGACCTATGAGACTAAAATTTGAGGTGTCTCTTTTCAGCCTGTGGGCCTGGATACCACTTCATCTAAATTTCTCGAGCTATGCTTTCTAATATCATCATAGGATCCATAGGATAAAACTACTGAAACATTTCTATGAAGTTGACATAGTGTTAGATTCATGTCCACATGAACTATATAGCAAGTTTACATGCATTTATTGCCTAATAAACTAAGAAGGGACTATAAAAATCCAGAGGTCATTTCTGTTCGTGATTTTTGTTAAATTGAAGATTGGTGTGGAAAAGGGGCTACATTTCTCCTGTTTAAAGAACCAGGTTCCATGTGAAATTGACATTTATTTCATGAAAGGAAAATTTAAAATTAAACCTTAACATAGGCTATTTGGATAAAATTAAGCCCTGGACAGATAGCTTGGTTGGTCAGAGCATCGTCCCGAAGTGCAGAGTGGCACATACAGGAACAGATTGATGTTCCTGTCTCTCTCTCTCTGTCTCTCTCCCTCCATCTATCTCTCTCTCTCTCTCTCTCTCTTTCTCTCTCTCAAATCAGTACATTTTTAAAAGGCACAGATGCATATTTAAAGAGAATGTATATTTTAAAAATTAAAATTATAAAACATAATTGTGCTTAGCTTGTCATTTGAAATTTTATTATTGTAAATATAACTGATACACACCAGACAATAATATTTTCATAACTCAATGCTTCTAGTACAGCAAAAAAAACAACACTTTTTTTCAATAAGAAGCCAACTTTTATATTAAACTTCCACAGATTCTGGGTCCTTTTAATGTAATTTTTGATATTATGTAGACTATCCTATTCCTTTTGGATTACATTCCTAGGGATAACATAATAATTTGTCACAAATTTGGTGGCTTAAAAAATAGAAGTTTATGGTCCTGATTAATGGTTCAATGGATAGAGCCATGGCCCGCATATGGACGTCCGGGTTTAATTCCTTGTCAGGGCACACAAAAGAAGTGACCATCTGCTTCTCCCTCCCTCCTCTCCCCCTTCTTTCCCTATTCCCCTCCTATAATTAGTGGCTCTGGGCACTGGGATAGCTCGTTTGGTCTGAATGCATCAGCCTCAGACACTAAAAATAGCTCAGTACTCAAGCATTGGCCCTAGATAGGTTTGTTGGGTGGGTCCAGGTCAGGCCATATGTGGAACTCTACTCACTATCCCCTCCTCTCTCTCCTAAAAATAATTCTCTCACAGGTTTGAATATCAGAATCCTGCAATCAAGATGTTAGTGGGGCTGCATGCCCTCTGAAGACACTGGAGGTCACTCCAGTTCTTGCCTCTTCCAACTTCTGGTGTTTGTCAGCATTTTTTTGTGAACACACTATTCAATCTCTGCTTCCAACTTCACATGACCTGCCTGTGTCTCTATGTCCTCTCCTCTTTTATCTCATATAAGGATACTTTTCATTGGATTAGGGCCCACCTGTCTAATTTCAAATGATCTCAAATCAAAATCCTTAACTAAGTACCCCTGCAAAAATTCTTATTCCAAATAAAGTCACATTCATGTGTTCATGGACAAAGAGGTTTTGAAGGACACCGCTCAACCCCTTAAATTTGCTCTATAGTGGCGTGTGTGTGTGTCTGCACGCGCGTGTGTGTGTGTGATCTCTTTATTTCAGGCTCCTTGAGGTCAGGGATTTGTTTACCTGTGATTCCACCAGGGACTGTGCAAAGTACTCAGAGTACCAGCTCATACCTGGTGCTCATTAAATGTCTGTCAAGTGAATGAGCAACCATACAGTTTTAGAACATCCTGAGACAACTCCTGCATTTTAACAGCAAAATACTGGAAAAATATTCAGAAGTGGAGAGAATGCCATTCTAAAAACCACCAAGAGGGCTGGCCAGAGACGGTGTCAGGAGCCAGGGGGCAGCTGGTGATGCACAGCAATAGAGTAGATAGGAAATAAGATTACGGTCCCTCGTTCAAAATGCACACCGAGCATAGTGCTTGTCGGAGCACTGCTCTCAGTGGCTCCGTGGACGTTTACAGAAAGGGCCTCATAGATCAAGAGCCATCAGACATTATCCTAATGAGGAGACAGGTAATAAAACTTTTAAAGGACTTACAGAAAGTTAATCTTATATATCCTTCCCCTTTGAACAAGATCTTGTCAAATTAAACACCATAAAGAATAAAATTGGTTATGCAGATATTAGATTCTAGAAGTGACAAAGAAATGATTCCTCCTGCATCTTTATATATGATTTAGATAATGAAAACACTACGGTTTTTACTTATACTTCACCGTTGTTAAGGTATTTTCATAAGTGTGATTCCATCTGACATAACCAACAGCCTTTGAAATCTGATATCACCCCTGTCTTGTATGAGAATACAGGTGTTAAGAAATTAAACGGCTTGTTCAAGGTCACAGAAGTGGAAACAGGCAGACATCCACTTGAATGTTGTTTCTCTGGTTCCAGATCTGTGTGTGTGTGCGTGTGCATGTGCGTGTGTACGTGTGAGTGTGAGACTCCCCCTCCCCACTAAATCGCGGACTCTTGAAGGGATCTTTGTTGTACAGCAGTGATTCTACTACATGCTTTCTTATCTGTGCTTAGATTCATTACAAAAATATTTTAAAAATTCGATTCATAAAGATTTCATTTTCATCACAGAAGTGTGCCTGAGAATAACCTTGGGAAAAAGCTTGTGGATCCCAATAAAGAGAAATATAAAGAGAATAAGAAATGGGTTGGAGAAGTGAGAAACAGAGAGAGGAAAAGTAACATGTTGCTTAGAACCTCTCAACATCTTCAAAGAAGAGGGAAGCTCACTTCTCCTGGAAATAGGTAAAAAATGTTGTTCTAACAATGAGTTACTTTGAACTGTACTAAAGTAAAATGCGTGTAGCATTTGTTAACAAGCTGTCTTAAATTGTTCCCAGGCTGGTACCAACTCTACTGGCCAACTTTCTAAAGGATAGGAACAAGGTCGTACATTATTAGGAAAGAGTTATACTGACCATGTTCCGCTCATCTTACCATGGAAACTTACGCTGGGCACTCAGAATTCAATGACTCACTACCAACGTAGGAACAAAACAGATTTCCTTAATTGTTAAGAAAATGTCCCAATTACATGACATTTGGGAACAGGGATTCCCTGCATCTTCCATTCTGTGGTGAACCATGGTCTCTTTGTTCTCTAAATTAATCAAAGGCTAAATTAGGCCATGACTAGAAAGTTGGAATGCTATAATGTAGCAGTTGGATTTAGTCATAAATGCAGTTTCTGTAAAGTCAGAATCCTAACTGGATTTTAGAAGTATCTTTGAAAAGGCCCATTGGGTACATGACCCTGGTCTGTCTACTCCCTGAGAGTCAGGACCACACTCAGGTGACCACATCAATTAAAAGGAACCAGAGGCCCTATCTTCCCAGGAAGCCAGAGGCAACAGGAGATGCATCCGATCCCAGGTGCTGCAGGTACACAGCCTGAGCCCCTAGGCAGAACCTACAGTCACCTGAGTGAGGACTATGAGAACCATCCCCAATTCCCCCAGGACAGGTCGATATGAAACAATCCTGCTAGTGCCACTGACACCATTTCTTCCTCCAACGAGCTTGAATCAGCAAAAGTCATAACCCTTCTCTCCTCTTTGTTAGAGGTCTTCCCTTTCTTCTTCCCAGGCTCCAGACTGTGAGTCCCCTGTAAACCTTGCTTCTAGTAAAGTTTTACTCATATTTCCTGAGTCTGGGTAACTGCTGTGAAGATTCACTCATTTGGGGTGATATTCTATCTTTGGAATTAGAAAATTAGCCTTTAATCAAACAAGCATATCTTTGCATGTTTGGAAAGAGAGACAATAGAACAGAATGCCATGGAACTTAACCTTGAGGTCAGAGGCCTTAAAAATCTGATAAAACCTATAAGCCTAGTTTTCATAATATAATAACCCCCGAATAAACAGGTCCCTGGAATTCCTGTACTTCAGAAACACCCTACGGTTGTTGAACCCTGGGCAAAACAGCAGACACCCATACACATGTGTTTTGGTCAAGTCTCATTCCACCTTTTGAAAAAGTTTATAAGGTCTTTATAAATATTTCTTGAAAAAGAGGATAAAATAATCTTTCACCTCCAATAGCCTAAACCGGTAGTTCTCAAAGTGTTTGCCAGGGTGCACTGGTGAGCCCTAGACTTTCAGGTGCGCCCTATGGTATTCCAGAAAAATATGTGCCTTTTTGGGACCAAAACACCACTGGGGTTTTTGGAGTTTAGATTTTTGGGGGACAGAGGTGTGGGGAATTGGCTGTAAGCTGACAGTCTGCCCAACCCCCCCATCTCACTTGCCTGATTAGGTTGCAAAGGCTGTTAAGCTGTGGTACCGAATTGTTTACACTATCCCCCATGTTCCCCGGAAAGACTGGAGGCAAGTTTCTTTATTTTATTTATTTATTTTTTTAACAGAGACAGAGAGTCAGAGAGAGGGACAAATAAGGACAGACAGGCAGGAACAAAGAGATGAAAAGCATCAATCATCAGTTTTTCATTGTGACACCTCAGTTGTTCATTGATTGCTTTCTCATATGTGCCTTGACCATGGGCCTTCAGCAGACCGAGTAACCCCTTGCTCAAGCCAGCGACCTTGGGTCCAAGCTGGTGAGCTTTGCTCAAACCCAATGAGCCCGCACTCAAACTGGCGACCTTGGGGTCTCGAACCTGGGTCCTCCGCATCCCAGTTCAACACTCTATCCACTGCGCCACCACCTAGTCAGGCTGTACGTGAGTTTCTTCTATCTTTTGTTTAGTGTAAAGTTAAAATGATATGTGTGGTGGGGTTTTCTGAACTCAACACAATTAAGAGTAAAGAGAGAGGAATTCTTCAATGTATTGAGGAGGAAATGAGAGTCTGCCTTTCAAATATATGCCCAAACATTGAAGAAATCGCTAGGACACATCAGGCGTGTATTTCTCATAAACACAAGAATGAAAAATCTTAACACATTTGTGCCAGGACCTTCCGAATTTACTAAATCTTACTACAAATGTATCTATATATATAAAAAGATAACTTTTTTGTCATTTAAAAAAAAAATTTTGGCCCTGGCCAGTTGGCTCAGCGGTAGAGCGTCGGCCTGGCGTGCAGGGGACCCGGGTTCGATTCTCGGCCAGGGCACATAGGAGAAGCGCCCACTTGCTTCTCCACCACCCTCCCCTCCTTCCTCTCTGTCTCTCTCTTCCCCTCCCACAGCCAAGGCTCCATTGGAGCAAAGATGGCCCAGGCGCTGGGGATGGCTCCTTGGCCTCTGCCCCAGGTGCTAGAGTGGCTCTGGTCATGGCAGAGCGACGCCCCAGAGGGGCAGAGCATCACCCCCTGGTGGGCAGAGCGTCACCCCTGGTGGGCGTGCCGGGTGGATCCTGGTCAGGCGCATGCGGGAGTCTGTCTGACTGTCTCTCCCCGTTTCCAGCTTCAGAAAAATACACACACAAAAAAATTTTTAACTCCTTTTTTATGAATTCTAAAAATCATAACTCAAAAAAATGTAACATAAAAGTGTTTTTTAATGTCAGAATAAATTTCATTTTGTCGTATTTATTTCTTTTAATTACCATAAAAGCATAGTTGGACTTTATATTTTTTTCTTTAATATTTTATTTAATTATTATAACATATTTCTCAGAAATTTGTATATAGTGCACCTACAATTATTTGTAAGATTTTAAATGCACCACTCCTTCAAAAAGTTTGAGGACCGCTGCCCTAAACAAATGACCGAAGCTGGAGTGGTTGAGGGCATAGGCTTCGGGGTCAGGCAAATCTGTGTCTAAATTCTGACTCTGTTCTTTTCTAAGATAACTGACTTCAGACAATTTTCCACATATATCTGAACACAATTTCTCAGATTTCTAAATCCATACAATGACACACTGAATAGGGCTGATTTGAAGAGTAAAAGAAACATCCCTCCCCTGACCAGTTGGCTCAGTGGTGGAGCATGGATTGGTGTGTGGAAGTCCCAGGTTCAGTTCCCAGTCAGGGCACACAGGAGAGGCGACCATCTGCTTCTCCATCCCTCCCCCTCTTCTCTCTCTCTCTCTCTTTTTCTCTTTGCCTCCCACCACCATGGCTCAAATAGCTTGACAAATTGGCCCCGGGTGCTGAGGATGGCTCCCAGACCTTGCCTCAGGTGCTAAAGTGGCTCGGTTGCAGAGCAATGAAGCAGCAGACCCAGTTGGGCAGAGCATCGCCTGGTAGGGGGCTTGTTAGGTGGATCCTGTCAGGGTGCATGTGGGCATCTGTCTCTCTGCCTCCCCATCTCTCACTTAATAAAAAATAAAAAGAAAAAGAAAGAAACATCCCCAATGTGATGGGTGCAGTGTCAAGCACAGAGCTGCTGATGCTGACGAAACGGCCATTGCCACCACCAGCATCCCCGTCAGAGAGAGCACAGCAGAGATGCAGGAGGATTGGTGCATGCTAAATTCCATTAAGGTATCAAGAGCCTTATAGGAACACTTCTGGAAACTCTAGGGAAAACAAAACAAAACTAGACAAATGCTTACCATGAGAGTGCCCAGTTTATCATAACATAGATCGTAGGTTTATACCATATTATAATTGACAGCAAAGTGTGAGAAGACTTTCTCACAAGGTGGAAGTGTCTTATCTATGGAGGGTCTTATAAGGCAGCATTCTGTTAGGAGTGAAGTCTCACTAACATGGGTTAAAGATAGAGCTGAGTCTAAACTCCCTAGAGCGGCATGTCTGTGTTTGAACAAATGAACTTAAGAGGATTTTTAGGCCCTTACGGAGACAGTTAAAATTTTTTTTTTTTTTTTTTGCATTTTTCTGAAGCTGGAAACAGGGAGAGACAGACAGACTCCCGCATGCGCCCGACCGGGATCCACCCGACACGCCCACCATGGGGCGACGCTCTGCCCACCAGGGGGCGATGCTCTGCCCATCCTGGGCGTCGCCATGTTGCGACCCTCCTGGGCGTCGCCATGTTGCGACCAGAGCCACTCTAGCGCCTGGGGCAGAGGCCACAGAGCCATCCCCAGCGCCCGGGCCATCTTTGCTCCAATGGAACCTTGGCTGCGGGAGGGGAAGAGAGAGACAGAGAGGAAGGAGGGGGGGTGGAGAAGCAAATGGGCGCTTCTCCTATGTGCCCTGGCCGGGAATCGAACCCGGGTCCTCCGCACGCTGGGCCGGCGCTCTACCGCTCAGTTAAACATTTTAATGAAACGTACAATTTTGAAAAATTCACTAACATTTTACAGCAATGTCTTTTTCTTTATTCTTGTTTTGATGTGCCTTTTCCTCAAGATTAACTTTGTCTTTGACTCCTCATCACTTAGCACAACACCTTGCAGAAAATAAAGCCTCTGAAAGTGTTTGGGATCAGAAAGGGGGATGCAAGGGAAGGAGGAGAAGGAGAAGGGATGAAGGTAGGAAGTATGGGATTCATTTGATAGCTCAAGGAATCTGACAAAGGTGAAGTTCTCACTCAGGCACCAGAGGTACAATGAGAGGTAAAATAAGGTTCCCATTCTAAATAAGCTAGTATACAATTCAGCACTTTTCTTTCTTTTTATTTGTGTTTTATCAGGCATTAAGGAAGAGGAGAGATAAAAATGGGAATAACTATTATTATAATTAATTCTATTGTGATAAGGTTGTGGCAGAAATCATTCACTGTCCACCAAAGACATGTGTTTCCCTGCCCTCTTCCACAGGGCTGAGGTGGTATTCAACTAAGGCAATTGATATTGTGGGTACAGTTGTAGTCAGCAAGAGACTACTTCTCCCAGCTCCCTTTGCAATGAGGTGGGGCCTTAGGACTAATTTCTAGCCAATAACATGTGGCCACAATTGATGTCTGTCACTCTTAGGTACACCTGCCCCCTGAATTTTGACACCTAGAACCACCCTGGAAGCCTTATGTTGAAGGTGGCAGCACCTCCATCAGCTTGGGTCCTGCGTCTCTGTGTGGAACGGAACCTGTCTTCCCTCACCCTGACTCTTGCTGCTTGGACAACATTGAGTCAGCAAAACTAATACTAAAAACTCTACTTTTAAGTTTGTTTACTGTGATTTGCCGGTTTGGTTCATATAGTTAATGCTTACCCTAGCTCATGTTAGTTAGAATCTAAATTCAGTTTTCAGATAGCCTGAGATATATCTATGAGAATTAATAATAAGTTCAAACTAACTGTCTGAACTGTCAAAAACCTTCACTTCTGAATTAGAATTATGCCGTCAGCATAATAATGGTATTTAGCATATGCTAAATGACATCATAGAGATGTGGAGACATGAATGGAATGGTGGGTTGTTAGTGCAAATACAGGTGGAGGGGTCAAAGTAGCTGTCATTCATCTAACAATATTTATTTTAATGGGAGAGCAACACAATCATTATGCATAAATATAATTAGCTTAGTGAGTAAAATAGTTTCAAAACACCCTGGATTAAGCTTTATTTGCAGATTTGCATCTAAGACTTTTAAATCAACACTCCTTTTATATAGTAAGAAACTCTGTCCTTTACCATTGCTTGTTGCTTTTATCTAATTACTGATAACATTACTGATCATTTCTTCTAAAAAATAATAGTCACAATTAATGAATAGTTTCTATGAGTCAAAATCTGGAGATGTACTTCTCACACATACATATTCATATAATTTGCATGTCTCAAACTTCGTATTATGCCACAGGTCAACTCTTTAAGATAACCACTATATATAACAGTACCCTATTTTATGAATATGCAAACTGGTATTAATCAAAGTCAAATAACTTGACCGAGTTCCAGTACCTCGTAAAGTGAGAGGCTGCTATTTGAACAAAGTGTGCCTGAGACTAAAGTCCAAGGCAGTTGTACTGTGTGGGGTAAATCTTCACTGAAATCTGCACTGAAAATAATATGAATCTTACATCATCAGCTGAGGTCGGGGGTAATAATCATAGCATACAACATTTACAGAATGTTTGCTATGTGTCAGGTACTCTCCTAAATACTATTATTAATTTATAAAGTCCCATAACAACAACTCTAAGACATAGGTACTATCACTGTCCCTTTATACAGGTGAGAAAACTGAGGCCCAGAAAGTTTTAACGGCTTATTCAAGATCACATAGCTACTTAGCAGTGGAGCTACAATTCAGAGAAAAGGCTGTCTGGCTTTTAAGTGAGTTCCCTTAAGCATTTCACTATCAGCAACAGGGCATGTTAGTGTATTTTGATTAAAGAAAACATATAAACTTATTTTTGTTTCAGAATTCTGTGTGGTGTGGGAAGAGTTATTTCTGTCACCAGAGAACCAAAATTAGTATTTTTTAAAATTATTATTTTTTAAATTCTTGAATCTAGAGTTAATAGGAAAACACAGTGCTACACAGACTCAAGGTGGATTGGTAGTCCATCCCAACAAGAAACCCAAACAGAACATATAGCAATCCCATCAGACTCAGAAAGGTGAGCAGCTGTGCGAAGGTCTATCTTTCAGCCTCAGGCAAGGAGTTGGAAGAGTTATGGGGCAAGAGTGTGAAAAAGGTCCACAGGCCCTCCACAGCCACAAGACATTCTAGTGTTGGTAGCACCCACCTCCCTACAGTGATATTTTCTTTAATCTATCTTCCATTTCCCAGGAACCAAACTCAATGTGGTTTATTTTTTTAAATATGCAAAAATACCTGACTAATAAGTGCTTCCTGATTATAAAAGGCAGGGAAGGAGAGAGAAGAGAGGTGGGTCACAGGTGACATATAACACAAAGGTTTGTACTAAGATTCAAACAGGGCTTTGAGAGCAACTAGAAATCAGAACAACATTCTGAAAATAACAATGTCATCACTAAATGGACTGAGGAAAAAAAAAGTCCAGTTTTTATTTTAAAGAACGCATTGACATTATACAATATATATAGCAAGTACCATTTAATCAAGGAACTATTCATCTGTATGATTCAGTGACACCTGATCATGACCAATCTAGCCTCTTTACACAGGTAGTATAAAGTACTAATTTCTCCACCCACTAAGGGTGTACCATATACTTACCACGTATTAAAATAAATCCTTCCCCCAAAGCTATATAACTCAACAAATTCAGCAAAGGTAAATTCAGCCAATGCTGAATTGAAATCAACAAACCTGGGCGAGAATAACAATTCCACACTTTCTAAGTGTGATCTTAGGCAAGACATTTCACTTCCTTAATTCTCACTACAAATAAAAGTGAAGTGAGTGTAACGTTGAAAAATGCAAAAGTCACGTGGTTTTGCCTCTGAGCTGTGTCTCATTCAAAAGTGCAGTCCAATAACCAATATAAATATTAAAAGCAATTGCATCCTTCAGTCAAGTTTCTTAAAGGATATTAAAAGTAAACCAATGCACAGTCTAAATCAGTGTTCTCCAACCACACCATGGATCAGTGGTCCACCAGAAATTTCAAGCCAGTCCAAGGAAGAGTCAATAACAGTGATGTTGTATGAAGATTATAGGTCCAATGACCTTAGTCAAATTTACTTATGCTCCAGGTGATTTCTGCCTTAGCGGTCCCTGAAATAATTCTCCTATTTCCACCAATCCCCAAGTGTAAAAAGGTTGAAAACCACTGGTTTAGACTCAAAATGCACTATGTTGGCCTCTGTTGCCCCACCCTTTCTTTACTTCCCTCGGCCTCTTCAGCTATGGTGTCTGAGCTTTCCAAACTGCTGAGAAACTCCAGTTCCACCTCTAGCCCTTCAGTTTCTCACTTGTTCTGCAGATGAGCTCTGTCTCTCTTCCACCCAGGAGATCCCTCCTCTTTAGAAAAGATGAAGAGTGTTTATTGGGATTGTGAGTTGAAATGAGGAAGACTTCTGTTAATATACCCATGCCAATATCTTCTTGTTACATTATATCAGAATATAAAAGCTTATCTCAAAGGAGTTTTATGAATATTAAGAGAATATTACCTGTAAATTTTCCTGAAAGGAGAGTTTCCTTCTGTGAGCACATGCACCATATGTATAATACATACATCTATGTCCCTTGTTATATAAAAGGTATATGTATCCCTTATTACATAAAGGGTATACTTGATATTCTGTTTGGCTCTTTGGAATCACTGTCTATCCACCCTGCCCTCTTGGTTCCAGGAACTACTCCCTCCTCTTCCTCCTCCAGATCTGTCTGTGGTAACAGCTGGGTTCTCTGTCACATCTTATTGGCTTCCCTGACCAAAGACTTTTCTTGCCCACAGGATTATAAATAGGCCAACTCTCATCATACAACCTGTCAGAATATGTCACCAGTTTTCCCACCAGGGCCCTGACTGATCCAAAAAGGAAGTCAGTTCAGGCGTGTCCAATCCATGAATTCCTTGTCTGCATTGGGAAAAAGCAGCACACAGGCACTGTAAGTGCCACTCGCTTTGGTCAGAAGCCCCTACAATTGTAAGAAAGCAGAAGTCTAGAGGTGGCCCAAGTGAGTGTGGGGCAGGGGTGCAGGTGGACAGCATAGAGAAGGAAGCCACATGGAGAAGAACCATTCCTCAGCTTTAAAATGTGACACACCAGGGGCTCCTGCTGCTTTGGGGAACATATTAATAAGCTAGTCTTTTTGTGTGTGTGACAGAGATAGAGAGAGAGAGACAGAGAGAAGGACAGATAGGGACAGACAAGAAGGGAGAGAGATGAACTGCATCAATTCTTTGTTGTGGCACCTTAGTTGTTCATTGATTGAATTGACCGGGGGATAGGGAGGAGCTAGAGAAGAGTGAGTGATCCCTTGCTCCAGCCAGTGACCATGGAGTCATGTCTATTATCCCACACTCAAGCCAGAGACCCAGCGCTCAAGCTGGTGAGCCCACACTCAAGTTAGATGAGCCCACGCTCAAGCTGGTGACCTCGGGGTTTTGAACCTGGGTTCTCTGCATCCCAGTCCAATGCTCTATGCACTGTGCTACCACCTGATCAGGCTAAGCTAGTTACTATTGTACCACTAAAGAAGGTTTTCTTTCACTCAAATTGCCTACCAGACAATGCAATAACTGAAATTCATGTGGCATAATATTGGCTGGTTCCTGGGCAGTATTTAATTGCTTATGATTCTTTAGTTAAAATGTATGTCAAGAATTTCATTAAATAATTTTGTCTCATTATGTGAAAATATTCTCTGAAGGTTACTTGTCCCCTCTGGACTTTTAAATAAGTGAAGAAAATTAAGCTTAAGTAACATAAGTATGGTTTTCAAAACTCATTATCAGGAAAAGTAGATCAATGTATTTTTGTGTATTTATTTTTAACTGAATAGGACATGCCCAATTAGTCGTGATTATGAAAAATGATTCAAAGATTTCACCCAGTAGCTAGAGGAGTTCTTTTGTTTGTCTGTTTTAACCAGAAAAATTGTTTGCCTGACCTACTCTCAATAGTCCTGACCTATTCTCAGTAGTCAAATTTAATCTTACTAATAATACACAGTAACCAAATTGTCAAAATTAAAAATGGACCAAAAAGGTAGTTAAGAATTCTTTACTGACCTCTCTTTAAAAAGAAAAAAGTCTAAATGTTTAGTCTTCCAAACTTGGTATTATTTTCTTACTATATCATATTACTAATAAGCTGCAAGCTCTGTGGGGTGGAACTATTTTTTTTTTATTTGCTAAATGAATTTCTAATGTGTACCACTGTACTGGGCATCTGAAATGTGCTCAACATATGTTTATTTATCGAATAACAGGAGGAATGAATAAAGAATGAGTTAATTTCTAATTAACTTCAAATCCTAAAGGATTTGATCACCTTATTGAAAAGATAAAATTGTAATTAAGTCTTTATTTGCTTTTACTATTTCTACATAACCCACAGAACTCGGTATTGCATATGAGTTCATGAAGGCTTGTTTATTCATTGGTCAAATATTTGTTGAGCACCTACTCTAAGCATGATACTGTGTTATGTACCAGGGGAACGGTGAGAGCAATTAGATGTGGGTGTTTTCTTCTTCAGCCCTAGCGGCAGGAATAGAAGAATATAAACTACCACTCCACAGGCAGCACGTTCCTGGAGCCCCACAGCAGGTCAGCCGCAGTGGAGTGGGAATGCTGAGGAAAAGAGCTGACATCTATCTGGAGGTTGGAGAGCTCAGGGAAGGCTTCAGAGAAGAGGGGGCTTTTACCCTGGGCCTTGATGGAGTAACTGAATGTGGACCTTCTGAGGACATCAATGACCAATACTCATTCAGCACCATGGAGTTGCAAAAGGGCACTTTCACTATATCCCTTCACCGGAACCTCATGGCATCCCAGTGGAATGGGTAGGACTGCCTCCATTTGAAAGACAATTAAAAACAACTTAAGAAAATTTAGGAGAGATAAGTTGGCTCAGTCAGAAAACGGTCACAAGAATGAATTGCATCTTCCAGGGAGGTCTGGAATAGATGGCCCACATTGTACCTGTGAACTTTGGATTTGAACCAAATATTCTGAACTACAAGTGAAAAGAGACCTTTCAACTCCACTGCACTGCCCTCCTGGGGAGGACCTTGAGATGGGTGTATGCACACATTGTGCAGCAGGCCAGTGACAAAACAGTGGTTTGCTGAGGTTTCAGTGCGGCAGCCAGGGCTTCGTACAATATAGCTCCCTGGAGTGGCTGACAATAATAGCAGCTAACATTTATTAAGTGCTTCATATATGGAATGCACTACGTGCATGCTCTCATTTAATTCTCAAAACAACCCCATGTGGTAGAAGTCATTACAAACCTATCCATACAAACGAGAAATGTCAGGCTCAGAATTATGATCAATGTAGACAGAGTCGCACTTTTCACAAGTGACTACACCCACATTATTACCAACAACCCTTTGGCAATGCCACCAAAACTTTAATTAAAAAGACAAAAAAATTTACAGCCACTTCTTAATAAATTCTACCAGTGAAGAAATGTTACCTGTATCTGAGAAATTTGTGGTATTGCTGGGTCTAAATATTCACCAACTTATTCCCATCTTCATGTCATTTGTTCTGCTATGCAATAACGGCTATGCAATACTTACGTAAACTGTCAATCTAATTAGGGAACATGTTACCAATGAAATAAATGGATAAATCAGCAGATATATGAACTTCTATTGATTGTCTAGCAATCTGCTTTCTCCCTTTCTATAGCTATAGCTCCTCAGGTTCACACTGAGTCTGACATTCACACTTTCAAATGAAGTCCATGGCCTTTCTAATACCACCCCCCCACACACACACACACACATCTCCACCACTCCTTGCCTTTGAAAACTTCACTCCAAAATAAAACCAAATATACCACTTACTTCGGCTTTCTTTTTTGTGTTAAGAGATGCTTTACTTTCCTCACTTGGCATCTGAGCCTTTCACAAAGCCAGGCTTTGCTGATTTAATGTGATGGAGGTCAGAATCAGCCCCGCAGAAGTAATTCATTCTTGTCTTAAACTGAATGGAAATTAACTTAGAATGAAATGAGCTCTGGGTTGACTGATCTGAGAAATTGATTCCAGACATGTTTCTACCACTAACCAGTTGTGAGACCCCAGAGCAGTTTCTCTGCTTCATCTCTTTTTTTTTTAGGTAAAAGAAGGGGAGGCAGAGAGACAGACTCCTGCATGCACCTAATCTGGGATCCATTCGGCAAGCCCCCTACAGGGCGATGCTCTGCCCACCTAGGGCCATGCTTACAAGTGCCTGATGCAGTGGCTCCACAGAGCCATTCTCAGCATTCGGGGCTGATGAGTTCAAACCAATTGAGCCAGGGCTGTAGAAGAGGAAGAGAGAGTTCAAAAGTGTAGGAAGAGGGGGTGAAGTGGAGAAGCAGATGGTGGCTTCTCCTGTGTGCCCTGACTGGGAATAGAACCCAGGACATCCACAGGCCGGGCCAAAGTTCTACCACTAAACCAACCAGCCAGCACCTGCTTCATCTCTTTAGCTCAGTTTCCTCATCCGTAAAAGAATGGAAAGAGACCAGTTGTTCTCTATTGTTCCGTAAAAGGTAAAATTCTGCCATTCTAATGCACATAACACTTTATGCCTCTGCCCACTCACATATTCACTCTTTCTCTCTACAAACACTGAAGGTCCATGATGTCACAAAAAATAAAGGGAGATTCTTTAAGCACATATTTTTTTCACAAACATAACTAGGTTGAAAGAGAGCATTTGGGAAAAGAAAAATCACAGTATTTAGAATAAAGAACATGTTAAAATTATTTATTTAGTTCTTGTATTGGCAAATGTTTTAAAACGATCTGTGAAATGGTATTCAAAAGGAGAACTGGTCTCTTTAAAATAAAATCCTTACACAAATTCCCAAACACAAATTCAGATATACTCAGATATATTTTTCATCTTACAGTCTAAGAAAAAGAAATCTGACTTCTAAAATATATCTTTATTAATAGCGGTATGTGCTTTTAGTTTAAAGTGATAGAATGTTTCTTAAGTTGATGTAGCCTATTTTCAGACACCACTTTATACTATATGCAAGAAACTACCAAGCTGTTATTTTTGTCTTCTGCAATTAGCAGTCCATAAATAGGTGGGCAACTGGCTTCCTCCAGACTAATTAACAAGTTTGCTGTGTTTCTGTCCCAGCTGGCTATGCCATGTCTTTTAACTTAGCTCAGACCTAGTTGTTTTGCTAGTTCTAGAACCTTTTAAAGTGTGTCAGTAATAACAGATATCTCAGTTGGCCTTTGTTTTAAACTCTTCAGCAAAACAATGTTATCCAAACTGGATTAGCTTCTATATCCTGTTCTCAATAGATGCCCAGGGAACTCTCTACCCTCATCCTCTTCAAAGATCCTCCAACTATACTCACTGGGCATTTATTCTGTGACCAAGTCTCCCGAGCCCAACACTCAAGTCTCTGCTCTTTGAAGTATGTCTCATGGTGTGATTTGTGGATTCTCACTCTTGGCCTTGGCACTCTGGTTAGACAGACAATTAGATGTCTAGTTTTTACACAAGTTAACTCTTCTTGCATCATTCCCTTGCATTGTATGCCTTCTGGCATTTCTCTTCCATCTAGCCTAGGCTCCTGATGCAGAACCCCAGACTTGACTCAGACCAAAATCAGTGTCAGAATGTGCCGCTGGCAGCAAACGGATGGCTAGAGATTTAGGAATGATAAATCTGCTGATTTATCCATCTCTTGCATTGGTAACATGTTCCCTAATTAGATTGACAGCTTACGTTAAGTACTGCATAGCAGTTATTGCATAGCAGAACAAATGAGATGAAGATGGAATAAGTTGGTGAATATTTAGACCCAGCAATACCACAGTGGCATGGGAGCAAGTGAGAAAAACAGAAATGAGAGTGTTGTCCAGGATCAAGGTAGGTATTCTGCCAGCTAAACAGATCAGGCCCAAAAGTGGATATGATTTGGGGGGGGGGGGAGGTAATGATGGCAAAATGGGAGCAGATATGATAGATCTGCAGTGAGGGTTGGTAGGCGATTATTTGAGGGGCATGAAGGGAGGGTAGTGCTTATAAATGGGAAACCTTTGGTTGTTGGGGGACGTCATGATGAAGAGGGATAACAAAAAGTTAAAAGGCAATTGGCTGCAGAGGAAGAAGCCAAGAGTTGACAAGGTTATTTTCACTGTAGAACCCTAGAAAGATAAAGGAACTGGAGGCATCACATATTTCTGAAGGAGGATTGGTTAGAAGCCTGAACAAGCATCAAATAGGCTCCTGGATCATGTCCGCAATGTGGCAAGAAAATACACTCAGAGAATTGGACTGAGGAGAGCTTTGGATTTGGGGACCTAGGTTTGTTCAGGCTGTACCCAGGACACGAAATCATATTGAAAATAGGAAAATTACACATTGACCCCTGAGACCAATCTACCTACCTTAAGCCTTTTTTCTTCTCAGTCCCCCAGAACCAGCCCACACACCTATAAACACAAAACTTACACATAGAGAAACTTAGACTACAGACACTGAATTACTGCAGAAACTGAATGACTTGAGAGAAAAGATCTGTAGGTAATGAATCTTTGGAGGGGAATTCCCTTGGGAAAGTGTCTAGGTCCCCAGCTTTGTAACAGCTTCTAATTGACTATTAGACTTATACTATTAGGGGAGAAAAAGCAGCCACAATTCACCAGATGTTGTAAGATAACTTCTAATAGAAACGTGAAAACCAGAAACTAAGATAAATAGAAACAAAAAAAAAAAAAGAAGAAGATGAAGAAAGGAATAAAATATAGACAGTACAGAGAACAGAAAAATAAGTTTTTAAATCCTCATTTTTAATAAGGTGATAGAGATAATTCACATCTTTTAAAAACCACAAACTAAATGGTATTAAAAATAATGAACACAAAGTTCTTAGAAAATAAAGTGTGTGTGTGTATATATACACACACACATACATACATGCATGCATACGCATAATTGTTAGCAGAGATGTATTCAACAAAAGGATTGAAAGATAAAATTGTGGCTATTTAGAAAATAAATAATAATATCCAAAATGAGCATTAATGTATGAAATGTTAATAAACCAAAATGAAAAATAGCGCTACAACTGAGTAATTGACAAATGAGAAAATAAAACCAGAAGAAACAACTAAAAGAGTAAAAAGTGTTATTCTGTGAATTGATGTGGGGAGGGTTTAGGTCAATATTTTTTGTCATGTCATCTTCATTATAAACTTTGCAGGATATTTTTATAAATTTATGTGTGTAATAATTCGATGAAAAGAGGCACAAATTTTTAACTTAAAAAATTTTAGAAAATCCATTAATGTGTAACTTGGGTGAGACAGTCAGCAGATTGTAAGCAAACAGAAGTGGCTTTTGTAGAGGCAGATTTCAGTTTAACATAGAGAACAGACCTATGATATCATAATATTATATGAGAAGTATATTTGATCTTTGTGCCAGATTTCTGACACAGAGCTGCTATAATTCTTGTATTTTATTGAGTGCTAGGGGGTGAGAGGAGCATCTTTTGTGATTCAGGACAAATCCTTGTCAAACATAATGGACTTTATGCTAATGAGGTGACTACTGAAAGATGCTAGGCTGGTTGCCAGGGGAACCAATCACAGGATTAGAGGGGTAGAACTTTCAGCCCCACCTACAGACCTCTAGGGAGGGGAGAAGGTTGAGGATTGAGCTAGTCACGGACTGTCAGTGATTTAATCAATCATGCCTAAATAACAGGCCCTCCATAAAAAACATAAACAATGGGGTTTATGGAGCTTCTGGGTTGGCAAACACACCAAGGTCCTGGGAGGGTGGTACACTGGAGAGGGTATAGCATTTCTATACTCTTTCCATATACCTTGCCCTATGTACTTCTTCATCTGGATGTTCATATATGTATATCTTTTATTATATATTTAATAATTAATGTGCTTCCCTCAGTCCTGTGAATCATTAGAGCAAATTATCAAACCCAAACAGGGGGTTGTAAGAACCCCCTGTGATTTATAGCCACTTGGTCAGACGTGCAGACGACAACCTGGGACTTGCTATGAGCATCTCAAGTTGGGAAGTGAGGTAGAGGAACAATCTTGTGGAACTGAGCCCTCAGCCTGTCGGGTCTGCATTACTCCGGGCAGTTTGTGTCAGCATTCGGGTAACCTGAATAGAGAACAGCCAGTCAGGCTCCACCAAGAACTGGACACTTGTTTGGAGTAGAAAAACCCGCACGTCTGGCATCAGACGTATTGGAGAGCAGAGGAAACAGTTTTCCTTTTAAGATCTAACTAACAATTAGAAAAAGAGTCTGACAGGATACTAAGGAGCATATCACTGGATGAAATAGAGACTGAATGCCCATAAATCCATGCCGTGATTTCTAATGGAAAGACTAGACTTCCAATTTCCAAAATTCCTCAGTTCTATTGGACCAAGTCTTATAGACAGAGATACTTCTCTAATAAGTATTCAAAAGGCATCAATCAATCCACAGAAATTTTACTGAATTAAATATTACAAATTTTAAAGCCAACAATGTAGCACCTCAGGTAAAATTTATTATCTCTAAACTAAAAGCTTATATTAACCAAAGATTTTCAGTACACATAGAAAAAGACATATTTTAGAGAAAAATACATGAATATGAAGGCTGCAAATTTTATATCATGTAATTAAGGAAAGATGATCATCTGGTCTGACATGTTGATTTTATTTCCATTCAAGGGTTAAAACATGAGATAACTGAGGTAATTCCAGAAACATCAATGTACAGATTGCAAAGCATGTCCAGAATTTACTTAGAGGATGTGGGAAAAAGGACAAAACAATAGTTAATTTTTCCTGCCTATATTCCAACATTGTGTATTCCTATCTTAAGTTAATTATGTTAGAAGCATAAAATGGCTCCAAGTCAGAATTCAGAACTAAAAACGTGGTCACTGTCCTTTTTAAACTACTGCCAACCTCATGGATTTAGATAACTTTAGAAAGCATAATTCTGTCTAGTTTACGAGCCATTTAAAGTTAAAACATTTCTCCCTAAGGGCATTATGCCGAGTCGTTGCTAACTGGTAGGTACATGGCAGAATTGTACTGGTAAAACATTCCAGACCCTTTTGGGGTGAAAGAGAAGGCAAGGATAAGACCAAAGGTAAGGAATCGAGATTCACTATCACCCAAAATGGTTTCCACCTCAGTTGTCTTTCCGAACACTCATAACCAACTCAGAAACCAGTGGTGCGAATTAGAAACTTTGACTTTGATTACTCCCTTCCCTTCTTCTCCACCCACCAGCAAAATCAAGTCTCATCAGTTCTTAGTCCTTTTCTACTTTCCATCTGCCACCTCCATAGTTCCTACTCATTTTCATGTTTACAGCTTTTTGCTACTCTATAATTTTCCAAATCTTTCTTATTTCTAAATGAGTGTTGCTCTAATCTTTCTTAACCCTTATGACTACCTACATAATATGTATACATTTCTTAGAAGGTCACATAAGGCACTTCCTGACATTGTCTGCCTTTTTTTCTAGCCTCATGTTTCTCCACTTACCCACACAAATCTATTTCTCAAGTCATTCTAAACAATGTATGTGATGGGCATAATTTTAAAATGAGCCCTAAGATCTTGCCCCTGGTATATACTGTATTTCCCCATGTATAAGACGCTCTCATGTATAAGATGCACCTTAATTTTGGAGCTTGAATTTGAATAAAAAAATGTATTATATAAAGTTATTGAACTCAAGTTTTATCCATCATAAAATTCATACAACTCTTTATTACTATCAAAACTCCCATCCATTAGCTTGTCCTCCTTTGTGTCTGATGACCAATCACTGTCTTCAACAATGAGCGGAAAAACAAGTGTAAAAAAGAGGGAAATGCAAGTAAAAAGATTTACAACCAGTGTATAAGAAGCACCCAGTTTTTAGACCCCAAAATTTTTCGGAAAAATGTGTGTCTTATACATGGGGAAATAAGTATACTCTTGAATAATCCTCTCCCTGTGAGAGCAGGTAGAACCTGGACTGGCTTCTAGACAACAGAATATGGCACAGGTCATAGGATAGCATTCCATATTATGTTTGGCATGAGGCAAGGTGAAAGGTTTTACAGATGCAATTAAAGTTCCTAATTAAAGACTGTGAGTTCATTAAAAACAGAAAAAGAAAGCAAAAGATGCCCTGGATGACCTGAAGTAACCAGGCTAGCCCTTTGAAGACGGCCTAAGATTCCTTGAAGGTAAAGACTGGAAGCAGTAGAGGCACTCTCTCCCCACTGTTGACCTACAGAAGCAAGCTACCTTGAGTTCGATAGCCACAGGAGTAAATTCTGCCAACAACCCCAGGATGCGTTGAAGCAGGTATTATCTCATCAATCTCCAGATGAGAATTCAGTCCAATGAACACCTTGATTTCAGCCTAATAATCAAGGTGAAACCATGAGCAGAAAACCTAGCCAAGCCCATCTGGACTTGTGACCTATAGAAAGTGTAACGTAATACATGGATCTTATTTTAAGCCACAAAATTTGTGTTTGTTGTTTGCTTGGCAACAGAAAATTAATACGCTATGCAATCTGAGTTTGTACCTCCATTTCATTTCTACCCTTGTTGTCCTAGCTACTACTTACTTATCTATCCACGTTATTCTTATGACCAGAACCAGAACAACCAACATTTGTTGAGCAGCTATTATGTGCCAAGCAGTGTGCTTAATGGAAAACATAGGGATGAAGGAAATAATTATGCACAGGTGCTCTAAAGACAGGGAAGTGCACCTAATACAATGGAGATTTGAAATGGGAGAAAATGGCATCCACTGGATGAGGGACACTGAATGACACATGGAGTTTATACTATGGGAGGATATGACAAGACATTATAAAATGAGGGAAAGTCATGAAAGCATGAAATGGAGTATAATGCTCTTGAAATAACAAATGATTCCACAACAGAAACACCACCAAGAGAGGAGGTGGACAAGGTAGGGAGCGGCCAAACCACAGAGAATCACTGCTTGCACACTATGCTGCAGGCAGCCAGAAGTCCTGGAAGGGTTTCAGACAAGGGGGAGATGTGTTAATATTTAAGGTTTTCATAATCTGGATGATGGTTCTGAGGGTGATATGCACGAATATGGAGATCCCAAATAAGCCAGCCTATTTTAAATAGAGATGATGATAACTCCATGCAGTTCAGTGATGGGCAAAGAGAAGCATATGGTGCCGAGAAATGATTAGAGGTAAAATTGATGATCATTCGGCTATTGATTGAATAGTTGCAGAGTAAAGGAGAGGAAGGGCCAGAGACAATTATAAGATTTTGGCTTTGTTTACTTTAGTGTTCAAATATCCCACTTATAGTTTTCCCCACCTCTCACCCACTCCTGGGATAGTTTCTTCCTCTCTCCTTGGCACTACCTGTGCTCCTTATCTATACTCTTTTTTACCATGTATTTCACTGTATTATAATGATTCATTTCTCTATTAATCTTCCCCAAAGAACCTGATCCATTACATGCTAAGTGGTACCTATATGACTCCTGTGATTTTCTTGCCATTTTTGGTTCTGATTGCCCTTAATTCAAGCTATTCAACAGAATGCCATTGTTATGATAATATTGTAGAATACGAATGCCAGTCATTCGCAAAGCTGTTTCAAGTAGAAATACTGTGGCTATCTTTTTTTTCTTTAAGAGAGAGAGAGAGAGGTACAGATAGACAGAAGGGAAAAAGATGAGAAACGCTGAACTCAACTCATAGCTGTGGCACCTTAGTTGTTCATTGATTGCTTTCTCATATGTGTCTTGACAGGGGGCATTAGCCAAACCTGTGACCCCTTGCTCAAGCCAGCAACCTTGGTTTCAACTCAGTGACCTTAGGCTTCAGGTCAGTGACCATGGGGTCATGTTTATGATCCCACACTCAAGCTAGTGACCCCACATTCAAGCTGGTGAGCCCATGCTTAAGCCAACAACCTCAGGGCTTTGAACCTGAGTCCTTAGTGTCCCAGGCCAATCCTTTATCCACTGCGCCATTGCCTGGTCAGGCAGAAATACTGTGGCTTTGATGGAAACAAAATACTATCTCCCTCTAGGATGTACCTTAAAACAGGGTTTGTCTGTATTGTCAATAATGTTAATGCTTTGTTATTAAGAAGTCACCTGTGGACACAGTTTTAATAAGATCATGTAGTCCAGCAAAATTTTTTATGTCAACTAAGAGTCTGAAAAGTTCTGTCTTTTGATCACAGAAAGTTATACCATAAAATGAAAACTAGAAAAAAAAAAGAAACTAAAATTTACCAAGCTAGTACTGAGTGTCAGATGTTATGTTGGGATCAGAACTTATCCTAAATTGCTTGGGAAATTTAGGAACAGTTTTGCCTACCACTAAAAATTAAATCAGGGCTGTGACTCATCTGATCAGTAAAAATCTCTAATATTGCCTATGAATAAGGAATAAATATTTTATAAAAGACAGCATTTAGGATAATCACAACAAATAATTTGCTTGTAGTTATAAAAAAAATTTTTTTGTATTTTTCTGAAGCTGGAAACGGGGAGGCAGTCAGACAGACTCCCACATGCGCCCGACCGGGATCCACCCGGCACGCCCACCAGGGGGCGATGCTCTGCCCATCTGGGGCGTTGCTCTGTCCTGACCAGAGCCAATCTAGTGCCTGGGGCAGAGGCCAAGGAGCCATCCCCAGCGCCCGGGCCATCTTTGCTCCAATGGAGCTTCGGATGTGGGAGGGGAAGAGAGAGACAGAGAGGAAAAGGAGGGGGAGGGGTGGAGAAGCAGATAGGCGCCTTTCCTGTGTGCCCTGGCCGGGAATCAAACCCGGGACTTCTGCATGCCAGGCCGACTCTCTACCACTCAGCCAACCAGCCAGGGCCGTTATAAATATTTTACAGAGGCTAAAAATTATACTACATGGGAAGCAAAGACATTGGGGTTCCAGAGAATTTCCTGGCAATCTATGGGACTTTAGGCAAATATCTAAACTGCAGTGTGCTTTAGGTTTCTTACTCATCAAACAATTGGTCAAAAGTCTAACTCACTGTAACAGTTACTATGATAACAAAACCATAAAATATATGTGAAAGTATTTGAAAAGAAAAGGGAAATATATACATGTGGATTGGTAGTATTTTATTTATTTTTTACTCCTGATCTCTAGAATGTTGCCTAATAACATCTTTGATCATATAAAGATAACCAATCTTGTGGGTTCTGAAAACTGTGGTAGGTTAATCAATCAGCAGGAACACTTATTTCATTAAATAGCATTCCTTATGAGCTTCTCTGTACTACTCTGCTGTCTAATCAAGAAAATGAATTCAGGTTTCTTATTTTCTCTGCCAAGTGCTAAAAATGTTAAACTGTGTTCATTCATCATAAAATTACAATATGGCCTTGTCATTAGTGGGTTAAAGATAGCTTGTGTCACTGCTTCCCGATTTAATCAGGCTTACTAATAATCATTCCGAAGCCCTAGGGTAATGATACATATTCCACACAAAATAATGCTAAATTTTCATTAATGCCTCAGGGATCAAATGATTATAGCTATCACTATTCTAATTTAGTATAATCAACACAAAATTATTTTAGGTTTGTTGGCACTTTCTCAGTGCAATGACTTTTTCAGTGTGATGATGAAAAATTGCTCTTTTCTTTTTTCTTTTCCTTCTCTAGAACACCTTCCCCTTAGAGTTATGCTACCCTGGGTACACAGCAACCTGATCTGAAATTTAAAGCCAGCAGAGACTATAGAATTCTCAGGATATCCATAATCCAAACACTGTATAACCAAACAGGTTCTGAATGACATTATTCTTTTGAAAAACAAGCATGATTAGTTCCAATCTTTTGGTAATTTGGCTATAAATCTGGTAATAAATTAGTTGTCACTTGACTTTTTTCTGATTCTAATGTACGCTCTCCTTAAAAGAGCCAGGGTCAGTATGGAAACAACTGTAGCATATCTGATCATATAACACCAATGTTCTAGTTAGAGGTTCTGAAATACCCCCACTGTTTAAGCAGTGCTCTTCTCCTTGACATTACTCAAAAATTGAACAATGTTAGTTCTGGCCATGAAACAAAACTTCTATATATTGATTGTCTCATCTGTCTTGTTATAAAGTGACACCTACAGCAGTCCTTGGAAAAACACGGTCCTTTTTGTTTAATTCCAAAAGAACCTAATTTTAGAAGTATCCATTTTAGGTATATTTTAAAAGAGAAGCTACTTTCCTAAAGATGGTGCTAGGAAAGACAAGGATTTTGAACAAGTCGTTAAGTATAAATCTAGTTTTCTTCTTATGGACACTTTGATAAATATTTAAAATTAAATGGGGTTTTTATCAGCCGAATTTACATTTCTATAGGTGGGCCCCTGTAGAATGACTAGTTTAATAGATTTCTTAGTTTGTTTCTGTAAGCATAGCCAGTGACAAGTTGTCACATTTTATTCATCAGTATTCTTTATCTCTTGCACTTTTCAAAGTTCAGTGACTTTCAAATACACTGAACCTTCTTAGTTTTACAACTTCACTATCAATCATGATTTTACATATTATGTCAATATTACATTATCTGCCTACTGAATTTTAACCACCATATTAAGAAAAATGGTAACATAATATGTTCCAAATGTCACTATGACAACATTGGCAACAGATCAATTGTAATCAACTGGTTGATTGTGAGTTAAAATGATTGTTCATGAATGGGTAACTATTCTTTCCCTGTCTTTCCTTATAGCTCACAGCATTTTAAGTTAGACACTAAGTTGGTGCCATGTATGGAACTGCTACCAACATACTCTCACCAAATGTCAAATATTTAATGGGAACAGAGTACTTTAAGCTTTCCATAAAGTTTAAGGTCAAATAAAGCACAGAAAAGATATGCTAATGATATATGATGATGGGAATTCACTTTTATTGAATGCCTACTAGATGTCTGTTTCTGTACTTAAGTTTGACTATACATTATCTCATATAAGCCTGATAGAAATATTCACTGTATGTTTTACTGTTTCAAGTTTATAGGTGAAAAAACATAGATCCATAAGTTGAAGATGTAACCAAGATCACATGGCTAGGAATTGTCAGATGTAAAATAATCTAGACTATTTGATCCAACTCAGATTTTTAACCAATTCAGTCATGTCATTCTTTTTAAATTAAAATGGATGAAACTACAGAATAATGTAGAGGTGGAATGCAGTGAAAAATCCTTTGGCCTAATCATTGGTTAATAACATCAAAACTAACTCTATAACTAAATGCATTTTTAGTCTTTCTGTTAGCAAGGGAGAGAGCCTTCCTAAAGGGACCTTAGAGGTGTCTAGTAAAAACTGGTCTTCTATTTCATTTATGAGAATAATTAAATTGCAAAGTTCAAAGATAATATATTTACAGAAAACTACTTATGTTTATATATATTTTTTTATTTTTAACGACTAAGCTTAAATTATCACAGAATTGTTTTAAAACCAATGTTTTAACCAAGATCCTACATTTTATATAAATATTTCTCCAATGAAAATACCCTTACCCATTGCATTTATAATAATGATGATGAGAATGAGAAGATAAAAGAAAAAGAGATGGAGGAGAAGAGAAAGAAAAGAGAGGAGGAGGTAGGGATGAGGAGAAAGAAAAAGAAAGAGGAAAAAAGAATAAGAATACTAATGGTACAAAAAGGAGCAAGGGGAGGCTGAGAAAGAAGAGGTGGAAGAAGAAAGAAAAAAAAAACAAAAAAAGAGAGAAAGATTATTTGTAATTTTTAATTAATCTGCATGGATTGCTAAATGAATTAATCATTTAAAGGCTATTTTAGACTTCTCTTATATTTTAATTGACTTAAATATAAAATTTAATTAATTATAATTGAAGGTAAAAATCAATGATCATGTTTCAACAAACAGGTTTGTGATCCGAGGTACTTGTGTATGAGGCTGTAGGTCTAAATTTTGATACTGGTTAAACATGAACTGAAGAATATACCTGGTTAGAAGGCAGGACATGCAGGAATCAAGACAGTCATCTGTCACATATGCTTTCTGAGATTATACAGAAAGTAAAAAGGTCAAGAAGTAAGTATGGGTAGGCAAAGGTAGGATCAATAGGTCAAGCATAATGGCTAAAAGATCTGCGCCTCCAGAAGATGTTCAGCACCTCGGATAGCTCCTTGGAGACTGAGCTGATAACATTTTACGTGTAGACTTCCAACCTCAAAATCTCAGACTAATCTAGACTTTGTCCCTTTCTTAACTTTTTTTTTGCTATTAATAAGTATACAACCTATATTTTAAGCAAATATTAATGTGTCTTAGGTTTGAAGCCCTATACACAAATTACAAGTGTATCCAGAGAGGTGAATTAACAGTGATTTCATTAATTTAAATGTATAAATTTCTCCACCTTAAGATCACAGAGTCCTTAATCCTATTTTATAAGTAGATGTCAAAAGGCTTTTTAGACCTGTGAAATGATTTTATATTTTACATCCTACACATCAGCTATGGTCACTTATTTTGACAAATCCCACTTTCTTCTAAAGCTCCTTTTGTTATTTTTCACATACTTAAATTATAAAATGTAATTTCCCGGCCCTGGCTGGTTGGCTCAGCGGTAGAGCGTCGGCCTGGCATGTGGGGGACCCGGGTTCGATTCCCGGCCAGGGCACATAGGAGAAGCGCCCATTTGCTTCTCCACCCCCCCCTTCCTCTCTGTCTCTCTCTTCCCCTCCTGCAGCCAAGGCTCCATTGGAGCAAAGATGGCCCAGGCGCTGGGGATGGCTCCTTGGCCTCTGCCCCAGGCACTGGAGTGGCTCTGGTCGCAGCAGAGTGACGCCCCAGAGGGGCAGAGCATCGCCCCCTGGTGGGCACAGCATCGCCCCTGGTGGGCGTGCCAGGTGGATCCCGGTCGGGCGCATGTGGGAGTCTGACTGTCTCTCCCCATTTCCAGCTTCAGAAAAATATAAAATGTAATTCCCAGTGAGTGCACTCAGACTCCAGTGTCACCTCCACTTACCAGTATATTTTCATAACAGCAGAGTCTTTTTCATCTTTGTACACCCAGAACCTAAGACTCTACTTGGCATATTATAAATATAAAGATGGGTAAAGGGCTATTGAATAGAGGAAGTACTGAACAGGTGATCATTCTGGATAATGAGTAAGTTATAAAGGCACACTGTATAAACATAGATTCGAGATTCAATCAAATAAATCATACAACAAACATTAATGGGCAAGCCTGATGATCCAATATACCACTTATCTACATCTACAATCTTAAATAATCCTCTGGGGACACACTGCTGGCACAGAACATTTCATTCACCCTAAATTTAATTCACTGTTCCCCTAAAGCTATATGAGCACTTATAACCAAAAAATGATTGTCTGTAAATATCCATGATCTAAAATTCCCTGGTTAATCAGTTCTTCCAATATACCAAACTAATTCATATCCTACTGTGTGTGCTCTTGATGTGTGTGTGCCCTTGGCTTTGACAAAACTTTTTATAGATATTTTCCTGCCTGGCTACTTCCTTTAATTCTCACCAACTGAAAAGTCTCCCTAAGTATAACAACCTCAGCCTGGACATAGTAGCCAATCAACTTCGGACTTATATTAAGCAGGTGTGGGAAAACTGTGGCTCCCTATGTTTCATCAGAAAAGAAAACCTAGAGAGCCATATCATGAATAAGAAAAAGAGAGGTGTTTTACCATTATTATCAGTTTTTGGATTTCCCCCCCTCTTTATTCCAGACTTACATAAGCCAGAACTGACCCTCTAGATCAGTGGTAGTTAACCTGGTCTCTACCGCCCACTAGTGGGCGTTCCAGCTTTCATGGTGGGCGGTAGAGGAGCAACCAAAGTATAAATTAAAAGATAGATTTAACTATAGTAAGTTGTTTTATAAAGATTAATTCTGCCAAACAGCAAAAATCCGACATAAAGTACTTGGCAAGAATTATTATTATATGCTTTAACTTGCTGTAACTCTGCTTTATAAATTTTATAAAGTAAAGTTACTTCCCTACTTTATAAATCACCATTACTGTGGAACTGGTGGGTGGTTAGAAAATTTTACTACTAACAGAGATACAAAAGTGGGCGGTAGGTATAAAAAGGTTGACTACCCTTGGTCTAGATAATTCATGCCTGTGAAAAATGTAAAAATATAGACTTGTAAAAGAGCACCAAAGGCATGAAACACTGAGTAGTTGGAATCTCAAACTCTAAAGACCTTACTTAATAACATGAAAAATAGGCTCACACATTTTACTTTAACATTCCCTGAGAACAAACACTTTAGACGTGCTGGCTGAGGATCACGGGGAGGAGATAAAAGGCTCAATCAGAAGTTAACACAAAAAGCTCCCTTTAGAGACCTGAGTCAACCAAGTACTTAAATGTGTATCAAACCAGATTTGAAGAACAAAGATCAAATGTTAGAGTGAGATAGAGTAGGATTCCAAAGAAGTTAAAGAATTTATAAGCTCCAAATAAAGTTGATTGTGTCCTTTACCTAAATCCTGTTGGTCTTGAGATTGTAAATGTCCTAATGCAGGAAACACTGAGATTCCTGTTCCCTACACAACCTTCACCTCTGCCTCTTGCTTGAGAAGAGGAGGGAATCAATTGCTCTGGCGAAGAGAGAATGCAATTCCAGTATCTAGCCCACCAGGCTGAAAGCACGCACGTGCGCGCGCGCACACACACGCACAAACACACACTCCCTACCACCTACTCCCCCAACACCCACACTCTCCAATTCCACTCCCAACCAAAGCAAAGAGTCCAATGTTATAGCTCCAGATACAAATGGCAGGTGTAAGACTGCTGCGAAAGCTCAAAAGGGTGTCAGGGCCACAGTCAGAAGGTGCCTGTCATTGACATCTGCTGTCCCATCGCCTCAGCACACTTTATCACACCACTGGCCCATGGTGTCCCTTCTGCAGATGGAATTCCCCAGCTACCTTACACAGAGCAGGAGCTACTCTCCACTGACAGAGGAAGTGCACTAGCAAGTTGGTTTTCTGTTTTATTTTCAAAAACCTCCCTTCACAAGCCTACCTTCTTTTTATAGCATTCCACTTCCCATCTTCAGAAGCCCAAACCATTCTCCAAAAAAGGCAGAGTGGGAGAAATTGATTCAGAATCTTGGGCATATTCATTACCTAAAAATTTGATTCTCTTTGGCCATTCAATAACCTCCACTATATTTTCCCCTTCTATCCTCTGCTACCGACTACACATAGGCATATCTCTGTTTTCTTCCCACAACTATCTCTAATGCATATCATGTCACAGTATACATTGACTTCTATCTGTGGGTCTTAAGGTATCAATCCTGCTGGGAATAGTGTTTCCCCATTCATATCCATCTGACTGCTCTCTCCCAATAATCTAACTTATTATTCAGTCCTTTCTCACTGGCTGAATTATTTTAGTATACATCCATTTCCCCCATGATGTTTTTCACATATAGGTGTGTTTGTGTGTATGTGTGTGTATCTGAACTACACACACACAAAGACACAGACTCAACGGGCTTTTAATTATACAATGCTAACTGTAGAGAGTTTGGAATTTCTTAAAGTAATTTAAAGACGAACAAGTCAAATTTGTAAAAAAATTGCAATCTGTGTAGAGCCTCATTCAAGGCCCTAAAGCGTCCATGCCTCTTGTGGACCGGGAGGTTTAGCTCTAAAATTGCCAGAATAATTTCATTCAGCATTGTTTTATGCAGGTTTCTAAAATGTTCTGGCTCATCTTCAATACGTTCATCATATAATGTAAAATTATAGAAAAGAGGGGTAATATTCATATTCAGAAGTCTAAAGAGTGAGAAAAGACTTGGCAAGGCAGCAAATATTCTTAACCTATTCCTTTTGGGGGAAAAAAAACCCACATTAATTCATGTTATCATAATCCTGAATAAGAAGAGCATGTGTTTAGCCTAAGCAGTTTGATATTAATGTATAACATGGAAACAAGTTTTTTTCCACAACATATGTGGCCATGGATTTGAAAAAGAAACACATACAGCACAATGAGAGTTGAATGTCACTTTATAGATAATATGATTCATCCATGAGACACTTTACGGGGTAAATGAAATATTGGAAGGCTTTAAAAACCTACAGAAACATTTGCAGTCCTGTTACTACACTGAACTTCATCCTTTGGAAAAAAGACAAAAAGAAAGAAGATAGCTTTCAAGATGGTTAAAGAGATACAAAGGGTAAGCAGGCATCAATAATGTCACCTTGCTGTTGACGGGTAAAGGGTTTGTAAATAACTGATATTTCAAGTTC
Organism: Saccopteryx bilineata; assembly: GCF_036850765.1. Classification (NCBI taxonomy): domain Eukaryota; kingdom Metazoa; phylum Chordata; class Mammalia; order Chiroptera; family Emballonuridae; genus Saccopteryx; species Saccopteryx bilineata. Next base: position 23,177,570 of record NC_089493.1, read on the forward strand.
ACAAGTACTCGAAATATATATTATCAATTCTCCAGAAATTCAAAAAAGGATTCAGATGAGTTGATGGATAGTTATTTACAGTTACTTCCTAAATGGTTATTTAATTGAGGGGAGTTATATTTTGGATAGATCTTTGAGATTTTTAAGGCTAATGTCGTGAAGAGCATCTATGGTTTTTTTTTGTTGTTGTTGTTGTTTTTTTGTATTTTTTCTGAAGCTGGAAACAGGGAGAGACAGTCAGACGGACTCCCGCATGCGCCTGATCGGGATCCACCTGGCACGTCCACCAGGGGCGACGAAGAGCATCTATGTTTTTCATATACCGGCACAAGGAAAAACATGCCGGACTAAAACGAAGTCCCATTTTTCATGAAGGAAACATTATATATTTTGCAACTGTGAAAAACCTAGAAAGCCACCTCACAAATGTGTGCGGGTGCAACGTGGTTGGCATGTTTTATGCCGCAGTTGTAAACGATGAATTAGGGTTGTGAAAACAACATGGGTGGGACTGAGAAGAGACATCAGGGCTCAAATACTGACCCTCTTTTGGTTCCAGTGAGGAACTAAGACTCAGAATAGACGGTTGAGAGTCTTGACCAAGGTCGTCGCTGCTTGGTGGTTGAATCATGACTGCAGACACAGACTCTACCATCCCCTTTTAATCAGACAATCGTCAGACCATATTCCATAGAAAGATCATAGATAGAGTACTGTGACAATAAAGTCCGTGGCATTTTGATAACAAGCTCTCCTTGAAAAGTGCTTTAAGAAAAACCTGTGTGTTTTCTAGGAAGATTCATAATAGTGGCTGAAGCTGTAGCACAGAAACAGACCAGACTAAAATCCATGTTGTTGCTTCATGTGAAAAATGGTCCCTGATCCATTCCATTCAAGTTACTCTTGACAGCAACACTCATTGCCTCTGGATCTTAGAATGTGATAGGAAACAGGCTTTATATTTTTCTGTGCTGAACTGTTCTTCCGCATGATCTCAATTTCTAAGAGTAAATGCCAAGTTCTTAGATGAGACCTACATGAAGTGGTGGTTCACAGACACATCACTCAGGGATGCGCAAGTAGGACACACAGCAGTCTTTGGAATGATAGTTTTTATTCTAACAGTAAAACTGGAAGATGTTCACATGTGTTCCTATAACTCATTGCACCTTTATCAGGACAGACGACAAAAGCTTTGAAAAATAAGTTCCAGCAGGTGGGTCTTTGTCTTGTGTGTTTTACTTATCTTTACCAAAGTAATAATATCAAAAACATGTGTCTCTACTGAACTGTGAATTGTCTGGTAGGAAAACATAAAGATCACTCTATCCTGAGAAACCATACACCATGTAATGACAAGGGACTGTAGTCATGTTATATATTTCTTTTGTATTTTTCATTCCATCTAACCTAGTGCCTAGTAAAAAACCTCGTTTAGGGGATAGCAGAGGGGAAGCTGGGATTTTGAAGCCAGAAAATTTTTAGTTTTATTCTTGGCTTGCCAGTTATAAGATCTCGAACAGAATATCTACCCTCTCTGAGTCTCAACCTCATCTAAAAAGATCAAGAAGAGGCCCTGGCTGGTTGACTCAGCGGTAGAGCGTCGGCCTGGCATGCAGGGGACCCAAGTTCTATTCCCAGCCAGGGCACATAGGAGAAGCGCCCATTTGCTTCTCCACCCCCCCCTCCTTCCTCTCTGTCTCTCTCTTGCCCTCTCGCAGCCAAGGCTCCATTGGAACAAAGATGGCCCGGGCGCTGGGGATGGCTCCTTGGCCTCTGCCCCAGGCGCTGGAGTGGCTCTGGTCGCAGCAGAGTGACGCCCCAGAGGGGCAGAGCATCGCCGCCTGGTGGGCAGAGCGTTGCCCCCTGGTGGGCGTGCCGGGTGGATCCAGGTCGGGCGCATGCGGGAGTCTGACTGACTGTCTCTCCCCGTTTCCAGCTTCAGAAAAATACAAAAAAAAAAAAAAAAAAGATCAAGAAGAAAACGTATCTCAGAGAACAGTCGAGAGATACTGTTAGACCAATGGAGCTAATGTATGTCATCAAATATGCAAGCAAATGACTATAGGACTATTATAACACTGTATGTGCTCAATTAATGATAATTCAATTTACTCATTGTTGGCATTCCAAATATAACTGTTAGATTGAATTGGACTGAAGTCACTTCCCACTGAAATATGGCCCATTCTGAGAAAGAAGTTAGCAGATATTTTTGCTGAGTAATTGATATTCTGCATAGGATTCTGTGAAATGAAGAAAAAGCAAAGCCAGGAGAAAGAGGGAGCTGACGTCACCTGTCAATACATTGTTCAGTGGGGGTGACGAGCATACAGAGATAAGGTTCACAAAATGACTGATTCAGTTGCAGTAAAGCATGTCTGACAAGGCTGAAGTGTGAGTTATGGAAATTCAGGACAGGATCAGTGCCACTAAAAATTACAAAGCCCAATTTGGCTGATGACAGCTGCCAGGGACATATGACAACTAGGAAACAGCAACAGAACATGTAATCAGAGGATGCTTGACCTTGGCTAAGTGAATTATTCCAGCAGGTATAATTAAAAGCTGCCATATGGACTGCAGAGTAGATAGTTACAAATGTGATTGTGATTTCAGAGGCGTCAAAAAGAATCTATTGCCAAGCAAATACCTCTTGCACTCGTGGCCTGAATACCAAAATGATACTCTTAGACTACAGTTCTGCTGCCGTGCCTTATGAATACTAATAACGCATTCTTTATTAGAAAAGAGTCCATTACCTCGTTTTCTTAGATCGGAATTGTACCTGGGGAAGAACGGAGAATAAATGAAGACCTTGAGGACTAGGCAGACAAGGAGTCAGGGTTCCAGCAAAGCTAAGAAAGAGATGTAAACCTGAGAAGTTGTGGGTTGGATAAATGGCTCCTTTCATTAGTAGGAGTTTCCTTGGGAAGCACAGTACAGGGGATCCTCGGGTTACGACACAGTTCCATTCCTTCGACAGTGACCTAACCCGAATTAAGTCGAAACATACCCTAACCTCACACAAATAGAACACTTGCGCTTTTAACAGTCAAAAATGGCGTAGGTAAGCGTACTGGGGGATGCCAACTCCCTCACTCAGACGCCGTGTTGCTTCATTTTCTTCCGCTGCACACAACCAAACTAGTTTGCCCACGTAGTCCGTAAGTATGACACTAATGGCAAAAGCCAGAAACACTTACATCTCAAATTTTTAAGTTTCTTTGGGAGTGAGCGTCATACACTTGAAACGTATGCTAAGACTATCATATCCCAAGGACACCTATATTGCCAAAATTCTAGAGCGCTGGTCTTCAAACACGCACTAGTAGTCTCTGTCTGTGCAATAACTGTAAAGTGACACACATTTGACAATATTAAAAAAATGTTTTAAAATAATGAATGTCATCATTGTCTATCTGTTCTGACCCATTACGATCCGTGTGGCCCTGTATAAAATGGGTCTGGTACACAATCACAGTGACTCTTCACTAGAGCCCGCTGAGGAGGCTGTGTTACCATTCCCATTATAGAGCCGAGAAATCTCATGGTGTGAGTGAATTAGCTAATCTGTCCGTTAAATGGCCGAGCCAGGACTGAAACCACGCCCACCTGACTTCAGTGCCTCAGGTCTTCATCTGCACGACTGGCCAAACACTCAGCTAGAGGGAGGCAGAATCCGACCACACGTGATGTCACAGGCCACAGCGTCAGAGGGTGGGTCCTCAACCAAGCTGAAGATTTCCCTTCCAGCCCAACACAACAGCAACAACGGAAGTGCCCCATTCTGACGCTTGGCTTATAACCAGGATTTTTACACTCAGAAATAAGCTATCAATATGGCCGCTTAGGCCCACGCTGGTATGATAGGAAGCTAATTTATAATCATGGTTAATTACAAAACTGGCACATGTTAAATGGCCATCTAGAAGCAGCAAGGATAATAAAGTACCCTCCACCAGGAAGAAACTGACTCATGCGGTCAATTCCCGGCCTCCTTTCTCAGAGTATTGGCATACTAACAATGATGGATGTGTGTGCAAAGAGGTATTAATCTGGGCGCAGGGACTCTTGAACATCAACTAGATAAAAGCCAGGTGATCGAGCACTCAGCTTTTGCCAGGTAACATTTTAAATATTCACTAAAATAGTCCATCATCTCTGAGGCAATGAAGTTGTTTAAGAAAAGTTCCTACCAGCTGGAAAAATAACTTGATTGCAAGGCACCAAACAAGAATCTATTCTGTATCTCCCGACAAAAGAAAGAAAAGCATGATGGTCTATTCCTATAATGGTTTATTAAATGCCACCCTAAAACTCTTATTAGTTTTTTTCTGAAAATCAAAATGCTTGCCGCTTCCCAGTCTCAATGATGATTTTTCTATGAATATCTATACACCAAAAATAATAGAGGTTTAAAATAAAGTTACGCCTAGCCTGAGCTGTGGTGGCGCAGCGGATAAAGTGTCGACTCGGAACGCTGAGGTCGCAGGTTTGAAACCCCAGGCCTTGCCTGGTCAAGGCACATATGGGAGTTGATGCTTCCTGTTCCTCCTCCCACCTCTATCTCTCCCTCTCTAAAAATGAATAAATAAAAAAATCTAAAAAAAATAAATAAAAATAAACTTATGCCTCCAGTCTTGCTGACACTAACCCTCAAAAGGTTTTTCTAAGAATCATTCTGAATTCTGATTTTGCTCAGGGGTAACATTTGTTCCCCACTTCCAATATGTCCTTCCATTTCAAGAGACCTTCCATACAGGTGACACTCCTGGCCTCTCCCCTCAAGTTGAGTCAGAGCATTGACTGACCAGATGGGGAGGGCCTATCTGGTTGATTCCAATGTGCCTGCAGCACACCCACACTTCCTCCTTTGCTTCTTCTTGAAGGTTTCATAAGTGCATGTCAACAAAGAAGGAACTGTTGACATTTCTCAGGTGTAGTATGAATCAGTCTGCTTAGCTATGAGACTGAGCCCCACTCTAAAACACAGCCTCCATGAGTGATGGACCCAAGTACATATTAGTGACCAAAGACCATTTGTCCTGGCTTGAAAGAGCCCAATGTGTGAATCTCTGCTCAACTCCAAATTCAGTGACCTCACATGGGTAGCTTAAATTTTACCAACGTGGGAGTATTTACACCACAGAAATCTATAAAAAACATAAAAATCAGCTCCCTCAAATATTAAATATTGATCAGGACACCTCTAAATGAAAGACATATTATGGTCTATATCCATCTGACTCCTATGTTTGTCTCAATGGATGATGAACTCAGATGGGGGACCAGGTAGTGAACTGTCCCAAATCCCCAACAATTTCCAAAGGATTTCCCACTTCCTATTTCTCTCCATCACCAGGGAGACAAGAGGTTTTTTAAAAAGGGTATCTGTTGAGTTCTATATGTCTCATCTCAAAAAGAGACTAAATACAAAACCTTGAAGAATGGTAAAAATGTAAAGGAAAGTAAAATCTACCATCACTTAGCCCTCCTGGAAATCGTTCATAAAACTTTTCTCTCTGAAGTAAGTAAATAGGAGAAGATTAGTTTGCCTTACTTCCTCTCATTCTATCATGTAATATTTTATGTGACTTTTATAACTTTAATGCACAGCTTCCTTTTTTTTTATAAAAGGTTTGTTCACCCTGAAAAATCTGAAGTTGCAATTATAGCAGTCTACAAAGTGGTTGTTGTATTTAAGACATAAGATCTACCGTATTTTTCGCTTCATAAGTCGCACCTGACCGTAAGACACACCTAGGGTTTTAAGGAGAAAAATAAGAAAAAATATTCTGAACCAAATGATGTGTTAAAATATTTAATAAATACCGTATTTTTCACTCCATAAGACACACAGGCATTTTCCCCTCCACTTTTTGGGTAAAAAAAAGTGCATCTATGGAGCGAAAAATACAGTAAATTAAAGAGTATCTGCTCCTGCAGTTCTAATGGCTTTCCTGCTCAGTTTCCTATGGGGTGATGATCAGAAATTTTCATCACTTTATTTATTTAAAAATATATAAGTTTAATTAAAATGGTTGCATGGAGGCCCTGACCAGGTAGCTCAGTTGGTTAAAGCATCACCCCAATATGCCAAGTTTACAGTTTTGATCCCTGCCCAGTCAAGGCACATATGAGAATCAACTGCAGAATGTGTAAACAAGTGGAACAACAAATTGATGTTTCTTTCTCTCTAATCAATACATTTTAACAAAATAGCTGCTGCATGGAAATAGCCACAGATATTAATAATAGCATTCTAAAGCCACATTAACAGAAAACCTTGATTGAAGAACATATAAGGAGATACCTTTCCATTTTTACCTTTCACTTTTCAACCTTTTGTTGCTAGAATATGCCAGATCTGCATACACGTGTCCAATGGCTAGTTTAACCCTCTGGGGCTCACCTGAGGTCACTCTAGCCTCCATCGCACACATTCTCTTGGAGTGAATACTAAACTGACCCAGACCCCGAGGCATCATCGTAGCTTTGTTGCTGAGACACCACAGAACCTTGGGTGAGTACTGGACTTGTGCTAGGCTTGTTCTCTCGTCTGCAAAATGCACCTATAAGGTGTTGAGGCCCTTCCTGCTGGGGCATGCCGGGAACCCCTTTCTCTCCAAGGTCTCAGCGGTGGTCTCCCACCTCTTTCTCAGCGACAGGCCCTGTTAACATAACCTGCCACGCATTGCTGTGAGTTAGAGGGAAGTCGTTGCATTTTACCTTTCAAACCTCCCTAAACTCCATATTCTATCGCCCTTCTCCACATGTGGCCCATAAAAGAGTGGGGTGCCACGGAACGAGGCTTTATTGTGCCTGTTCTCCCCTAAACCTCTGCTGTCAATATTTCTTTCCCACCCTTCACTTCTCAAATAATTAGAACAGGGTGAATTTCACGTACAGTCCCACGTTCCCTGATTCCTCTGCCCCTTTTCACACTCAAGAGGGGATCTTCGTTCAGCAGCCTGGAAGAGCTGACCTACTGGCTCTGGGCCCTCCGCCTCTCTGCCCCTGTAAGTCCACCCCTTTCCTTGACAAGGTGCGAAGGAACAGCAGGAGATAGGTCGTTTCCACGACAAGATGCATTCATTGAAGTGATGCTATTTTTTCTTTTTTTTACATAGAACAGAACATTTTGAACCAGGTTTAAACATTTTTAACATAAAATGTAAACTGGTGTCACCAGGACCTGCACATCTCAGTTAGGTTTCTGTGCGTCACCATGGATTTTTTTAGAACCACCAAACACAGGTTGGAAGGCCCTGGTACTACTTGGTCCATTGACTCATCTGACTCATAAACCTCCGTGATGTCTCTGCTAACAGGTCCTTCAGCCCAGCAAGCAACCTGACACTCACCACCAGAGCCGGAGACTGCTTAGGGACAGCTCAGACTTTCCTGGTATCCAACTTGTGCATCGTGGATCTAGGCAATATTTGTGTACCTCTGAGTTTAAAAATAAATTCCATTCTATCCCAGTTTAGCAGATGGGGGCGGGGGGGGGGAGGAGCACAGAGAGGCTACGTAACTTGCCTAAGGACTCAAATCAGCTTCAGACCTGGGATTTGAACCTAGATCCGCTCCTGACATCCAGAGGCTACTATCTCTAGTTTCATAATGAGGATAAAAAGTTGCCCCTTGATTCAATTTAAATTAAACCATTTTGAATAATTTCATTTCTTACTCATTTGCCAAGATTGCTATATTTTATACACACACACATACACACAGAGTATATCATTATCATGAACTCTCCACTCTTCCTTTATATTAACTTCAAAACAAACCTATTCCTGCCTTCTTGGCCCCTAATAATGAGAATGTTCACCTCCATTTTCCTCATATATTCTGATCTTATTCACTCTTCAAGGTATAGCTTAGCTTCAACACCTTCAGAGATAACACCCAGCAACTCAATTCAGCCAAGAGGAGGTCTCTCTTTTCTAACTGCCTGTGCTACCAGAAACAGAGTTTACTCACTCTTTATAAATAATTATTCTCAACACTGGGTTCTCAGTTCTAATGTAATTTCAGCCACAAAGTAACTGGGAACTTGACTGTTAGTGCCCCACTAGGCCCATAGCAGGTGTTTAATAAACGGGTTGAAGTGGTTTAGAAGGCGTCTCCTAATACAATACCTTACTGACTCTGCTCTCTTCTTTTCTTTGAAAATACTTTTTTTGGGGGGCAGATCCATTGATTTCTGTCTCTACTTGTTAGTATAGACCAGTGGTTCTCGAAGTGTGCGCCCTCGAAGATTTCCAGGTGTGTCCTATGGTATTCCAGAGAAATATGTGCTTGTTGGGGACCAAAATACCAACAGGGTTTTTGGAGTTTAGATTTTTGGAGGGCAGAGGTGTGTGGAATAAGCTATAAGCTGACAGTCTGCCCAACCTCTCACCTCACTTGCCTAATTAGGTTGCAAAAGGCTGTTAAGCTGTGGTGCTGGATTGTTTACACTACCCCCCATGTTCCCTGTTAAAACTGGAGGCAAGTTTCTTCTATCCTTTGTTTGGTGTAAAGTTAAGATGTTATGTATGGGGGTTTTCTGCACTTGGTAAAATTCTTGGGTTGCCTTGGAAACATGATCAAAGATCTTACTGATTTGCTTATGGCCTCACTTTGCCCTGTAAATAAAGCAAGATGTGGTTTTTGGGCGCACTTTGTTCTTGCCAGCAGCAATTACAGGGCCCTCTTGACCCCGTATTTTCTTAATTTTGCATATTTTCTTAATTCCACACCATTCCCACTCGGGACCTGGAATTCTAGCTGCACTGGTTCGCAGCATGTGCCCAGATATAAAAATAAATATAGTTACTCTATTATACCATTTCATTAAGGAAATACTGCTCTTTTTGTTAACACATCATTATTATATTTATTATTAGCACATCATTATATTATTTTTAGATAAATACACCCAAATAAAATGGCCTTGAAGGCTGACGGGCAGAATTTAATTTATAGCATTTTCCATCACTTAACACTGAATAATACGATTGGATTAGAAACCCATTTATGGAAGCTTCAAGTGATTTTGGTTTAACATTAACAGAAGAAGAACTGGCAGCTATATCCACTTATCGTGGATTGATGATTAAACATAAGGAATTGTCTCTTGAAACCTTTTGGATTTCTATAAAAGAAGAATATATGGCAATATCTAAAAAAGTTTTGAACATTTTACTACAATTTTCAACATCCTATTTATGTGAATTAGGATTTTCTACCCTTAACACAATTAAGAGTAAAAAGAGAGGAATTCTTCAATGTATTGATGAGGAAATGAGAGTTTTCCTTTCAAATATATGCCCAAACATTGAAGAAATTGCTAGGATACATCAGGCTCATGTTTCTCATAAACACAAGAATGAAAAAACTTAACACATTCGCACCGAGACCTGCCAAATTTACTAAATTTTACTAAGAATGTATCAATCTATCTATATCTATATAGATATGATAACTTTTCTTGTCATTTTTTAACCATTCTTTTTTACAAATTCTAAAAAGCATAACTCAAGAAATGTAACATAAAAAGATTTTTTAATATCAGAAAAAATTTAATTTTGTCGTATTTATTTGGTTTAATTACCATAAAAGCACGCTTGGACTTCATATTTTTTCTTTAATATTTGATTTAATTATTATAACATATTTCTCAGAAATCTGTATATAGTGCACCTACAATTATCTGTAGGATTTTAAATGCGCCCCGAGTTCAAAAAGTTTGAGAACCACTGGTAGACTATCATGTGTCTCAGTGGCTTCACAGGTGCATTTCTGCACACTGACCACCAGATGGCAAGCTTTCCTTTGTTTTTGAAGCTGTCCAGCTACTGAACCAGAGCCCTCGGAAATGTGAATAATCTACTTTGCAAAAAAAGGTTTTTGTTTTTTTTTTGTTTTCCTGTCTTTTGTTTGTTTTTTGCTTGTTTGTTTATTTTTTTGTGACACTCCTTTATCCATCCATCTATGCCATAACATGGAACACCCAATATTATCCTAGTCTCTAGAGAGGAGAAGATCCCAAACTCCCTTCCATTCACTAAACAGACAGCAAAACAGGCAAGAAGAAATGGCGTATAAAGGGTAGTAAACCTGCGATACACACCCATGCCCACATTTCCCCCTCCACACTCAGGACGACACCTTCACGTTGCGGGCAGGAATGAAAGCTGGGAAACCCTTCAGAGGCCTTTCCTCCTTGAATTCTAGACAAATCAGTTCTTCTGCAGAGAGGCTGGGAGTGGATATCTATTAATATACCTATGCACTGCAATACCCCAAATGCCCTGCAAACCAGATTTCCTTTCCCATGTGAAGTGACAGCCTACCACCGTTCTTTCCTAAATCCTCTGACAGTTTTACAAGTAGGGTGGTAAATGACCTTTCTTCCTTTGAAAAAGTGTACGTGAATGTGCCTATTCACAGAAGTCTGACAGTGTTGACACCTGGTTCTCCAAAACGTAGCTTTGCTTTAACCATATTCCACTGACATTTGCAGAATGTGATTACTGCCGATGATGAGGGAACAGAAGGGGGAAATGCAAGGCATACGTTATTATCTAAACTTTCCTCAATGCAAAGCGAATCGTGATTTTTTTTCAACAGAAAGGTGCAGTACCCACAATGCAGCGTATCATTCTTGTCTCTCTTCCCGGGAAGAGACGGGTTGGCCTTTCCCTAGTGAACCTCATACCTGCTCCTTCACGCTCTTCCCTTCAACTAGACAGTCCTCTTCTCCCAGACCTGGGGACGCCTGTGTCCTGACAGCCCCACAAGGCAAATGGCTCTCTGAGAAATGATGAAGGGCCTTTCTGAACAGTGCACGGCCCTGCTCTCTCCGCACTGGGGAGAGGCCATCAAATTCTGGGCAAGAGGCAATTCATGTCAAACTTGACGTGTGGAAAGTTAATGACTTTATCATGCTTCATGGTCTATAATTCAGTCATAAGCCATGGCAGGTTGAGTCCATTTCTTCAGACAGTTAAGAATTAGGAGGACTAAGGCTGTCAGCGGTACCAGATGGTCAATAACTGGCAATGTGTTCAAGTAAGATACACTCGAGAGGGAAAAGGCTCTAGACTGAGTTTCACTGCCTGTGAACCCCTGGGTACCTACCTCTCAGGTGGAGGGGGAGCCGCAGAGAAGGACGGCGCGCTGGAAGAAGAAGGTTACCTTACCCAGTCTTCAGCTCCCCTCAACAACGAGGCAGCAACGTCCGCACCGTGTCCGTTCAGCTTACAACATCAGAAAGGAAGCAACCATGTATCGACAGCACATAAATTCATATCCGCATGCAACAGTCTCCACAACATGCCACGGACTTGAGATCACACAGGTGGAGAAGAAACTAGGCACCATATTCCACTGAGGCAAAGTTGAAAAGGTTGGGATTAATTAAACAAGGATAGAAAACAGTCAAGAGAGTGTGAAGAAGGGAGTGGGAAGGCAGACCACAGAGACTTTAAAAACCAACTAAATGCATTGTATCTACTTCCGCTGACCCTAAGCAAGTTCATTTTCATCCTAATATGTTCAAGGGACTCTGTTCAGGGCCTGAGATCCTCTCCGAGTTTTGGGGAATCTTAACACCTGTGTTTAATGACACGTCAGGGAACCCAGGTAAGGAGACAGGGAGAAAAAATGAACTCATGGAAGGAGTGCAATTTATAACCACCTGTTTATGAGCAAAACCCAGTCATAAAAGCATCTGTAAGCAGAAAACGGAGACATTATTTTGTCCTTTCAACATATATTATGGTCTTTAAATCCCATAACAGCAGCAAAAAATTGTAAAGAACTGATCGTAATTGTCCCAATTAACCATATGCACTTCTCCACTCCAACGTATAGCTTTGCAACTGGCAGGCCTGATCAAGTTTAAAAGAAAACAGAGCTTCTGAAACCCCAGGAGGTGGAGGAAACACCGCCTCCGAGTCTTCTCATTCTAAATTACTGTGCATAGAGGCAAAGGAATTCCCCGGACATTTCAGATATGGAAAACGTTCATCAAGGGGACACAATTTGGCATCTAAAATCATATTAACTTTTTTTTTTTGCCATTTTAGAAGTAATTTGGAAGGGGATTATAAAGGAATAGAAATAATGAGCAGAACAGACATTCATGATGCTCTTGACATCACCCCTTAGAAGATGTAAAGTGACTACACGGAAGAAAGTAGCTGGGTCTTAAAGAAGCTTACCTGGAAACTCTGAAGACATCTAAAGGGTTAGTTGAGTAAAAACAACAATCTCAGAGTACACACACACACACACACACTCATACTCTCTGGGCAAACCTAGCCTTGATATCTTTATTATTTTTCATTTAACAACCCAGTATAATCCAGTAAACAGATATTGTATGAAATAATAATAAAAAATCTTTCTTTATATAGAAGACAGAGGGATATAGGGTAGTGATAACCCTTAGCTATTGCATGTGTGATCTCAAATTGAGGAGCTCCTATTCCGAATGTGGAAGTCCACGGAACACTGGGGCTGGAAGGTCCCTGGACAGCCGCCTGGCCTGTGACTGGGCTCCCTGCCTCGTCATTCTGTCACACACACATCTGCTTTACCGTGGGGTTCACTGAATGGGACATAATGCGTACTCAAGGTCAATGTTCTTTCCATTGTAAGAAGACGAAGCAGAAGGCCAATGGAGGCAAAGGTATAAATAAAAGAGAACGAAACAAGAAGATACAGAAAGGGTGTGATTGCAGAAATTAGAAGAGCTAAAAATAAGCATTCACAGAGTGACATTTTAAAAGGTTAAATTTCAAAAACTGGACTTAATGCTGTTTGTTTTGTTTTGTTTTTTTCTTTGAATGTGGCAACATTTCTTCAATTATCTCCTGACTCAGGGAGACAGGGCTATTTCAAATCACAAACAACTCAGTGAAATCAGCGCCGTGTATCACCACAAGACGTGGGCGTTCCATTTGCAGTAATATTGTTTTGATGCGTGTTATTACTTCTGGATGGGGAAATTATAGCTTAATTAAGAAAGAGCCTGGAATATTAATTTTTAAGTACATAACTCAAACAAGAATCCTATAACATGTCGATGATAAATTCTATACTGCCCATTTATTTTCATTCCGCCAAAGAAGAAGTGTCAACAGATTTATTTTTTGTAAATCTGTGATACCAAGATGTCCGCTGATTTGTTACTCCAACTATCTCTTGTTTTTATTTAAAGAATTTGACATCGCATAGTAATACTTGACAAAAGATGCTAGTGGGTAGGAGCCAACCAGAAGCAGACAGAAAGAAATTATTATTAAATGAGGTGTGGCCAACATATAATGGTTATAACACCATTATGTGACTGCTTTACATATAATAATGAACTAAACATTAAAAATTTTATGGATGCTCAGTAATATTTTTCAACAAAACCATAAAACTTTAACACATTATTCAATAAATATAGGTCCACCTTACCTTTTTCTTTAAGTAAATTAGTTTAAAATCTGTTCTACCCTCTAATTATGTTAAGAACTGAGTTAAGTAACTTCATATGTATTTTATCTCTTTTAAGTCTCATTAAAACTCTGTAAATCAGGCATTATTATTCTCATTTTATAGGTGAGAAACCCGAATTTCAGAAAGATGTGATAACTTGCCCAATCATGGACAAAGAACAAGGATTTGAACCCAGGGGTAGTGGATTGAATGGCAGCTTCTCTCGACCCTCACCTCCCCCCCAATATAAATCCACTAATCCCACAACCTGTGAATGTTACTCTATATGACAAACGACTTCACTAAGTTAAGCTTTCTAAGAGGAGACACTTATCCTGGAATAGCCAGGAGGGATCCAGTACAAGCACATGTGTCTTTATAAAGTTAGACACAAAGAAGGAGAAACACACACAGAGAAGAGGGCCATGTGAAGATGGAGGCACGGACTGGAATGATAGAGCCACGAGCCAAGAGATGCCGAGAGCCCCCAGAAGCTGGAGGAGACAAGGAAGGGAACCTCCCACTAGAGCCTCTGGAGGGAGTGTGGGCTTGTCAGCCCCTTGACTTCAGACCCTGACCCCCAGAACCTTGAACGGACACATGTGCTATTGGAAACCACCCAGTCTGTGGTCATTGGCATGACCGCCACAGGAAACGGGTACCCTGGTTCTTCTGGCAGCCTTTCTGCAACCCCATTCGCTTTTCCTCACATGACAATGACAGTTTTCAGACTCTCCTTAGGTCTGCAAGGCACTGTAGACTCTCCCTAGATCAACACACACTTGAAATCCTAACAGATTTAAAATCTGGATTCTACATATGAATTAGCGTTATTCCTACTTCATTCAAAATGTTCGAATTAGTGCTAAAGAAAACTTACAAGAACACTGGCTCCAAACTTCACAGGAGCGTCTCCCTTCCGTGGTGAGGTGAGTAGGGTCACCCGAGACGAGGTAGGAAGTGAATAAAATGCCCCACTAGTTGTTGCTCTCACATCAAGGCAGCTGCTTCCCCCACTGGTCCTGCACACGCTCAGTTTGAAATGTGTAGAAGTGAGGGTAAACTTGGCCTAAAAGAATTTAAGGTCCTTTCCAGCTCTAGGAGTCTGTATAATTATCTTTCTATTTCTCTATAAATATGCATTGAGTGAATAAAGGAATAAATCAATGAATGAACATGTTGCTATGCACAGAGCCAAAATAATCAAGTCCCATTGTATCTCGGTAACAAATATTGAAACCAGAAGGAATGAATGTCTTACCAAAATATCACTCTCCAGGACAATAACCCGAACAGATTATAAATGATCAGATTACAGAAATAAATCACTCACTCTGCGGTAGCAATGCCACTAAGCTCCCGGGAATGAAATCGTATGAATGAAGCGTATGACATTTTAGGTATCGTTCAGTGTAAGTAAGAACCTGACAACAGAAATTGGAAGGAAAATGCTTATTCCCAAGACAAAAGATAAAGAGGTCACAGTGCTTCTTTTGTGTGAGGCAATATTCTAAGTACTCCGCAGGATGAAATTATTATTATTATTATTTTGTATTTTTCTGAAGCTGGAAATGGGGAGAGACAGTCAGACAGACTCCCGCATGCGCCCGACCGGGATCCACCCGGCACGCCCACCAGGGGCGACGCTCTGCCCACCAGGGGGCGATGCTCTGCCCCTCCAGGGGGTCACTCTGTAGCGACCAGAGCCACTCTAGTGCCTGGGGCAGAGGCCAAGGAGCCATCCCCAGCGCTTGGGCCATCTTTGCTCCAATGGAGCCTTGGCTGCAGGAGGGGAAGAGAGAGACAGAGAGGAAGGAGGGGGGGTGGAGAAGCAAATGGGCGCCTCTCCCATGTGCCCTGGCCAGGAATCGAACCCGGGTCCCCCGCACGCCAGGCCGATGCTCTACCGCTGAGCCAACCGGCCAGGGCAGGATGAAATTATTTAATACTCACTACAAACCTAAAGGGTAGAGTCTGTCACTCTCCCCATTTTACAAACGGTGAGAAAACAGGTTACAGAACTCAGTGCAATCGTGCAGCCAGTAAGCAGTGGAGCAAGTAAGAGGCAGAGTGGCCAGCACAGAATCCGCTGTACAAACGCTGGCGGGAAAGGTAAGCAGTGCAGGGTAGTAGGAGAACCTGAACGCTGAGCATGAAACCCAGTACTTCACTGACCTCTCCCCTCATTTTGAAGATGTATTTGTACACGTAATAGATGCCAGGCATTTGATGAGACACCGGGGATATACTGGGAAACAGAAGCATGAACTACTACAGTGTTTTAAAACAAAGAGGGAGACTTAATTCACAAGTGGGAGAAAACAAACATCTAAAAAAAAGGATTTCAGAAAACATAATTATAAGTGAATTTTTCAAAAGCGTCCAAGTGTTCTTAAAGAATCCTCCCCCGAGAAGCCTTTCCTGGAACCGTACGGGGCATGCTCACAGACAGGCCGAGCCCTGGTGATCCGAGGCAGCGCCTTGAAGACGGGGAAGAGCCCTTCAAGTCAGTTCTCAGTGGGCTCCAGAACTCATGGGGGGCGGGGTGATCTTACCAACAATAAAAAAAAAAGAAAAGGTTAATCGGAAAATATCTGTAGAATAGTTTACATGAAGAAAAACAACATTTGGTTCTACAAAATGACAAAGCTAGAGATGACTTTTAAGGAAAGTAAAGATGCTCCTTAGCAATTCTAAGTGAGGAGGTCAGGTCAGAAATCACTCTTGTCTGCTCCTCCCAGCTCTATGCAAAATACATCCACAGACTTCAATTACATGATAGGAATCTGGGAGAAGTGCTCACCCTCTTAAATTAGACGGAAGTAGGTTTGAATCATAGCCCTACTAAATACTAGCGGTGTGACCTTCGGAGGCCTATGTGAAGACTCCCAGTTTCAATTTCATCATTGGAACAAAGAGATAGTGGTAGAACTGACCTCATAGGTTGGTAAACGTAATAATGCATGTGAATTATTTCACAAAGCATTTGGAACATAGTAAGGGCTCCACTGCTGATGAGGAGCAGTGTTATTATCATTTGGATTTGGTAGGTTGATCAATTACTGTGGCTAGAATAATTATCATTAAGTTTGATCTGAAGTTTCTCACTGTTTTACCAATAATCTGGTTTTCCTCCCTCTGGGCACACAGAGTAGGACTGTACCTCCTTGTTCCCATGGAGTTACACTTCCCCATGTGACTAGCTTGGGCCAACGCAATGCAGAAGAGCGTACAGGGTCCCTTCTGGGCAGAAACACTCCAAGGCCAGTTACGATTCCCCTAATCTCCTTCTTCCTTTCTAGGCTGACCAGCAACGTTCCATATGGTGAGGGTCCATCAGCCGAGGTCCCTGAATAATGAAGACACAAAGCAGAGCCTCCATCATTCTAATATGGAGCAAGAATAAACTCCACTGTGGTAAACTACTGAGGTACAGAGTTTCTTTCCCCAGTGCGACCTAACCTATCCTGATGAGTACACGAGTGTCCCAGATTTGGTCTGATCTTGAATTTATAAGTAATAGAAATGCTTTAAGTCCACTTACATATTGGTTCACTCTCTTGCAATCTCTTGTTTTGGTTATGTTGTTATCTTTCTGCCCTTTGCTAATGTGTATATATCCAAGCTACCTCATAGGCTGAAATTTCCCCGGGATGAAGACTGTGACTTTATAATTCTCATTATGTAACATAATTTACAGCAATACTAAACAGGACTTGGCATTTAATAAATGCCTCTTTGACAATGGTGATGACAGTAATGATTATAAAACCATCTGCATTATAATCCCTTAATGCCCATTCCCACTACCTCTCTCTATTCAATAGCTCCCTTAGAAGAAAGATGGATATTTTGAAAACAACCGTTAGCAAAGAAGGCATGTAGGTAGGCATCCTGCTCTCTCTGTTAAAACCTATTCCGAGAATAGGAAAACACATCTGTAAAGCTGATATTCCTGGGCTGTGCATTAATGCTCCAGAATAAGTAACAAAAACTCAAATGTGCTCGTGTCCTATAAAGGAAGCATAAAAATAATCAGTCCTTATACAAGTTTCCTTATTAGAGCACCGAGGCGTAAAAACACTTAAGAGACGACCTGTGCGTCTCGGAGAGAAGCGGGAGCTGGCTGAACGGTGTCTGTGCATGCAGATGTGGTGGTCTTTGCTCATTCTCGCAGAACTCTCCCACACCCTCAGGCACACGGCCCCACTCTCTTCAGCTCCGCAGATGAGCGGCCAGGGACACAGCCAGCCAGCATGCCTTGGACAAAGTGTAGTGGGGAAGAGAAAGGTGGGCAGGGAGGTCAGTGAGCAGGATAGTGGGTGAGGCAATGGGCCCAGCCTGCAGAGAACCCACTTTTCATTTGCACTCTTTTGCTTACTTGGAGGGGTCTGCAGAGCCAGCCCTGACTTGGTTTTCTGTACTCATTGCTTGTCAGCACCTCCCTCCCTCCAGATGGTGCTGTAGAGCAGTGAGACGCTCAGGTGAGGAGTACTGACCAATGGGGAACAGGAAAGGTGCTGAGGGCTTGGGTTGATCAAGGTGAAAGGACACGAGCTGAGCTCCGTTGCTTCTGAGATGAAGGCTGACTATGACCCCCGTTATCTGACCTTCTCCCTCCTCTCCCCCCTCCTCTGCTGCCGCCGTGCTCACCCCTGTCTTTGTTCCAGGCACATTCACTCTAAGTTCTTTACTGTTCTTTGCACGCCCCTCTCTCTCAGCCTAGCTAACTCCCACCCATCATTCCAAATTCAGCTCAGACGTCACCTGCTTGGGACAGCCCTCCTCGCCATTCCAGAGGCACCCCCGCGTAGAACAGGTCTTCTGGTCCTACACCTTTGCACACTGAAATTTCCCTTCATGGCATTTATGAACTTAAGTTTTTAACTGTGCACGAGTATATTGACTTTTTTAGGACCTGTCTCTAGCACTAACTAGTAAGTTTCATGGAGGAGACCCTGTCTACTCACCATCAAGTCTCTAGCGCACACTACTGGCCCTCACATAGACACAGCGCTCACCGAACAGCTGTGCAATGAAGCCTGTGAAGGCTGTGAATCACAGGATGCCTGTGAGCTAGTGAAGGCTGTGTGTGGATCACAGGATGCCTGTGAGCTAGTGGAGGCTGTGTGTGGATCACAGGATGCCTGTGAGCTAGTGGAGGCTGTGGATCACAGGATGCCTGTGAGCTAGTGAAGGCTGTGTGTGGATCACAGGATGCCTGTGAGCTAGTGGAGGCTGTGTGTGGATCACAGGATGCCTGTGAGCTAGTGGAGGCTGTGGGTCACAGGACGCCTGTTAGCCAGTGGAGGCTGTGGATCACAGGATGCCTGTGAGCCAGTGGAGGCTGGGGGTCACAGGATGCCTGTGAGCCAGTGGAGGCTGTGGGTCACAGGATGCCTGTGAGCTAGTGAAGGAAGGCTGTGGGTCACAGGATGCCTGTGAGCCAGTGGAGGCTGTGGATCACAGGATGCCTGTGAGCTAGTGGAGGCTGTGGGTCACAGGATGCCTGTGAGCTCGTGAAGGCTGTGGGTCACAGGATGCCTGTGAGCCGGTGAAGGCTGTGTGTGGATCACAGGACGCCTGTGAGCCAGTGGAGGCTGTGGGTCACAGGATGCCTGTGAGCTCGTGAAGGCTGTGGATCACAGGATGCCTGTGAGCTCGTGGAGGCTGTGGATCACAGGATGCCTGTGAGCTAGTGGAGGCTGTGGGTCACAGGATGCCTGTGAGCTCGTGAAGGCTGTGGGTCACAGGATGCCTGTGAGCTGGTGAAGGCTGTGTGTGGATCACAGGATGCCTGTGAGCCAGTGGAGGCTGTGGGTCACAGGATGCCTGTGAGCTCGTGAAGGCTGTGGATCACAGGATGCCTGTGAGCTCGTGGAGGCTGTGGATCACAGGATGCCTGTGAGCTAGTGGAGGCTGTGGGTCACAGGATGCCTGTGAGCTAGTGGAGGCTGTGGGTCACAGGATGCCTGTGAGCTAGTGAAGGCTGTGGATCACAGGATGCCTGTGAGCTAGTGGAGGCTGTGGATCACAGGATGCCTGTGAGCTAGTGAAGGCTGTGGGTCACAGGATGCCTGTGAGCTAGTGAAGGCTGTGGATCACAGGATGCCTGTGAGCTAGTGGAGGCTGTGGATCACAGGATGTCTGTGAGCTAGTGGAGGCTGTGGGTCACAGGATGCCTGTGAGCTAGTGAAGGCTGTGGATCACAGGATGCCTGTGAGCTCGTGGAGGCTGTGGATCACAGGATGCCTGTGAGCTAGTGGAGGCTGTGGATCACAGGATGCCTGTGAGCTAGTGGAGGCTGTGGATCACAGGATGCCTGTGAGCTAGTGGAGGCTGTGGATCACAGGATGTCTGTGAGCTAGTGGAGGCTGTGGATCACAGGATGCCTGTGAGCTAGTGGAGGCTGTGGATCACAGGATGCCTGTGAGCTAGTGGAGGCTGTGGATCACAGGATGTCTGTGAGCTAGTGGAGGCTGTGGGTCACAGGATGCCTACGAGCTTCGCATCTTTTGGATAGAGCCGGCCTCTTCCCCTCCAGCAGCAGCTTCTCTGAAGCCTTTTCCAATAAGGAGCCGGCTGCCTGCCCATGAACAGCTCATGACATGAGAAGCTCTGCTGACCAGCACATTAGATGGAAGTGCCCACTGGAAAGGAACTGTCCCCAGAACTGAAATATGGGGTCCCAAAAGAAAAGAGGACTTAAACTTTAACCTGCCAGCCACAGAGACAAACTTTTCCTTTACTCCCTTCCTATAAAAGAAAAAAAGAAAAAAGAAACTACTGAAATTTGAGCGACACAGATTGATGGTCAGAGCCTCCTAGAGGCACTTGTGTAAAAGAACACTTCTTAAGATCTACGAATCTTTTTTTTTTTCTGCCCCCAAAAATGCTCCGGGGTTTTTCATGATGAGTCAATTCTAGGAACAAATGGGTTAGGGAATGTTTTTAAGAAACACGGCTTCTGTGTTCCACATGTCAGGCTAAAGGTTTGAGAACCGCAATGACTTTTTCAGAAAGAGAAGAGCAATGCACAGGTCAATTCAATTTTTCGAGGTAACAGCTCTGTGGTTTCCAGACCCGTAACTGTAAGACACAGAGCCACAAGCTGCCCCGCGGGCGTGGGGAATGCACACTCCCTTGCAGCTTTGGATACCCCGAGCCCCAGAGAGCTAGGTCTTCCTGAATTAAGTTACCACCGCACAGGAGGGGTGAAACAGAGATGCACAGCGGAGCAGACATTCCCCTCCCTGCAGGGACTGGCAGATACCTTCCGCTGACCAGAGCAACTGTGGCCCACGCTGGGCACAGGAAGCAGGATACCGAGCGGGGAAGCAGCCGGTTTCCTTCACGACGGCTCACCCACCACACCTACTCTGGCAGGTGTCCTCTGTCCTTCCTGAACACAGGGGAAAAGGCTACAGTCGGGACTGAAATCTCAGAACACAGCTACTTAGCTACAGAAGCTTCTAAGAAAGAAAGAATTGACGACAGCAAAACTCTGAAAATGAGCAGAGATAAACTTATGAATTAGAGAGGGTTGAGCTCTGAATGAATTTGAGCCAGGTGTTTTAAGAATATGAGATTCAGGGCAGGGCTGAACACTCAAAAGGCCCAAGATAGGTTCAAATTCACTTTCTGCCACTTACTAACTGTGTGCCTAGTGATCAAGTCAACGTCTATGTGTCTCAGTTTCCACATCTGTAAAGTAGAAAGAATAGTAGTGATCTCTCAGAGTTATTCTGAAAATTAAATAAAATAATGCATGCAACAGTGTTTGCCGAAGGCCTGGCAGACAGTGAGGGCTCAATAAATGGTTGCTAGTATTAATATTATGATTTCACATGTAAGATTTCAAATCCACATTATAAATAGGGCTATCAGGGATGTCAGCATCCACATTCTTCGAACAATAAAGAAGCTGATAAGAATTCATGTTGCAAGAAGAAAGTGATATTTTTAAGTGAGGCTGTCAGTACAAATTAAAAAAAAAATTAACCTTATCATGATTTAAAAGCACAGCATGGTTTAAAATAGCCTTTACAAAGAACTGCTAAAATAGAAAGTTACTTTAATAACTATTTAATTTTTTTAATGGAAGAAAACCTATAAGAAGAACAAAGTTAAGAGAGTTATAGACATTATTCTTGACTGTAAAACCTCAATTAAATACCGTAGATCAGAGTTTTTCAACCACCAGTCCATGGACCAGACCACCAGAAACTTGATGCCAGTATGCAAGGGAGTTAACCACCCTGATGTCCTATGAGGGTTATAGATCCAATCATCTTCATCAAATTCGCTTATGCTCAGGGTGATGTCTACCTTAGCGGTCCCCAAAATAATTCTCCTCTTTTCAGCAGTATCCAAGTGTAACAGGCTTGAAAACCACTGCCCTAGATCATAAAGATAAAAGGAAAAAAAGAAAAGGGATTATACTAATCTTATCTTATTCTTCTTGGCAAGCATTCTGTATCTAATGTCAAACATCTAATCTATATCACTAACATCTAACCTATACCTAAATTCATTCTCTATCTAATACTGCTCAGTGAAAACTCTATCTAGCTTTACCTGGGCTTGTAATATAGACATTCAGTTTTAGGTTCCAAGAAGTCAACTGGAAAATATGCTATCTAACCAGTGGTAGGATTCAAATAATTTAATAACCAGTTCTCTGCCCTAATGATCATTTTAAGTATAAAAAAAAACAATATGCCAAAAGGTAGTTTATTATTTCATGCACTTAATACTTAAGAATAAAAGAGGTACACAGCACTAGATTATAAGAATGAGTTTTAAAATATTAATAAAAATATTAAATAATATCTCACAGAAAACAATAAAACTGCAATTTAAGATATTTCCATATTGCTTCTTGATTGGTGTCTTCACTTGCAATTTTTTTCACCTATAGACAAATGAGCATTACTACAGGTGTTTAGAATATGCTGTTGCACAGACAAATGTTAAAAAAAAAAAGAGTAAGGAATGTAAATTTGTGATTTCCACATTGGGCGGCTGCCCAGGCACCCACCTTAGAGAGGACCCTGATGACAAGTGTCATTTTCACAACTAGTTCACCGAACTTCACAAAAAATTAGTTATCAGTTCTGCCAACTGGTGCAAACTGACTGAATCCCACCACTGTACCTAACCTAAGTCTAAAAATTTTAACAGCCAGATTTTACATCTATGCTAATGCCTGTTTCCTGGACCACTCTCCTGTAGCATAACAACATGCAAAAGTAGGTCTTCACTAAAGGAGGCAGCTCACATGACTGGTCTTTCAATACAAGATTAAATAAAGAACAGACACATGCAAGGGGACAAAGAGTGGAGCCAGTGAAACACCTAGGCTGACTTCTGTCTTCAGGTCTAGAGAGGCCAGGGACCGGAACAAAGTGTCTGTAACCACCAGGAGCTACTTCTCAAATGATGCATGCTCTTGTTACCAGAATCAGAGGAGGGGTGCGATATGGGAACGTTCCCTGTTCAACCTAAGTAGGAAACATCGTGAGGGGGGAAAAGAGACACCAAAATAAAGCAACAAAGGACCGGGACAAAGCACTTCCAGATTTTCTTCCATAAATTAGCTTGACAACTGCCAGAAGCACTCAAGAGACCCAAAGTGGCCATTATGCACAGTTGGAAGTAACATTAAATCCCTAAATCAATAAAAAAAAAAAAAGTTAACGCTGACAAAGAGGGCCTGAGACCTGAGAGGTGGAGAGAGGTTGGTTTTCGTTTTAATCAGAACTTGGCTGCTATTTCCAACCCAAAAGTAATTTGCTTCTGGATTGAAATAAAGAGAGGCCTTAGCAGGAAGAGTAGAAATGCTGTAATTCTGAATAAACCATTGCAAATCGAGCATCCCACATAGGGGTCCACAGAGCTGCATTCGCAATCTCTCTCTGTATTCATGGTACAGCCTCTCAGACCTGATCTCCACCTCAAACCCTTAGCTAGGGATGAGGGTGGACAGTAGGTGGCGACGTGGGTTAAGTGCACTTGAACACTGACTGCACAGAATTCAGACACTCTAAGGTTCAATACAGCTCTCTGCCGCATGAAGGAAGCGGGGGTCTTATCTGAGTGCAACAAGGAAATAGCTGCCTGTGACACACAGTAGGACTTCGGTTCAAGCATTCCCCCATCACTGTCTATCCTCTCCCTGTTTTTCTCCAGTGGTAAAGTAAATTGTCCCATCCACACTTCAACATGGAGTTTATATAAAAAGCAGTAACTATGTAACAAATTAAAATAGTACACACCATGAAATAAACTCATGCTAGAGACACAGACGATGCCACTTTAGTTTCCCTAATTTCTTCTCTTCTCAAGAGTTCCAATTTATAGCACTCCCTTTTGAATAAAAAATCTACTAAAATCTAGACTAGGCTTTCTCCAGTCATGATCCTCAGGTCACTGACATCAGAATTTCTGAGAGCCTGTACAAAATCATCTCATTCTGAGAAGGGTCACCTCGCTAACCAGATCAAGGTGCGAAACTGCACTTGGTACATGACACAGGCTTAGGATATTGAAGGGCAGAGCCTTGTATAAAAGTTGCATGTATTTATACTATAGCATTAGGCACAGCAACTTTGCAGAGGTGCCTTGGTAAAGGAAGGTCTAAGATAAGACCAAAGAATTATAAGGTTGAGAGCTTTGTGTGGCTGAATTCCCCAATAGAATGTGCAACAGAGAAAAAGTTTATGTATACAATAAACTATAGCAGCAACAAAGTAACAGACAAACCTAAGTGGGTATCTCATTAAAAAGGTTTTGGCGGGATGGTGGTGAGCTGAATGTCCAGTGCCCAGTTCATAGTTTAAAAAGAACACATATGCCCCATACCTGGGGAGTACTAAAGTGCTCTGAAAAAATCTCATCTTCCTGTCATGATGTGTGGGATCCTGTCATGCCCCAAACCTACTGCTTCCAATTCCTCCTCCAAAGGTGCAGCCGGCCTGCTGCTGCCACCACCAGCTTCCACCAACTGCAGGAGCAGCTGGTGGAATGCATTTCAGCGGAGAATCACAGCAAAGTGCGTAAATCCCCCCGGGGCGGCTGCAAACAGAGCTCTCATCAGCCTGGCAAAGCTATTTTTGGAACTGTCTTAACTGAGGGTCCACAGCTATTCTCTACTTCTGTGTTCCTGTCCTAGCCCTCTCTCTCCTACCAGCCTGAGACACCCAGCCTTGGCTGATCAATAATGTGATAAAGTGCAGACAGCCGAGGGAACCGGTAAACAACTGACATAAGTAGATAGATTTAGGAGTGATATGCAACACAGAGAAGGTGATTAAGGCTGGGGCGTCTGCAGGCAGAGAGCCTGTATAAGAATTTGAGCTTCACAGATGGACTGGGGGTGTGTGGGAAAAGGGAGCAGAATGGGAGGGGAGGCTGCAACACAAAAACAAAATCTTAAGGTGCATTCTCTCTCTCTCTTTTTTCCCCCAACACATGCTGTATGTGGTTGTTGATTTAGCAGAGCACAGTGAAATATTTAATGTACAACTTGATCCTCAACTTCCAAAGCTCACTTTGCACTTAGTACGTGCTCATGGGTTCAACAGTGGCTAAACAAGTCACGAGCAAGAAGAAAGAGAAAATGCAGCAAGTTTCAACAGACCCAAACCAGACTTCTTTGCACCTGAAGACTCAGAAACAAAGTTTTGCTCTTCTCAGTGTAGAAGGGGAACCTACTCACCATGACCTGGTCACAGGGGGTTCATTAAGGATCAACACTGCGAGGGACCCGCAGGCCTCCCTCTCACAGGCAAGCTGCTCTGATTCCAGGAGTTGGCACTAACTGACCTGTCTAATTTTCCTAAAAGTAGGGAGCCTATGGCTTCAGCTTTTTACAGTCTGGCTTTCTTCTCTTACCAGTGTCTACAGTCTTTCAACCCAACTTCAGTGCTCAGGTAACACAGTACACCATGCAGGAAGGGGTTTGAGGGCAGAGGGAACAAGGTTTCTATCCCAGGTGAGTAACCTAACCCCCCTCCACCTTTCTTCTTCGTACCTGCCTCACCGTGAATGCACTACTCAACCTCGTGAGGGCACTTTGGAATATGTGAATTGAATCATATTACTCATCTAGGTAAAACATTCCCAAACTTTCTGTTGTTCTTAAACATTAAATCCGAACTCCTTGCCTTCCTTGACCCATAAGACCCTACCTGACACTTGTCCCCCTTTTTTTTACCATCCCCCACCCACCCTCTATTCATTCCCCAGTCATATATGCTTTCTTTCTATCCTGCAAACACACCTACTATGTTCCTGGCAAACCCTCTGCCTGCACTGCTTCTCTCTGCACCTCCACAAGGTGGTCTGTTCCTTCCTTCAGGTCTCGGCTCAACGGCTCCTCCTTGGCAGGACTTCCTGCCCCACTCACAGGGAATGCTGTTGTTTCTTCATAACAGAGAGTGCCTCCCCCAAATTAAACTAGATATTGCTTGGCTTGCTTATCGCCTCTCCCCTGTCTCTGAAATACAGGCTGCCTTGTTCAGAGCTCCTTTATCAGAAACATAGATACTCAATAAAAATCGGTGCATGTTATCGATATATTTGTTTCCTCGCCTGAAAAAGGAATAATCACTCCTTGGCAGAATTGTTGAGAGGACTAAATAAGAAAATGAATATAAATTGTTGACCAGGTCTTTAAAAGTTTGGATTTTTTTTTTTTAGATTTACAAGATCACTTCCTACAATTCCGACCACCTGAAATAGCTTTCCTCTGCCCTAATAGTTCAAGATCTTTGAATATTTTCAAATGCTCCCTCTGAATATGTCTCAGTTTTCATAACCCAAGGTTCTCTCGTTTGACCAATTTGCTTTGATACTTTTCTTATTAAAATACCCTAAGAAAAGCAGCCAGTGAAAAGAATTATTTGAATGTCTTAGATTAAGTGTAAAAAAAGGCAATCTTCAGTCTAAGGCAGTGGTCGGCAAACTCATTAGTCAACAGAGCCAAATATCAACAGTACAACGATTGAAATTTGAGAGCCAAATTTTTTAAACTTAAACTATATAGGTAGGTAAATTCCTTATTGAGGTAGTGCCCGCATGTGGTATTTTGTGGAAGAGCCACACTCAAGGGGCCAAAGAGCCGCACGTGGCTCACGAGCCACAGTTTGCCAACCAGTGGTCTAAGGAATGTCCATCTTGCCATGCCTAAAAAGTAGACAGATACACTATGATAACCCCCCCTCCAGAAGTGGGAATAAGAAACTGTGAAAATGGATGTTCCATAAATTCCACAAGACTAGAAATCTTGGAGGTCTCCTGACATTAATGGGCTGGGCTAGCAAGACCGGAGCTCCCAGAGTCCCTGAAGGAGGAGGCCACTCAAAAGACATTAAGGCAAAAACAAAAAATAAAACAACTAGGAGTGTTAAACAATTCAAGTGTATTAATTAGAGAATTTGTTAAAGAGCATGAAAACAAACCACTTTATTCATCAAGCAATAGAAACCAGAGGACTCAGGAGAGAACATCAGAGGCACGGCCCTGTCTAGCTGCAGCCGCTCTCTTTCCACAAGGGGGCCGAGAAGGGGACGGGGAAGAGGATTGGGGAAAGAGCAGCAGCTTGGCCAAGATATATTTCCAATCCCTAGGGACCAACCTTCAAGGGCAATATCTGTATTAGTTCCCTCGGAGGCTGTTTCCTGTGTGGAGGTAGACTGTGAGTTCCGTGTGGACGAGACCTGGAGAGAACAGCTACCAGTGCCAGGTTTCATTCAGTCCCAGCTGCAACAGAAGCAACACTTTCCAACTGTTGCGGATCCTTCTCAAAGTTCTGAATGACAATCCCATCCTTTCCAGTGACTTTCAACCTTTGTTTCTCACGCACTCATAAACTAATTACTAAAGAGAAAGGGGGCCCTGACCTCTTCTTCTTTAGTAACTAATTTATTTGTGCCATGAGATGAAAACGGTTGTATTTAGTCAGGGGCACTGACCTTAGTAATTAGTGTGTGTTTGTGCCATGAAAAAAAAAAAAGGTTAAAAATCACTGCTCTAAAGCACCAAAGTTCCTGAGTCTCAGGGCTATTGATAACAACGCTCAGTTTTCTCTGATCTCAGTCTGATATATTATTTAAACCATAGCTGAGATCCATTAGGTTTCAAAAGTTGGGGGGTGAGGAAAGTCCAAGGAGATGCTTTTTGGGTGCTTTCATTCATCTTACTGTTCTTCCTCTTTTTTTCCAAGAAGTAAGCTCGTATGAACCACTATTGTACATCGAGGTACAGGGAGGACTTGTCCAAAGCAAAAAGCAAGAGGGAAGAGAGACTAAGCTACAGCCTTCTTCCCACTTAGCCTAGCAGCCAAGTCTCATTCCATGTGCCATCTTATAATCAGCTGTTATTTTAATTATGGGATACCTAAATGCTGTGTAATTACAGCTGTTTTTTCACGAATGGCTGTCTCCTTGGTAAGTGAAACATCCAGCTAAGTAGTAACACCTGGGATCTGGAAGGATCACATATTCATAGCAAGAACAACTAAACAGAGCAGTGGACTGTATCAACATCTTGCCTGGACTTCCTGGAAAAGCCATCACTAACAATGTAACAGGTATAATTATATATATGCAACAGAAAACTTGACAATTAATTTTGACCCAAGATACAATGCTAAATCTCTTCTGAGTTAGAAACAATATTCTAAAATATGTATGTTTAAAGAATCTCTTATTTTAAGACCAAACAAGTAGAAAGCCCTCTTGCAAAAATAAAAATAATCTTTTTTATATGTGATCCAGAACACAGGTAAAAGAATGAGACAGAATAATTTTACCTATATCAGTGAAGTTTCCACTATTTATTAAAAAAAAAATTAAATGTAAAATGGAATGATAATTACATTATTTTCTGCACAATTTTATTAAAGAATTTTAAAAAGTGATATTGTGATGACACCGGCATTCCTTTTCCTTTTAAGAAAAGAAAGAACACTGACATTCACCCATGAAAACTCTGCTAAAATTGCAAATAAGTGAAAGTGTTATCGACCTACCCACCTGCAGTGAGGACTGTGGCTTGTTTCAACAACTTTTTGGTACCTGCATGCTACAGTTTGGAAATCTGAGCTCTACAACCAACCTGATCCACAAGAGCTAAGTCACATGATCTCAGCCTGGCAAACAGTTTAGTAGAAAGAAAAATAATATATAAGGTCTACTGGAAAGTTCTGTCCATTTCTATCACAAGTTTCAACACGTAAGCACATGTTTATTTGGCGCATGTGTGCCTCTCTATTTTTATCACTTAATGTATACATACTGACATAGCAAATTAACTAAACAAAGTTGATTCACATTAGTCTTATGTGTGAAGCGATAGTGTACCCATGGCTACTGATCAAGTTTATTTACGCCACTGTAATTTTTACGAATTTCAACAAGGAAAAAATGCTACAGAAGCATGTCTGTCGCATCCACCATATTCCCCGGACTGAGCACCCTCCGACTGTCACTTGTTTTTGTCCTTACAAAATTTTTTGAAGGGCAAAAAATTCAAAAATGAAGAAGATATCAAACAAGCACTAGTTCAATTTTTCGCATCAAAAGATAAAACATTTTTCAAAAATAGGATATACAGATTGCCCTCACGCTGGCAAAAAATCATTAATAATAATGGCAATTATATTATTTAATAAAGTTTATTGATGGTAAGAAAAATTTGTATTTTGTTTTATTCCAAAACCGGACAGAACTTTCCGGTAGACCTTATATATCTTGCCCTGTTCGATAAGACATACCAAGCCAGTTAGTCAAGTTAATCGGTTTATTCTACCCCCCATGTCAGGCCAAGATATATTTCTCACTTTTTCATTATATTACAGTTCCCAAACCAGCAAATACTCTTCTAGGTACGATTCCCAGTTTTAAGAATATATGAAATGTTTTAAATATTTGCTAAGCATTTGACAGTAGTCAATAAAACTTCCATAGATGTCTACGGTAGCATTACTTCATCGTTGTCAGATAATGAAGCTGAATGTGCCATATAAAATCAAAACTCTGATGGATATGGCAGTAGACATGATTAAGATTCGTATTTCAAAAATGTTCCCTTTATAACAGTTGCTGCTGCCAACTCCCAGGGGAGAGATTCACGACGCCTAAAGGAATACATTCCGTTCTCTTAGAAAAAGGAAGCATATAAATGCAGCTAACCAAATACTATTTTATTGTTAAATAGTTTTCTTTAATGCTCCCAAGCATGTGGTATGATGCTAGAGATACATATGAAATACCAAGAAACAAAGTGGATATATTAATCCTGATTTAAATTAATATATTTTAAATCCCTATAATATCTTTTGTTTGGACAAGGTAGAAAAATAAAGTATCCTGTGTTATAAAATACAATCTCTTACCTTCATGCTCCTAAAACAATGAACTTTTGAAAACCCTATGTTATGCTAGCATAGATGCTACATTTAGGCTCCTACATTCAATAAAACCTATGAATTCAGAATTAAACACAAATTTAGAATTTGTAATAGAATCTAGGCTATTATGTATCTTTATGGGATCCATAAAGAATGGCTATGTGAAGCATAATAAGATATCAAACCAGTTCTGTTGAACCTATTTGCCTTGCTTATAAAAATAAAATTATTTTAAGCATGTAACAAATGACTTAGTAGAAATATTTTATTTTAATCAACTAAAATGGTAGGAGTAAGTTAGGTTTATATAGTCTCCAAGGTCACTTATCAGGATAGAGACAAACAGCAATGCACACATATATCTTGGTCAAGTTATTGGTTTATGTATTTGAAAATAATTTTATTATTATTTTTTAAATTCATAACAGGCTTTTTCATTAATTCAGACTGACTTTTCCCTTTGGCTACCTGGAGTTGTAACAGGTTACTATGTAGAGTGTTATAGTCTCTTCCACTAATTCTTAACAGAACCAGAATTCTTTAGCATTCATCTGAAGCATTGTTATCAAACACATTGCCTAAAAACTAACTCATCCTGCAAGGATAGGCACTCTAATTAACTTCACTGAGCTGGTCTTAATTTCCTCAAATTCTACTTAAAGGAGGCAAAGGACTTCATTTTGAGTCAAATTAATTCAAGGCATTTTATTTAGATAAAAGCAATTATCCTTATAAGTGTTTTCACAATCCCTCACAACAATGAATTTAAGATAGTTTTAGTTCCAAAACTTCATAAAAGTACCATATGATACTGGACAAGATGCAATATTTTCTGTAAAAGAAACTAAGTTGAATCATTTAGGATAGGATAAAGTTATTTTCTAATCTACAGTATCCAATGAGTTTGGGGTATCTTCGCATCCATATTGAAATAATTAACAGTTGAGTTGTTTTAGCCAATTTAGCAATCCAAGATCATTAACTATTGTGAAATCCTCTATATTGCTCAAATTATTAGACCTATGGAATTGATGCATGCCTGTTTAACCTTATGAATATTACCTCTGATATCCTGGTTTCATCATTACTTTAAATATATGTTCAAATTTTGTTCATATATTCCTCAACTGAAACACTGGCTTGCTTTCAGTTTAATAATAGTAATTAGAATTTGTGAAAACTATATTTTTATCTCAAACACTTATTCCAGATTCCTGTGAAATTGTCTCCTCAAGAGAATAAAAAAAGAATAAAACAAAGGATGTGAATTTATAAGGCAAGTTCCTTAAGTTACATCTACCTGTGATTAGTCTTAATGCAGACAGTTCAAGATAAAGACAAATAGTCCTTTTTCCTCTGTCCTACCTGCCTTGGTTTCCCTGTCTTGGTTTCCGCACTAGTGTTTCCCTGCTCTTCAAACACAACCAAGTAACACTCCTCGCACAAGTTCTTGACTTTTGTGAATGCCTTTGCACAGAATGTTCTTTCTCTCGATCTTCCCAAGATTGCATCCTTCTATCATTCAAGTTTCAAAGGTCCAGAGTTCAAATGTCATTTTCTCAGAAAGACTTCCAGGACAGTACCACCTAAAGTTGTACTTCCTCCCTCCTCCAAGCATTTACTTTACTCCACTTAATTTTATTTGATGTATTATGCATTATCTGAAACACATATGTATTTCTAGGTTCATAAACATCTGAAATGGACTGCAACCCTCATAAGGATAGGAACAGCATCAATCTTGTTCAGCATTGTCTTAGCAGCACCTAGAAGAAAAACTGCTTTAATAAACAGGTTTTCAAACTTCTATTTGTCTTACATTTTTGGAATCCCTAGGTAGCTTAGTCAATTTCCTAAACATCATTTCTACAAATATACCTCTCTTCTGGTCCTAGCCCAGAGATGAGCAAACCATGGCTTTTTGGGCCAACTCTAGCCTGTTTCTTGTTTTAATAAATAAAAATGTATTGGAACTCAGCCTTGCCCATTAGTTTACATGTTGACTATTGCTACTTTTGTACTAGTTCAATGGAAGACTTGAATTGTGACAGAGAATTTAGTTGTGATAGAAATTATATAGCTCTGACATCTAAATATTTACTATCTGGACACTTATAGAAAAAGTTAGCCAACCTCTGTCTCAACTTTTTAGAGTGGACCACCAAGTCTCCAAGTCTTGATGGAAATATTCAATGATGAAATTTATTCAATATCAATGACTCTCATATATGAGATAAATATTTAAGTGAGGGCTTCATTATTTTTAATCAAAGCTACAATCTCTCCAGAAGAGAGTGAATTTGAAAGATAACCTAATTCCAAACATATAAGTTATCATCAACAGAATTTCTTATTGGTGGCACTTGGGTCAATTCTCATTAAACTACAAATGAAATGGTGATTTAAAAGGAAAAATTAAACCAACATGCAATCATATAAAAAGGTGATAAAATTCTCATCACTAAATATTTGCTGCCTGCAGGTAATTGTGACATAAATCATCACTCTGCATACAGAGAGTCCAAATAAACTAGTTCCCTGTATAAACAATTTGAATAGAAGAACATTGCTACTCCAAAGGAGAAAAAATATGTGCCTTCAAAGGCAGTGACAATAAAATCAGACACAACTAAGTACGTTGTTACGCAGAACTTAGTACACTTACAGTACAAGGAAATGCTCTTCCGTGAATACAAATACTACATGAAATCCAGCTTAGATCCCTGAAGGGATGTTGTCAATTTCCCCTGACATTACTTTGAGTAAGAGCTGGCCATGAGGCTGAGAGAGCCAAATAGCTCAGCATGTCAGCTCCCACTGCGGTGCCCCAAATCACCGGGAAGGCAGGGACAAGACAAGCCAGTAATGGCTGCTCAGTGGAAGCCTACATAAATTATTCTTTCCAGAATGACATTGAAAAATAGGAGGCCTGGCAGCCATCAGAAATGGCAGTCATCACAGCCACTGCCAGTGTTGCACTTCCACTTATTAGCTTGAAACCAATTTGCTCTTGTCCTGTCCCAAAGATTCTATTGGAGTTTGTTGGAAAGGACAGAGCTTTCCCCTTTAAAATATTCTAATGGGACCCAACAGTTTTCCCATTTTCCCATCATCCATTCCTTTTGGAGGGTATTCATTTGATTCATCTTTAGATAAGGGTCAAGGTGAATATAGAATAACAGTCAGAAAGAAAGATGTTGGAGAGTATTTTTCTAAAGAGATTGAATGGTCAATTATTCCTGGAATCTTCCTTTTATTTCCCCTCTCGGTTTGTCCAAGGGATTTCTGCAACAATGGTAACATTAGTGTGATAATACCCAAATTCTGTTTTCTTGTTGCTGGTCATCCATGAGAGAAATAAGTAGCAATTCAGACTCTTGAAGGCTGAGGTTCAGTTGGAATGGACTGGTGCTGTGATCTCCGCTTCACAAAGGGACACCAGGGAAAGGGAGGTGAGGATGCTCATATCATGGGCATGTGCGACTATAGGTCACACCCACACAGGGATAATTGAATTTACTAGCAAAATTATGCCAGTCATCAACTTCACTCCCTTAGACGAACATTCAGAAATAAGTCACATTTCCACTGACCAAGGAAATGTGATGGATTGTCACAAGCCATTGTGCAAACCTTTATGGAAAGGGTAGTTCATGGGAGTCATAATTTATTTTTGGCCCCAAGAAAAGATATTCAGGTGTAATAACAAATTTATAAACACAAGCATTAAGAGTCCACCAAAGTTTAGAACAAGCCAAGTTGAATGTAATAGTCATAGTATGTGTTAGTAATTATATGGTGGACAAAGATGCCACTAGAAGCAACAACAACAACAAAACACACTTCATTCTGGTAGTTGACGTGTCCTTATCTGTAAAATTCACATAATAATATTTCCTACTTCCAGGGCCAGCTTCATAGGCATGTAACTAGCCCAGTAACACAGAGATCTGTGTGTTTGGGAATCAATGCTTTTCAGTCATGGCCTTAAAATTCATAAGAATTTTATCTCTGAATCTGTGTTTTCCGAGTGGAGTTTAATGGGAGCCTTGGCTCATAATTGGCCTTGCCTCTCCAGGACAAGTTCTTGGCCACCTGTTTTCCCCCTCCAACCCAGGAATTGCTGCCATGCAGTCATGGGTGCTTGCGAGGATCTGCACTCACCTGTATGTATCTCATTGCTTGAGGGATCACATTAGACAGCAAAAAGAAGGGACAAATAAGAACGTGATAGTTCTATGTGAAAGACAAAGATGGGTAAATGCAGGAAAAAGCTTTGTTTTTTCATTTTGTATGAGGCCCCACAAACTATGCAGATGGTCCTACCTATTGCATATAATTGTTGTGGGAATGAAGGGATATAATAGAATAAACATTGAAAATATTACCTGGCATAACAAATACTCATGAAATGCTGGCCCATATGATTTTGGGGATTTTTGTTGTTGCTGCTGTTTCTTTTGCATCTACTTCATCATGGGCAAACACATAAATATGTCACTTTTACTACTCAACTCTACCAGGGCCCCTGTGACTTACTTGGTAGATGAAGATCCTCTCTCTTAATAATGTGACCTTACTTAGAATCTAAGTCCAACGGACCTAAATTCATTCCACACAAGATCCTAAACCAGCCGTCACAAAACTCCTCCAATGAAAGTCCTAGAAGTCATCTTTGGTACATTCAACTTCAAACACTGATTCCTGCCCCGTCTCCTTTGAAACATTGCCACTTTGAACAAAGCCACTCCCTTTGACAAGTCATAAAAGTTAAACCAGTACCCAGGAGATCTGGGGAAATTGATGTTTCTACTGTCACAAGTTCAAAAGATAAACTAGAATTCAATCTGTGAGACACGTGGGGGCCATAAGAGCATCTCTGGTTTTTGGTGTCCGTTTAAAAACACAAGAATGGAAATCACAAGGTTGGGAGGTAGGCTTCTGTTCAGGCATCCTTCTTCTCCATCAGGTGATATTAGGAGCTCTTCCTACTGATGACGATGACTCAGAGAAATCGCTTGGGGACTGGGAGCCAATGCGTAGCCCAGCAGGTTTAACTGAAGCTAAGAATCCTGCTTCTTCCCCGGGCAGTGCTGTGACCTGTGCTGCTGATTTTGTTTCAGTTTTCGGCTCTGAGGCCTCTTCTTCCTACTCTCTCAGTCCAGTTTGAAGTTTCAGAGGCTTAAAGAAGTAATACTGGAATGGGCATAGATTTCTATCTAGGATGGGTGAGACATAAAACTTACATAAAATTGGCATGCACAGGGCATTACTGCACAAAAGTTATTAGCGCCTTAAATGTCTCTCTGAACCACTGCATTTAGGCAAAAGAAGGATTTGAGGGCTTTCAAATTTCCTCATATCAAATGTTAACCTTCTAACACAGCAGTGTTTAGTAAGGATTTCTAAAAATATGTTTCTCTCTAGGAGTGAGGCAAATGTGTCACTTTTTAGGAGTGACACCCAAGATTTTCTCATCGTGATAATCTATGCTATTTTTCATTTGATATGCAAACATTTCCCCCTTTTAAAATATGGAATAATTTCTCTCTTACTGAGAAATTTGCATTTATCCACGGAGATTTCTCTCTTGTGGCCCAAAGTTTCAAGTCGTTAAATTTATAGTCGTTAATTTTAATTTCAGTGAACGCGCATTTAATATGAGAAGACACAATGATGACTAGACATAGGAAGAGTCAGCTCAGAGGTTGGTTCAGACGATACATGTGCAAGCAAACAAAGCAGCTCAAAGGGAATGAGAATTCTAAATGATGTGCGCTCGACTATGGGAGCTCAGAGGTGGAGGAACCTGCCTGGAGTCTTACGGAAGGCTTCACATGAGTGCTGACCCTTGAGCTGTCGTGAAAGGTGAGCAGCAGGTGGCTGAGCAGGTACAGAAAGAAAGGGTATGCAGTGCATGATGTAAAGCATAGATGCAGGAATGGAGGTGTGAGAGAGCGTGGGGAACTGAGGTACCCACAATCTGTCTGCTAAGAATACAGCACTAGAGTATAAAGAGATAAAAGATGGAGTATACCAACATGACCATGGAGAAGGCCAAAAAGACACTGGGCACCTGGAGGGTGACTCAGCAATGATCTGTGATGGTGTTCTAATACTGCCCTCTTCTGAGCAGTCATCGCTATGCCTGTATGACAGTTCCTAATGCATCCTCTCTCTCTCTCTCTCTCTCTGCACCCCTGAATGCCAAGTACCTTCCAGTCACAGAGTTAAACAGAGCCTTGGAGACTCATGATGAACAAGAATGAACACTAATACTCCTACAGAGCCGAGCTGAGGAAGCCTCAGTCTGGAAGGATCAAGGTCACAGAAAGACAACCCAAAGAAATAGGATGCATTAGTGACCAGAAGTGACGTTGCTTGTGAGACCATCAGCACCTGTCCTGGTGTGGTGGGCTGCATTCATCTGAGAATCAACACTCCAGCATTTGAGCAGAAGAGACAATACATGCTGTGGTTTGGGGCCAAAGAGACTGAATCTGAAGCCAGGTAAAGTATTTTGGATCACTAAGTCTCATTTCTAAAATGAGGATAATCACATCTACCTTATAAGACTATGGGAAAGATTAAACAAATTATGCAAACAAACAGCTCCTCCCAAGGGCCTGGGATATGGAAAACAATCAATCTTTACCTATAATTTTATTATAACTAGTAGCTGTATGAGAAGTTGATGTATTTTAAATAATAGCAAAGGTTTACAAAATTTCATTGTAAACGTCCCAATTATGAACTCAGCAGCATCGTTTTTACTGTAAGGAAGCAGAAAAAGGGGTTCAGGGAAAATTTGGAGAGAGGAAAAAATGGGGTAGTATCTTCACTTGGTGTTCAATGTTCAGACCTTTGAACTGTTAAGTGATATCCTCATTCTCTATTCTCTACCAGGTACGTAGGGGTGTGGGTAAACTCAGTCACGAGTAGGTATCCAGGCACTAACTTAGTCAGTAGGGTCATACAATGTCTAGCGTTTCTGTTTCTGACAATGAGTAAGTGTTTTTTTTAATTGGTTCCTTTATCAAAATGGAGTTTGCTTATAAATAACAATAAGTGAACAAACAGCTTCATTAAACATCCCTACTACTGCAGGTGGAGAGTGGGAGTTTTATTTCAACTATCAATTTCTTCTCAAAAGGAGAAGGTAATCCTTCTCTAGCCATCCTCTAGTCTAATGGCTTCACCAGGAAGTCTTTATCTTCCTTTGTTTTCTCTTTCTTTCCTATCAGATCAGAAAGGTACAGAATTTTTCTACAGTCGTGAAACAGGTGATGCCTAGGCCACTCCGTTTCGAGAATTTCTTGGTGCCCCTTCTTTCGTCGTTGCCCATCCTGCACATGTTTGCTGTTGCCATCTGCTGCTTCTGTGCCTTTCCAGCCTTCTCTCTCTGCCGCTCCCACCCTCCCACTCCCGCTGGCACCCTTGTCTGGGTCAGCGGGTGGCTCCTTCCCCACAGGTTCAGGGGAGGGAAGGAAGCAAAAGGGTTTCCTGACGCAGTCACAGGAAAACCACTCAGAGGGAAGAAAGAAGCCATCCTCTCTCCAGCTCTCGTGTTTCTGATCTTCTCACTTTTTATCAGCTCTGGAACAGAAGGAGCAGCCCTCTGTTCATTGCTGTAGATTTTACCCCACTCACACTTGTGTGTAACACCAATTCCATTTCTCCATCATCTCTTAGGTTTCAGAACCAAGTTTCTTTTCTATTCATATTGCTGTTCGCCCACACTCATGAATTTAGGTCAAACTATTTTTTTATTATTTGGAGGCTCTGCAGTCCTCCTCCCACTTTTAAACTGATTCTGAGGGAGGGGAGAAGTCCCGTGTCATCGTTTAAATCTGGCCTGGTTTACGTGACAAAGAGCACTCATCTGATTAAGAATCAGAATATGAAATTTATGAAGACTCATGCCTACCATAAACCATCCTGAGACCTTATGCAGTGCACGTGACTTCCACAAGCCTTGCTTTCCCCTTTTATAGTACGTTAGGTTAAAATGTGTTCCCTTGTGCCTGCAGGGAAGATTCTGAGCTCATAATCATTCAAAAACTTTGCTTCAAAGGACATGATCTCTATTACATTTTGTCTTTTTTGGAACACTTATGTCTTCTAATGTTTTTCTGCTGCAATATAATTTCAGCCATTCAGGAACATGGACACTCAGATTATTACAACTGAACACCACAGATCTTGTTCCCATCCTCTAATACACACTCTCCTGCTTCCTGTTACCTAAGCTGGACCTTGGCAGCAGCCACCAGGAACACTAGTGGCTGACAAAAGGGTTGGCACAAGGCTCTGGGGATATAACAGCATAAATTTTTTAATACAGGTTTTATAGAATCAGATTAATTCTGAAGCAACTTTATTTTTAGAAGGAAAATAAATAGATTATTTTAAGGCATATTTCCCTAACTTCTTAAACTGACTTATGAGTTTAAGTTTTCATACACTGGTTTTTGAAGCTTTGTGATTTTAGACACGTAATAGAACATCCGGAACTTTAACTCCATTTCTTTTAGAAGAAACATCCCCTAATCTCTATGTTTTCTTCT
Source organism: Saccopteryx bilineata (assembly GCF_036850765.1). Taxonomy (NCBI): domain Eukaryota; kingdom Metazoa; phylum Chordata; class Mammalia; order Chiroptera; family Emballonuridae; genus Saccopteryx; species Saccopteryx bilineata. Next base: position 23,216,036 of record NC_089493.1, read on the forward strand.
CAAAATTGACTCTAAAATTGAGGAGAATTACAATTTTTGAGATGCTCTGAATCAGTATGCAGACTCACACTTTGTGGGAAATTGTTCTGGAAACTCTAGAACTCAAATAAAAATCATCATCTCCTCTATGACATATGGTGGCACCGTATGATATATATGTGCCATAATGAAAGGGAAATATATCCACTGATGCATTGATCTTGTGATCAAACAAAAACAGAGTCTAGGTTGATACTGTTACTTGCTAAATTGCCACTGTCTGTTCTACAACTCACTCATAAAGTTGTCCTTCCTGATTCTCAAAATGTAAACTCTGCCTACCATGAATACTAACTGCACCCTTCACCTTGCAGATCTTACTGTGGCACCTGGACAGATAAAAAGGATCAGGGTCAAAAAGCAATCTTCTTCAAACAGTAGAAGGAAAAACAGAAATACCATTTATACACAAAATTACAGTGCCTAAAATGTCAGCGGTTACAAGAAGAGCAGGCACAGGGCCTGTGTGTCTCCAGGCAGGTAGTCAGGTGATGAGGGCAAGCCAAAACAAGAAAAAAAGGAAGTCAGGAAAAAGACCCGGGTAAACAGATCGGTGTTCAGGGCCTCAATATAAGGAACACAAAACTGTCGCGAAAAGAAGAAACCTTACATTCAATTGAAGGCTGAAATGGACCATCCCTGAACAAACTATGAGAAACTCATCTGGATATAGAAATGATGCATATGTCTGAGATCCAACTTCTATAAAAGAAACAGAACATGGAAAAAAAATGAGGTGGGAGGTGTCCGATCAGTGAAGATTCCTTAGGCATTTTCTTTGGAAATCCATAGTATCAATCCCTGAAACTGACATCAACACCTGGAGCCCAGGTAACTCTCAGTAAATGTTCTTGGAATAAGTAAATAAAGAATGAGAAGAGTGATAACGTGCATATTTACTGATACGCATTCATCTTCCTTCTTGAAATTTTCCTGACTCCCATGAAAACCATGCCAAATCAGACTCAAGAAAATCTTCATTTGCCTAAAATCCTTCATTTTTACAGAGAAAGTAATACATATAGTTTTTCAGATATTTAGGTATGAGAGAGTAAATCCACTCTTCAGCTAATGTTCTTCCTTTTAGAATGACCACAAGATGAAAATATATAATTTACATTTGTTGGGTTAGCACTTCTTGGGTTGAATTACTAAGAGTAACTCTATTGAATAATAAATTAAGGTAGAGGAATGGGTACATTTCATTGCTACATTGACTTAATTATTTATTTATCAACCATATACCATATCCAAGGCAGCTCCAGGTCATGAAAATTATACAGTGGCAGACATCAACATAAAATTTTTAAGCTATATTGACATAAGATACCACTATATGTATGCATATATCTTCAAACTGCATAACTAATAAAAGTACAGTGGCTTGACTGTGATTGGTAAATAGTCCTGGGAGTCTATATATTGTCTCTTTCCTTGATTATTTACAATAGATTTTGCCTACGTTGGCAAGATGTCTGCCTGTTTTTATAATGTTTAGATAGAGAAATTTTATGCCTTTATTTAGCAGCCTTTCCTAGAATTCAATAACTGCATTAACTTTGCTTATGTCCATATACTTTATGAGTTCTTGTGATTTTAACTTAAGCCTGTTTTCTGCTTCCTCTCTGCTATTTCCTCTGCTTTTTCATTCTATGAGAAGAAACAACTGTCCTTTGGAAGCTGCTTATTTATAATTTAATGATACAATCTCATTTCTCCTCTAAAATTTAATTGGGTGATCAATCCCACTTCCTTTATCCTTCCAAAATCCAGATGAATTATAAATGTTCAAGTCCTTTCCTGAGCGGACTTCTTCATGCCAGGAGCTCATTATACATAAGAGAAGCAAACTAAAAGGTGATACATTTACATCCCAGAGCCCAGAAACCATTTAGAAATCACAGAAAAAGTGGCTTTAGCTAAAGAGACTGAAGGAAAAATTTCTTCTGTTAGTGTCTCTTTTAATCTGTTCTCAAAGGACATTCTCCGAAATTGAGATGGATGGTATTGGAGTTCTAACTGCTAAGTGTTCATTAATTTCTTCTTCTCTGGGCATCACATATGGATCTGATAAGGACTAAGCCACAAACCTCTGGACAGTGTATGTGTAATTGCAATTACTCAAAGGTCCGGGTGTAAATTTCTTAACATATTGACTCACCATGCTATGCATTAATAAACTCATTAAAACCAAAATACAAGATCTCATAAAAATAGGTTTACACTTTTCTCCCATGGTCTGCATGAATCTGATGAATGTTAAAACCATACAGAAATTTTTCAAGGAAGCCAAACAGACAGTAATGTTCTCAGCCCCAAATCTATACTCTTGATACAAAAATTTTTATCAATCTGACTCCATTTTATTTTAGTTCCCATTTTAATTATGCAAAATTGATATCAGAAGATATTAAAATCATGAATATGATATTATCTAATCAGATATGTGCATTTTAAAGATAATATTTTCATTATAAAACACTAATAAGTTTTTATTAAAATAATATCAAGGTTCCAATCCTGTCAACTATGCCAAAAAGAAAAAAAAATAATATCAAGGTTCCAAACACAAAGACAAAAGAGCTCATGAAGTCAAAATATTTTTTATGAGTTCTGGATATTGACATCAGTATTTATTTATCCTAATGCTCTGAGGGGGAAAAAAATCTCAGCATGAACCAAAGATGGTCTCATCAACAGTCTTATTAGTATAATATTACTATTGCAAAAACCAGTGCAACTCTAGAAACTGACCAGAGAAAGTAAGAATGTTCATTTTGTAGGCATCTATTAAACTACCAAGTATGGTTTTAGAATTATAGAGCTTTCTATTCTTGAACAAGAACAGGTCCCCAAAGATCCTCTCTTACAGCTGCAGTACTTAGAAAGCATTAACCATCACCATCATCATTACCAGCACCACACACTTAGCAAGTGTTATCTTATAGTTTCCGTTTTTATTCAAAGAGGTGAATACAATAATTATGCTCATTTTACAGCTGCGGAAACTGAGAGTTGAAGTAACATTATCTGAAGACATACAGCACATTAGTGGCCTTAAACAAGGGTGAACTCAGGCTATTCTGCTAAAGTCCTCTTTGCTCTTTGTACTTGCACTAAAATGCCTTTCTCTGCTAGGATTCCAACACAGAGAAATAGGAGTAATACAGGATGAAAATCACTCAAAGATACTATGATTTATTTCCAAATGTCTATTACACCCATTCACTAAAAAAGAAATATTAACATGTAAAAGGCTGCTGTAGCAGATTTTTATTAAGAGATTTCCAGTATAAGAGACCAACAAAGTTTTGAATGACAATGGTTTCTATGTTTTAAGAAGTTGAGGGTGGAAGGAAAACATCTGTGGGTGACAATGGGTTCACATTTGAATATGTGACAGCAACATTTTGAAGAGCTATTTTGGGGAAATGAATAAAATGTCTGAGAATACAATGCATTTGGCTAGGAGGAGGAGAAACAATTCATACATTGCTGATAGAAATTTAAATCTGCACAGCCTCTTTGGAGTGCTATTTGTTAATATTTATCAACATTTGTAATACACGTATCTGCTGACCTAGTAATTCCGCTCTTAAGGATTTATCTAATAGATACTGCTGTACATGCATGCAAAGATTAGTAAATAAACACATACATTTTCTTACTTTTAGTAGCAGTTAAAAGCTGAGAAAATTTTAATTCTCCATGAGTAGTATGCTTATTTGTTCCATATGATCTCTCCATAAAATGAAATATTATATAGCCACTAAAAAGAACAAAGTAGACCTTTATATTCCTCTGTGGAATAGCCCTTAAGACAGTCTAAGAAAAAAGAGTAAGATTCAGAAGAACATGTTAACACTGTGTGCAGGAAAGGAAGGAAAAGAGGGGAGGATATGGTAACAACTATATGCTGTATCCCCATAGATTATCTCTGAAAATTATTTAAAAAAACATCATTTTGATTGCCTCTGTGAAAGAGAATTTAAGGACTAGGATTAGGAAAAAAGGAAGAATTTTTACAAGTTTGCCTTTTGTTTCATGTATTATTTTTAACTATTTAAAAATAAAGTCATTCTAAATATTTATTTAGAAGAAACTAATATAACAAATAATATTGTCTACCAATTATACATACATACATATATAAACAAATAAGTAAGAGTTTAATAGGAAGCATCTATTATCACACAAAAATCTGGCAATTATTGATACTATCAATAAACTTATATTTGAGGTGTTTTTTATATTATAAGAAATATAAAGCATTCCAAAGAGAAATAAAATGATATATTATCTTCTAGAAATCACCTTTTAAGACTTGAAGTGAAATGTAATCATTTAGTATATCAATAGAAGTAGAAAGGCTCAGGTGTGATGTTAGTAGTTGGTAGGTAATATTATATATGTATAAGATCCTGTTTAATAATTGTCCATCCCATAGAAACTCTAGTAAGAGAAGTGGTATAGTCAGGCAAATGGCTGACAGTGGTTATTCCAATCTCAAAATGGATACCAAAGAGCATTCTATAATTTCCTTCCCAGAAGACTTTTAATACAGAAGAAGTCAGCTTTTCTGAATAACTTTCGCTAAGTGTTTCTAAGTCAAAGGAAGGAGCCAAACAATCCAGCTTTGGGGTTTCCAGGTAAACCAGAGCTAAAGATGAAGTCACATATTCTGGTACCAAAGAGGGAGAAAAAGAAAGAGAAGAAAGAAAAAATTCTAGTGAAATAAACCACGCTTCACCAAGTATGCCAAAATTCAGAAAGAACTTCCCCCACGAGGTTGACTTTGCCAAGATACTGAGAGTTGAATATGCTTAGAAACTAAAGGCAGAGAAGCTGAGGCAAAACCAATCACGAGGCAGCAGGTGCAAGAGCAGGACTATTTAGTAAACGTTAGTAGTCTTCAGAGGTATGAGTTGGAGAAATCACATGATTTGATGTTATTTTCACATAGCTTGTTGATTCTCATGTGTCTCTATGATAATTGCAAGATAACAGACTCTATGGTAAATAGACAATATTATCAAACCAGTTCTCTGCCACAAACAACTATATGGTGGCACTTGAGAGTGTTAAGGTCCACATATTTTTGTAAGATACTCTATTTCTTTTCTCCTCAATGTCTAAGAAGAAAAAATGAATCTTGTTACACACAAATTAGTAAGCCTTCAAGTTCAAATTAATTAGGCAGGGGGCTCTACACATACCTAAATAATCAGGCATGAACACAAACTCACAATTTCCATGTAATAAATACACTTTTTTTTTGGAAAGATTGATAAAATGGCCACACATAGAGGAATTAGCCTTGGAAAAGAGGGAAAGATTGAAAAAAGGAGGCACCTGATGTTCATTAGTATGTGTTCCCTATACTCATTCATGCTATACTCATTCTTCATTAGTGAGTTCACTATATTCACTTATTCAAGCCATACTGCACATGGCTGCACATGGCTTGAAAGGGACAGAATAAAGCAGGGGCTAAACAATCACAGGGCAGAGTCACAATCAGACAAGAGAAAAGACAACAAATCATTTCAGTCTTTCACTTGAGCAATCACCCATGAGACCAACAAGAAGTTCATACCGGTTTTCAGAACTGCGTGCCTCCTTGGGTACCGCCCGCTTCATGGAACCGGAACCGTAGGGACAGGTGATGTCCTCCAGAAACTCTCCAGAAAGCAACCCTGTTTTTCTTTAGCACGGTTCTAGGTCACCCTGGAGTTCAGTTCACCATGATGACTGCCAACTCTGCTGCTCTCTGGCCATTTAAAAGTCCTAAGCTGGAAATTTCCTTATTACACATTTCTAAATATTTCTACCAGAGGAACCAAATACAGCAATGTCCCCGATTCAAGCAAAGATTTTGATTTGCACGCTCTCTTATATATGTGTGGTGACAGTAGTCAGAGAAGAATGTGTGGTATGGTACTCTTGGAGGATTTGGTAAGCAGGGGTAATGAGATCTGGAGTGAGTAATGATAAGTATATCATAGATACAATGGTACCTTGACACACAAGTTTAATTCGTTTCCTGGCCAAGCTTGTGACTCAATTTGCTTGTGTGTCAAGTCAAATTTCCGCATTTAAATTAGTGGAAATGCAATTAATCTGTTCTGGCCCCCCAAAAACCACAAAAATTTTTTGTTTTATATGCTTTTAAATAAGAAAATGTACTTTATAAATAACAAATACTTACATACACACACACATAATAATAAGAGAGAATGTGAAGATAAAAACTGGTTTATGAAATGTATTTACCTTCAAGGTCAGGCGAAGATGCTGGCAGAGGGGGAGGAGACATGAGCGTAACAATGGCCCTTCTGCAGCAGGAAGGTAATCTGCAATTGACAATCAACTGCCCTGCTCTGAGGGCAAGCACACACGTGGCTGCCCAGTGCCATTTTTAACAATAAAAGTGAGCAAACTCAAAAAACACAAATTTTACAAACTCATTTGCTCAACACTCATGATTCAAATATCAGCTTGTGACTTAAAGCAAAAAACCCTGCGAGTGACTGCTCGTCTCTCAAATTGCTTGTGATTTAAAGTGCTCATGTGTCAAGGTACTGCTGTACTATAGGGAAAGACAAAGGATTGGGGGAACTAAAGAAGATACAAAAGGGAGAAAGGCAGAGAAGCTGATTAGAAAAGTGTTTCTGCTTCTGGAATAGCTCAGTTGGCCCAGAGCTGGGCTGTGGTCACATACAGGGAAGAGAATGTGTCTCAGATCACAGCCCTCTGTCATGGCCAGTGGCGTATTTATCATGCTGGAGAATCCCCCTTCCTTTCCATGTTCTTCTCTCCATTAAAAAAAGAGTGGCTCACAAATCCTTGAAAACAACCATTTCCCTAAACAAACAACATTTTGTGGCAGATGAACAACAACAACAAAAAAAGAGATGATGTCATTCAGTATTTTACCTGACTTCCCAGAGGATAGGCATTGAAAAAAATGTTACTGGATAAGTTCATAAACTTATATTCAAACTTGGTGAAAGCTTAATTCAGTACATGGCTTCCAGGGTAAAAAGAAGTTCTGTTGTGAAACTTGAGCAATTAATTGCACCTTCTGAAGTCTTATGAAAGGACAGTTGGAAACATAGCAGAGGGGAAAAAGGAAACCCTCTCCCTCTCAAAATCAGGCTACAAATCAATCTCATTTCTTGAACTCTCACAATGAAACATTGAATAAGAGGAGGGATCTGCACACCTATTGCAGAAATAACTTGAGACACTCCAACAGGTTGAACTATGAATTCTGATGAGTCCATGAAAAGATTAGGAAGTCCTAATCACCAGGACCTGTTTCCTCTCCTAATGTATTTGCGTAGGCTTCTCAAACTCCTCTACCCAAGTGCCTAGAATGCCAGGGATAAAATAGAGAAGATACACAATAGAAAGACTATGTCTTGGAATGTTCATGTTTCTTCTTAAAATATAAGATTTATAAATTAAATGAGATTCATGCTTATTTGCATTCTTCTGCATAATATGTCACTTCAGTTTCGATTCAAGTTTTTTACTCCAAATCGACAATTAAAATTGACTTCAAAAATGTGTTATCATTTACTATATGACTCTTCATTCCCCTGGCTACAGGAACATACCTCAACACTAAAGGTCTTGGATTAATTTAAAGGACGCATGCTTTGTTTTGTTGTGTTGTGTTTCTATTCAACTACTCTTCAGTGGGCAATATGTGTACTTTCTCAGCTGCTCTTGCTAATATGAATTTCCTTAGACTGTGAAAGGTTTATCATGAGAAGTGAAAATTGATTTCCAAAACCCAATCTTGGCTCTTTACCTAAACATTAAATTAAAACCAATCACACTGCTTCTATACTATGATCAAAGTTGGAAATCTATCTTTACTGACAAATTTCCTCTCAGGGATGCTCTTGCTGGCTCTGAATAGAAAATTTGGATCCAGAAAACCTGCTGGTATCTGTATTCTGGAGAAGAGCCACTGTCTTCCCAGGAGAAAGAATTCGGGAACTTGATTAATGATGACTTCCCGTGGCCGATTAGATGAAATATGTAGAATTAATTGCAAGACAAAGTGTGGATAAAATGCAGAAAAGCAAGTACTGACATCCTGATGAAATGACTCCCTCAGTCCTCTGTTCTGCACATAAGTCTTTGAAGCCAGATGCTGGTTTCAACTCTGGGTGAGGACTGACCTTTAAGTCCCTCTTCCCTCTTATTTCCTTTTGGGAACTAATGCAAAAGGAAAGAAGAAACCTTCCTATAGATATGCTATGAGTATTTTTAAAGAAGGCAGATGCAAATGACTATGTATTATAATGATTCCGTTTGTTGTATAAAGTTCTTAGAAAGGCAAATTTATAGAGACAAAAACAGATCAACATTTGTCCAGGGTCATGGGTAGAAGCAGGAATTAAGTGCAAATTGGCATAAGGGAAACTGGGGGGAGGTGATGAAAAGAATTCTAAACTGCGATCGTGTTGTTTGGACAACTCTATCAATTTAATAAAAATCATTGAATTGTAGGCTTGCAATGGATGCATTTGGGGGTATGAAAATCATACCTCAATAATGCTGCTTAAAGAAGGAGAAAATTCCAGTATTTGGAGAAAAAGAATGTTTCAATTAGGCTTTTAATGATCTAAATGCCATGAGAAATGTCTGGCTAATTAGAAATGTTTAAACACAGCAAAATAAGACATTGCTTAATTTAACTGAAAATAATAGCAAAACAAGCATAAAGCTCTCTACTTTAGGAGGTGGTTGTATACATAGATTTTTACCACTTCTTCTTCTTTTTTTGTTAATTTAGAGGGAATTTGGCAAAAAAAAAAAGAGAAATGAATATAGGTTTATTACGTTTTCATCCTGATAATGTATCTCACAAGAAAGGTTAAGCTAACACTTGTAAAATATTTAATTTGATGGACTAAACAAGTAAATGAAAGGATTATTCTCTTTTATGTGTTTGTTCCAATAGAATGGCCCTCGCAAAGAAAAAAGCAAACAATGCGGAGATAAAACTGAGACTTCTGTGTGTTATAGATGCTCAACCAATCCAATTTTGTCCTCCTGGATCCACAGGAAGACTACATTTCCCAACATCCTTTGCATTTAGAAGGGAGTCATGTCTGACAAATAAAATATGTTCAGAACTGATGCATGTCCCTTCCAGGCAAGGCAATGTACCATACTTCTTAACCATCCAAGCTCACTCTTTCTTCCCTATGGATGCAGTTGGAGGTAAAGACCTCCAAAGTGGTGGGCCCAGCTCACAAAAGAGTCTTAGATCCTTGGATTACTTCTTTGAAGAAAACTGACCAGAAGACCTTCCCAATTTGCACTGGACTTTGCCTGGACAAGAAATAAACTTTCTTTTGTTGAACTATTAAAATTTTGGGATGTTTGTTACAGCTAATCACCCTAACTACCTAACTACCCTAGTTAGTAAGCTATTTAATTACCTTAACTAATAAAATAGGCTGTAGGAGTCAGAGCATATTTCTTCCTTTCTTCCTTTTATCATCTAGGCTTATCCTTTTTTTCCGTCCCCGTCCTTCCTCTTTCTCTTCCTGTTCCCCTACCTACCTCATCATCTCCAGTTACTGCGCCTTTCTGAAGCAGAAGAAGAAACAAAAGAGCAGAATACATACAGGCTTCACCTTCTTAAAAGCCTTCTTCAAGAACTGAACTATTTCAATGGGATAAAGTAAAAATAATAGGCTGCAATTCTTCATTCTGCAAAGCCAGAATTGTGTCCTGAGCCTTAGGTTAAAATGTTGCATTATCACCAAGAGCAGTGTTTTTTGTCCATCCTCCTAAAAGCGAAAATAAATCCTACATCTAAAAACAAAACAAAACAAAACAAAAACCTAACCGTGATAAATGCCAGGAAAGAATTGTCAGAGTTGGCAGCCACCTTCTGGGTCATGAACTTTGCTTTTATTTCCTGAAGCTTTTGGTAGTGGAGAAGTGCATTCTGGTTGCTCTAAGGCTTTTTGTACGGTCTCCCCCCTCCCCTTCAGGGTTATTTCCCTCAAAACAACAAATTACCATTTTAAATCATTTTCAAGTTGTTTCATTATCCGGGTGCCCTTTCCTCCTTTTCTGCATATAGAGCAAATGCAAGGAAAGAAGACAGGACCTGCCCCAGTTCAGAAACCACACCCCTGGCTCTTGCCATCACCCCACCCTTCACCTTGTTAACCCCAGTCACCCCCCCCTCAACTCTAATACTCAAAAATAAAATAATTCAAATCAAAAACAGCTCATAAAACAGTAAACAAAATAAAGCCAGTTTTTCTTTGCTTTTTTAAAGAACAAAATGAAACTTGAGGGAAAACTTACTGGAGTTACAGTTTATCCTGATACAGTCTAGATGGGGAAAAATAAATGAAAGATGAAATTGCATCCTTCAAGGTAACAGCTGCAGACATCCAAAAACAATCAGTCCACCCTTCCGGGGACAGACACACGCAAGAAATGTGGCCATTTTATATATATATATACAGTATGCACAAGTTTAAGGGTGGGTGTATATGTACAGTATATTATTTAGTAAAGTTGGATACATATATATATACACACACACACATATATATACACATATGTATAGAGATATATACTGGTATACATATATATCCACAATAGACACCAAGTATGCTTTTCCCCCCCCAAATCCTATTCAATTAGATAAAGTATTTTAAGCCTGGACTTTGGAATATTAATTTTGTTAAACTTTGAAAATTATTCATAAAGTTCCCTATCAAATGCAGGTTTTATTTTATTTCTACCTACAATTGATTTTTTAAAATTTTTCTTTAAAAGTAGCATCAACAAAATTTTGTATTAGTTTCCCAAAGACATTTATCTCCAGTCTGGACACTTTGCTATCGTTTTTTTTTTTTTTTTTTTAAATCTGTCCATGAAGTTTTTCAGTGCAGTATTTAACCCTTTCTCTTTTTCTAAAAGCAAACTCCCTCCACCCTCTCCTTAGGTCGGGCCCCAAAGGCTATAGAAATTTGCAAAGGCAGACCTGCCATTGTCTTTAGAGGTAAGGAAAGGGTTAACACCACCTGGTCATTTCTTGTCATAAAATGGCCACTTGCAAACAGCTAACCGCACAAACACCCATCCCAGATTTTAGAGAGGTGGGGTTGGGTGTGGGGGAAAAGGAGTTAAGTGATGTTATCACAATTGCTTGTGTCGTCTGCTATTGTTTCAAAGGTTCCCAGACCAACCCACTCATGCAGCCCATCTCTGTCTTCCTGCCCAAATGCTCAGACTGAATCAAGTGCCTACAGCATTCAAGGAGAAGGCTGGACGGGTACATGGGGAGGAGGCCTTGGACGCCTTTGACATCCTACCTAGTTCATTCATTCTGTGATTCTGCATCTTGAGGAGAGAAAATATTTCACTTTTAATTTTTTTAATGACAAATAGAGGGGAGAAAGGGTGGCTAATTTTCCATTGCTGGTAGCCAGACAAGGTGTTGCATGCCAGAGTTCAGAGTATCTATCCTTTTATTGTTATAAAATAAACATGTGTCCATGTTTAGAGTCATGAACACACAGCATTAAAGGTCTTAAGAAGAGTCAATGGATATTAGTAGGGGGCTGGGCAGGCTGGTTATGAAAATGTGTCTGGTTAATTTTTACCAAGCTGCCCAGTTAAGCCTAAATTTGATTTATGATAGTGGAAATTCCAATAATAACATGTTAAAGTCAGATATTAAAAGGTAGAAGTAAAATGATAAAGGAAGACAGTTACAGGAAAAAAATACAGTTCAAAACTCTGGTCTTCCCCTGCTTATGGTTGAACAGTTACGCCCAGTAGCTATGGAGCATTTGGTGAGAACTAATGCCACCATTTGAATTTCTCAAACCATTTTAAGGGAGCAAGTTAAAAAATGAACCCAGTGGCAAAGGACAAGGAAGAATGAAACTATATGAAATCTAAACAGGCGTGATTTATGACACCCAATTCATTCTGAGGAGGGAGACAGGAAGCTTATCTGTTCCCCAGAAGAACATCTCTTGGGAAAAATCTGGGTTTGGTTTCATGCGGTTAGGTTTGTCATGTGTCGTCAACCGCAACAGAAAAGTGGGAGCAAACAGCCCTGGAGCAACTGGTACGATCACCAGGCAGAGGAGGCCACGCCCCCGTGAGGACAGGCAAGGGGAAGGGCAGGTAGGGAGGAAGGGTTGGGGGGTGGGTGGGGCTTCAGCTACTGGTTGCACCGACCATCACCCAAAGCCGGAAATGCCTCTTCCTGATGTATTAAAGGGGAATGGGCAGGTGTATGGGCATCCTAAAGAGAGAGGGATAGAGAGTAGGTCTAAAGTAACAGACTCAAGAAATGTAAATAGGGAATGGTTTTCTCTTCTGATTTTGGTGTAACTGAGCATTTTATTCTTAGACCCCCAAGTCTAGAGAAAGAAGTTAGTTTGGGCTCATTTCTCTGGGTTCACCCAAATGGTTCCCTGAACTGAATGTTGTCTTTAAACCAATATGAGGACTTGGAGATTTCAAGATAGCAGACAATTTGTTATTTTAAGTCAAGAAGTGAATAATTATTTTGTCACTTAACCTAAAGAATAAGTGTGGTTTGAGGAAAAAAATCTACCATAGTCCCTTGTTTATAGACTCTGAGAGGGTGGTTTTAATAGCAACGGGATATATATATATATATATTTTTTTTTTTTTTTAATGAATCATGGAAATTAGCCTGGGAATGAAATTTCCTTTGGATAATTCTTCAGTAGCAGCTAAATTTCTTTCTCTAACTTAGCTGTGGTATGGTGTTTGAGAGGTGTGTGTCTCTCCCAGTCTGTGTGTATGTTGCTCATTTTGTTTAACTTAGCTTTTTGTCTTATTTTAATAAATGAGGAGAAACAATTATTTTCCATGTTGAAGAGTTCTGGGTTGAGCTTGGAAGAGATGAATATTTCTAGGAGTTGCATGGTTTTGGGAGGGTTTGTTTTTTGTTTAGTTTAGTTTTGTTTTGTTTTGTTTTTAGGTGAGAAGAGGGAAGATAGTGAGGTAGATTCCCACATACACCCTGACTGGGATCCACCTGGCAACCCCATTTGGAGTGAATGTTTGAATCAATCAAGCTATTTTTAGCATCTGAGGCTGACATGCTCAGACCAACTGAGCTATCCTCAGTGCCCAGGGCCAATGTTTAATGCAATCGAGCCACTGGCTGTGGGAGAGGAAGAGCAAAGGAAAGGGGAGTGAGAGGGGGAGAGAAGCAGATAGTCACTTCTCCTGTGTGCCTTGACCAGGAATTGAACCCAGAATGTCCATACACTGGGCTGACACTCTATCCACTGACCCACAGGCCAGGGCCTGGAGTTGCATGTTTTCAATGATTCATATAGTAAACTCTAGTCAGCAAGTCCAAGTTTCCAGAGAGAGAACATCTGGAGAATTTGAGTGCAGTTAACCAAACTGCATGCTTCTCCCTCTGAACCACCACCATTGAAGAAGCACCCCAAAAACTTTGTTGAGGATTCTTAAGGGCCATGAGTGAAGCTTCACTAATACTGACTGATTTTTTTTCCAGTTTGGCTCAATTTAAACCAGGCACCAAGAAATAAGGAGAGTGCCTGTGTGCATGTTTAAAAGGTGGCCATCATGAAAAGCAGTCAGAAGTCATTAAGACAGTCACGTGATTGACCCACAATACTGATTGATCTGTGGAGGTAACGGATAACTCAAGATGATCTAACAGTTTAGAAACATGGGTTACAGTCCCAGATCTATTACCAACTTTTTATGTGAGCTCTAAAAAGTTATATCTGTCTTTCTTTGTTTCATACCTTTGAATCTAAGCATAAAAATGCTTTCTTGATTTATCTTACAGAATTATTTTGAAATTAAAATAAGACAATGTTTTTATATCTTGAAATATACTATAATAATAAAACTACATCTTTTATTATAGGTTTTAGTTCTAAGGGAGCAAAATATGATTGACCGATACTTAACAACTTTTAAAAATGTGCTGAGTGTTGCAGGGCACGCCTCATGCCTCCAACTACCACACTTGCTTCTCTAGAAAACAAGGCCCTTCGAAAAGCCTCATCACTTTGACATTTGGAGATACGTTAGAGAAATCTATACTAGATTTCCATATCATGAGCTTAGATATGTAACCAATTTGAAATAAATTGTGCCTGTGCTCAAACAGAGACACGATTTAAACGGAGTGAGGAAAAGCGATCATTTGCAATTAGTTAATGGGGAATGTATGTTAATATGAACTCTGCTTGAAGATGTATTTTTCTATAACCAAGGAAAAGGATACATAAATTCGTGAAAAGAAACATTTATAAAGGTATATTTTGGGGAGGGATGGAAGGAGAACCTTCAAATCCAAGCATGAACATGAAGAGTTGTGTATACACAAGTTTAGGAAATTTAAGGTCAGTTTTCCTTGTTAGGTTTGAATGAAAGGTAAATACATTCAAACTAGTAGAACCATGCCTTTCAGAGAGAAAAGCAGGCACAGCTGCCTGGGGAGAAGCACAGCACTCTCTAGGGAGGGGCTAACTCTCTTGTGAGTAACAGGCTTCAACTTAGGAGGAGCTGGACTTAACCCTGGGACTAAAGGAGCCAACAGGCAAAGGCAAAGTCTGACAAGCACATCTCTCAGATTTTAGTGTGAGTATAAAATAGAGAGATAATGTTTCTAAGGACACACACAGGATCTATGACTGTGTGTGTGTGTGTGTGTGTGTGTGTGTGTGTGTGTGTAAGAGAGAGAAAGGATGGGTCCATCTCCTTCCTCATCCCCTTTTATTTATTCCACCCCCATTTCTCCTTCTGAGGCATGCGACTCATCACAGCTGGCTTTCTAATCTTTACAAAACAACATCTAAAAGTAAAAAAAAAATCTATTCCTTTAAAGGCCATATCATATGTATTTCCCTAGAACCCCATGGGGCTGAACCGTCTTCATATCTAGGGTTCTCTCTTATTAGAAATAGGTGCAGAGTTAAAAATTGTCTTCATTGTCTTTTTCTGTGCACTATTAGGAAGTTATATTTGTTTTTTAATTTTTTTTTTTTTTGGTTTGTGGTTCTTGTTTCTTTTTTACTTTTTAAAAAAAAGTTCTTCTGCTGTTTTTTAGAGCAGACAATCTGCTACTGGCTGTCATTTCCGGCAACATTGTCTCTGTTGGTTTGTGGAAGGTGGGGAGGACGGTGCTGGGGAGGGAAGGCGAGAGGGGCGGGGGATGCCAGCCCCTGCAGGCGGTTCAGTACGCTGTGTTCTCAAGGCTGTTTGCTATGCGGGCCGCAGGCTTTGGGCCTTTGAAGGGTTGAATACCATCTTTTGATTTACCATGGCTGATGGTGGGGAGGACTGCACTCAAGAACACAACAAAGATCCAGCAAAAGAGAAAAAAAAAACACACAAAATAACCAAATACACACACGTACACAAACAGAGGAAAAACCAAGAGACACACTGAAATCAAATGAGGTTGGACAAGGAAAAGGACATGGTGTTGTAAAAGCTGCAAACTAGAAGAAAAAAAAAAAGACAACTAAACAAGCCACTGCTCAAAACAGTCCTTGGTGTCCTAGAGATTTTTAGGGTTGTAGCCTAGGCAGTGTCCAGGTGTGACCAGCTGACCTGACGGCAGATAAGACTGGTGCAAATTCAAAACCCCGGCTTTCCGCCAGGCCGCCAGGGTTTTAGAGGGTCCTGCATCAGATGCATTTCCCCATCGTGTCTTCACCATGCCTCTGACAAGACAGTCCACGGAAATGATTTTAAAGGAGCTCTGTATCCAAACATACTCTACACACCCAAACAAATCCAGGTGTCGAAAGTCTGGACTCAGCTCTGCCGCTGATCCTGTCAACACAGAGCAATGACTTTCCACCGAATAGAATCAGCAGAAAAGGAGTGGTGATTTGTTCTTTTCATCCAAAAAATCAAGAGGTCCCCATTTTCCACAGAAAATCAATTAGAATTCAGTCAAGAAAATAGAAACAGGAGAGAATATGAGGCCATAGCAAGGGAATTTCAAAAGCGTCTTGTTATAAGTAATAACAGAGGAAGAGCATATCCTCTCCCAATAAAGCTATACATTTCACATTACCAAAAGTTTTCAATATTAAGGAAAAATGGATATGTATTATCTGAGGACATCAGAGTAAATTGGCGAGTAGCAGGGTGATATAACAATCTTTATAAAAAGGACTGCTGAACAATGGGTAAGAATGTCCAGAAGGAAGACAGGGATACAAATCAGAAGCTGCCTGCTCCTTCCACATGTCAGAGAGTCCAAATTTACGGAATAATTTCTCCAGTGGGACGACAGAAAGAATCTGATTTGAGCTCTCCACTAGGAGAAAGTATAAGGAGATACCAGTGTCATCAGGGCCACCAGAATTCCTCATCTGAGTAGTCACTGTGGAGCTAGAAATGATCCAACCCCACCTCCCATTTGCCTCCACTTCCTGCCCTATCCTAGCCCTCAGCTTTGACTGTTTTGAGTGGTGACCAACGGGTTGGACTTAATGAGAATGTGATTGATCAAAAGATGGACCAAAGTAGCGTGTTTTACACAAAGCTAAACAGTTCCATAAAAACCAAGAAAGGAAACTTAGAAAACAAATAATCTAGTTTTTTAAAAAAAACAAAAACAAAAAACAAAACAAAACAACAAAAAAAAACCACCACTGTCAGAAACCAGAGATTGACATCAAAACCTCATGCAGAAACAAGGAGAAGGTGTTTATTGCTGTTGGATTTTATCCTTGGTCTATTAAACAAGAAGTCAGCAGCTAACTTTCAAGAAACAAACAAAGAATTCAATCAAACCAATGAAAATCAGAAAAGAAAGGGAAGACAAGCCCAAACAGAGTGACAGAGGGTACTCCATACGATACCTAAGTTAACCATGAGCTTGACGCGTCCCCCATCCAGCTCCAAACGCAGAGTGTCGGCCGAGTCCCTGGAAGTAGTAGCCACCAGCAGCCCGTATGCTCGCTGGGACATGAAGCGGAAGGACACATCCTCCGCCTCGGTGTGCATGACCATGGGCATGATGATCTTCATGTACATGCTGCCGTCGTAGCTCAAGATGGACGCCTCTGCAAAGGAGAAGGGAAGAGATCGTTAGGGTGAAGAATGTCAGTTTTCCTGAGTTTCCAGAGTAAGCAGAGCAGGATAGAGAGGGAACCCACTTGCAGACAGGTGACTTGAGTTTGTGGGACCTCCATTACCACTTTTAATCTACGTGACCTTCAGTACACCACTTACACTCTGAGGTTCTATTTCTTCATTTGCAAAAGGCATACGAAGGCACTGGTTGCTGCCCTACTGTGCTCACAGATTTGTCAAGGGTTCCAAATGAAATAATGACTGTGAAGGCATTTTGAAAAAGTGAAAGTGCCTCCACAAATAGTAGTAAATGTAATTCTGTATGCAGTGGATAAAACGAAAGTACATTAAACAAAACTTAGGCCCTGGCCAGTTGGTTCAGTGGTAGCGTGTTGGCCCAGAGTGTGGATGTCCTGGGTTCAATTCCTGGTCAGGGCACACTGGAGAAGCACCCATCTGCTTCTCCACCCTTCCTCCTCTCACCTCTCTGTCTCTTCTCCTTCCCTCTTGCATCCAAGGCTCTATTAAAGCAAGGTGACCCTGAGCGCTGAGGATGGCTCCAGGATCTTTGCCTCAGGCGCTAAAAGAATGGCTCTGGTTGGAACAGAGCAAGGACCCCAGATGGGCAGAGCATCATCACCCCCTAGTGGGCTTGCTGTGTGGATCCCTGTCCGGCCACATGCAGAAGTCTGCCTTTGCCTCCTCTCCTCTCACTAAATAAAAAAAAAGGGGGGGGGAGACTTAGAATCCTGTATTTAATGGGGAATAGGAGGAGAGCAGCAGTTTAAAACAGCCACAGCAAACAAATCAATATTTAGCAGAGAATAGAGAAAAAAGCAGCAGCACAGCCTGACCCCATAACATCCCTAGTGGCCAAGCCTTGTAAGAATTTGCTTGGCCCATGCAAAGAAGAATGACAGAGTTGGAGATAAAACAAAAAAGGCTAAGGACACCCTTGAGAACCAGTCATTTTGCTTTTATTCAAGTAGCACTGCTAAAGGAAGAAACCAAGTCACTTTTATTTTGATACTTTCTATAGTCTAAGCACTTTGGTTACCAGCCATCTTTAAGACTCCCCAATATATTATCTCAACTAATGCTACAATGTATTGATAGTTCTATTATTCCCACTTTCAATGCTCTTAGAGGAGGGTGTTATCATCCCCTAGTCACGCAGTCTGGATTTTAACCCAGCAGATCCAACACCAAGTCCAGGACCCATTCTGCAACAGCAGACTGCTCAAAATGTGAATTTGTTTAAACATTCCTTTAGCAAACATTTTTAGAGAATAGAGGAAGACAGTGTCACTCGCTGTCTTACGAAGCCAATAGGTCATGGGGCTCAGAATCAGGCACTGAGTAGGTCCTTATTAACATTTGCTGTTGGCAAATAGCTGCCACCTACCTACACGTATTATACAGGATGCACATATTTAACAGATAAGGTCCTGTTCTGAACAGAGATGTGGCACACACAAATAACTGCACTATAATAGAAAACGGTGAAACAACACAAGAAAGATCTATCATTAAAGACAGTGATGTTCAGGAGGGACAGGCTGTGGCATGTAGGTGAGGAGAGCAGATGGGTAGAGTCTAAACCAGTCTTGGTAGATGGGTGGGGTTTGTATGAAAGAAATTATAACATCAGATTTGACAGGTAGGTAAAATTGCACCCCTGTACACATAAAATAAAGGAGGACACTCAGATAATAACAAATTATTCAATTTAACACAAGCATCTAGCATATTTTGGTAAGTAGTTATAAAGATAGTTTTGAGATTGAAAAAAAGCCAGTGGACTTTGGTATACTCTGTAATTAAGTGAATGGTTTTAGATTATGAGCTGCTACAATATACTCATTTATGATACTGTTGCCAGGCATTCTTCTGGATGTGAAGAACATAGCTGTGAGCAAGAGATCAATGTCTTCTTCCCTCATGTATAAACAGAATCAAAACAGGAAGAGTCCAGACAGACCACACAGAAAGTGCCAAAATAACCTGTGTCACCACCATACCTTCATCCTATTTACATAATGTACAAAAGTCCATGAAAGGCAAAATAAACGCAGCTGCTTGTTCCTGGGAAGCAGCCATCAGCCAGGTAATACCCATGACGTGCTAACAGATGTCCATCACAATTTGAAAACTCTAAGGAGATCACAGATACAGGTATGTTCGCTGCAAACACTATCACAATAAAAGATATATAATCAGCTGGTTGGCTCAGTGGTAGAGCGTCGGCCTGGCGTGCAGGAGTCCCGGAAAGGATTCCCGGCCAAGGCACACAGGAGAAGCGCCCATCTGCTTCTCCATCCCTCCCCCTCTCCTTCCTCTCTGTCTCTCTCTTCCCCTCCCGCAGCCAAGGCTCCATTGGAGCAAGGTTGGCCCGGGCGCTGAGGATGGCTCTGTGGCCTCTGCCTCAGGTGCTAGAATGGCTCTGGTTGCAACAGAGAGACACCCCAGATGGGCAAAGCATCGCCCCCTGGTGAGCGTGCCGGGTGGATCCCGGGCGCATGCGTGAGTCTGTCTGACTGCCTCCCTGTTTCCAACTTCAGAAAAATACAAAAAAAAAAAAAAAAAAAGATATATAATCAGGCTCTGTTTTCAGATTGCAAACATAATCTAAATTTAACACATGTTTCAGTTGTAAAGGAAAAAACTTTTATTTCCTGAAAGAGCAGAATCACAAGATCAATAATTATAACTAAAATTTATTGAGCATTTACTATTTCCCTGGTGCTACCTAGGACTTTCCATTCATTAAGAAGACATTTAATCCTCACAAAAGAATCATGAAGAAAACAATATTATCATCATATTTTATAGATAGCAGGTCACATACCTAACTAATGGCAGAGCTGGGAGTTAAACACAGGCAGTGTGATTCCAATGGCTGTATACTTAACCTTTCTGCCAAATTGTCAGAGAGTTATGCTGGGAGCACACCCATGTCTCCTAGGGAGCCAAAGCCCACCCTTAATGCTTAATGGTAGAGTGCAGTGCTCTTGTGTGTATATATGTCTGTGTGTGCATGCATGTGCGCACACACATGCAAACATATACCACTATTTAAGGCTCTTTATTTATGAACTCATGAAATGATATAAACATAGAGAACATGGATATTTCTAAATAACATCATCTTATGTATAAATACGTACAGTGTTCTGTGTATTTGTATAATTATGAGCACCACTAAACATTACTAAGTACCATCTACTGTACACACCCATACATATGGACACTCTTTTTTAAGGGATATTTGGGTATTCATTGAGCTGTGAAATGATTATTTTTATGCCTTCAACTTAACTATATTCCAAAATTAATGGCCACAGTACACTGGATCTGTCTAGAGCCAGAACATGTATATAAATGGACGCATCTTTATATCAGTGTTGGTAGTGTCAGAGAATAAATATCAGGTGACTATGTAGTTAAACAGCTAATGATATAAAATAAAGTATGTATCTCACTGTGTACCTTAGTGTGTATCTATGTCAGTACACTCTATTATTAACCTGATATTTTTTAAGGGGAGGGTGATGAAGCAGAAAATTTGATATAGGAATCAGCCAAAATAAAATCTGTTCCAGGGTATATTAATTTGCTTAAAAGGTTTCAACCACAAGAAGCAGCACAAATAGAATACTAATTTGAGGGGGGAAATTAGTCTAGAAATAAAAGCTATTCATTCTAAAATCAACTTGTTTAGTGATAGTGAGAAACCACATGATGGAATGCCTGCCTACACAATGGTTCTTATACAGTTCCCCTACTCTTTCTTTTCTTTCTTTCTTTCTTTCTTTCTTTCTTTCTTTCTTTCTTTCTTTCTTTCTTTCTTTCATTACTCCATTTTGTCTTAAGTGAATATTTCTTAGCGCACTATTTAAATTCCTTTAATGACTCTTAACTATATTTTTGAGCTTCTTTCCTAATGGTTACTCCAGGGCTTACAATATACATCTTAATTTATCAGACTCTACTTTATATCCATACTAACCTAATTCCAGTAAGATATGGAAAATTTACTACTAGTAGATTTAATGATACCCCACATTCCCCTGGAACTCTGTTCATTTATCTTCATTTTACTTTCTTCTGTTCAGATTTTATAATCTCCTTTGTTCAAGCTATCATCTTCAAGTCTGCAGATTTTTCCTTCTGCAAACCCAAACCTACTGTTGCATATTTCTATGAGTTTCTGTTATTATGACTTTTCACATGATGTCTATACATATTACAAACAATACATTGTTATAACGATTGCTTTGTAAAAACATGTCTTGGCCCTGGCTGGTTAGCTCAATTAGAGCATCATCCCAAAACGCCAAGTTTGCAATTTGGCAGTTCAATCCCCAGTTGGGAAGCAACCAATGAACATACAACTAAGTGGAACAATAAATGAATCTCTCTCTCTCTTTCTCTCTTTCTCACCCTCCCCCCCTCAAATCCATCAATAAATAATTTTTTTAAAAAAATGTCTTTCTAAGAAGTGAAAAGGAGAGCTCAAATATATTTATAGAGATTTGTTTTTTAAAAAAATTTTATTGAGTTTATTGAGGTGACATTGGTTAATAAAATTATACAAATTTCAGGTACACAATTCTATAATAAATCATCTATATGTTGCATTGTGTGTTCACCATCCACTCAAATAGCCTTATAGAAGAGTTTTATTTTTAATGAAGCTTATTATTTACCGTTTCTGTCTCTCTTCATTTCTTCTTCTGGATTCAAGTTACCATCTGGTGTCATTTTTTTTCTCCAATATAGCTTTATGCCTTTGTATTTTATTGTCAAATATATCACAATTCTGCTATCGGCCCAACAATACAATTTTATAGGTATCGTTATATGCAATTGCTTTTAAATCAGTTAAAAGAAGAAAATTAAATGTCTAATTACATTGTCTTTTATCATTACCTACATAATTACCTTTACTGAAGTTCTTTGTTTTCATGTACATTCAAATTATTGCCTGTTGTCACTTCCCTTCAGTTTGAAGAACTTTATTTAGTAGTTCTGATAAGGCAGACAGACTAACTAGCAATGAATTCTCTGTTTTTGCTTACCTGGGAATGTCTTTATCTCACCTTCACCTTTGGAAGATAGCTTTGTTGGATATAGGATTCTTGGTTGACATTTCTATTTCTTTCAGCCTTTGAATGTTGTCTCTGTGCTGTGCCCTTCAGTGTTTCGGAAGAGATGGCAGCTGTTAATCTTTTAGTGATGCCCTTGCACAGGATGAGTCATTTTTCTCTTGCTGTTTTCAAAATTTTTTTGTTGTCTTTTAACATTTTTATTATAATGAATCTGGATGTGAATCTCTTTGTATTTGTACTGCTTACAGTTCATTGCACTTCTTTGCTGTATAGATTAGTGTTTTCCATCAAATTTAGCAAAATTTTAGTTACTACTTTTAAAAATATTTTTTCTGTCCCCTTTTCTCCTTTCCTTTCACTACTCCCATATACTAGTAGATTTAATGATACCCCACATTCCTCTGGAACTCTGTTCGTTTATCTTCATTTTACTTTTTTCTGGTCAGATTTTATAATCTCCTTTGTTCAAGCTATCATCTTCAAGTCTGCCGATTTTTCCTTCTGCCAACTCAAACCTATTGTTGAGTATTTCTAGTGAGTTTTTGGTTTAGGTTATTGCATTTTTATTTTTTATTTTTATTTATTCATTTCAGAGAGGAGAGAGAGCGAGAGAGAGAGAGAAGGGGGAGGAGCAGAAAGCATCAACTCCCATATGTGCCTTGACCAGGCAAGCCTAGGTTTTTGAACTGGCAACCTCAGCATTCCAGGTTGACACTTTATCCACTGCACCACCACAGGTCAGGCCGGTTATTGCACTTTTCAACTCCAAAATTTATATATAATCTCCAAGTAGAAATTTTAAAGTTGAAATATAACTTAATATCTACATATATATATATATATTTATCCCTTTATTAATATTCTCAACTTGATGAGTCATTATTATTTTATTTTCCTTTAATTACTAAAGCAAAGTTTCCTTAATTTCTTTTAATATTTATCATAACTATTATGTAGTCTCTGCCTGCTAAGTCTAACACTTGGTCTCCCTCAAAGGCAACTCCTATTGCTTTATTTAGTCCTGTGAATGGGTCACATTTTCCTGTTTCTTGGCAAGTTTCACGTGTTGTTGAAAACAAGACATTTTAGGTAATTGTAGAAAGTTTGAGTACAGCCCCTCCCACCACCACTACTACCAGTAACTGAAATCAGTCACACAAGTACTGTATGCCTATGAAACTAGCCCCCATTGGAATCCCTGAACTCCAGGTTTAGGAAGCTTTTCTGGTTGGCAAGACTCCACATATGTCACTGTCATATGTCACTGCTGGAGAAATTAGTAAGTATATCCTGTTGAACTCAACTGGGAGAGGATTCCTAAAATCTTGTTCCTGGTTCCATCCAGACTTTATTCTACATGCCTTTCCCTTTGCTGATTTTTGAACTCTGTAACTTTTGCTGTAATGAACGATAACGATGAATATAAGAGCTTCTGGGTTCTATGAGTCCTTCTAGAGAATTATCCAGATGGGGGGGGGTAGTTCTAGAGAGCTCTGACACAGGTATATGTTGTCTTGTCTTTATAACATGTACAATTGTCATGTATTTGCTGTACATTTAAATGTGGTCATTGTTCTCACCAAGCCTTTTATCACAGTTTCTCATTTTCTGAGAAATTTTTTATATCTTTTAAATGCTTGAATTTTATAACAATTCCTTTGTAAAAAAAACAACAACTCATTAGTGTTACATTACCAAATTTGTTTAGGTTTATGAATGTCTGTGCTCTTTATCTTTGGATTATGCCATGGTTTCATATAACCCTTGAGTCATACTTTATTTCATACAGAATTTTTACAGACATTGCTTTGTTATATTTTAGATCGTATAATGTTAATATTCTTTCATAGGCGATAGATTATAGTTTATTCAACACTGAGATTTGTATTGATTATGTCACTGAACTTCAAGAAATAAAATAGTATCCTTCAAGCATATAGAGATGGTAAAATATGGGAAGAAAATAAAGAGAGAGATGAAGAGCTCAATCAAGGTTGTACATGAGCTTCCTTTAGCCACCAGGACGCATTCTCATTTCTGAAGCTTTATTAAATGTCCTGCATCAGAAGTCACTCCTCCTGGTTAGACAGTGCATCCCAAGGCAATGGCAGGGGGTATAATAGGACCTTTAGTCCATTTAGCCCTCTTAAATTCTCCTATTGTCAGTTTCTGTTACATGAATTTCCCTCCTGTAGCTATTTCCACTACTCGTTAGTCAAAGGTGGGGCCAGAGAAGAACATCTATTTAGTCTATTTATTTCCCTCCAAAAAGTATTAGAAATAATTTTGAACTGGACAGTGCTATCCCTGAGGAACACAGGCGGTTGGCAGCCTGACCATGCTTGCCTATTCATCTGGGCTTGGCTTCAGAATCATATGCCTTGTCCCTAGTTTTTGAGATTCATGATACTAAGTTGTGCTTTTTTCTTCCTTAGGGCTAATGATTATTTTTGGCTGATATACTCTTTTTTTTGTTTAACTTGAAAGAGAAAGTTTCTGGTAGGCAACTTTTACCTATTACCTTCCCACTGCTTAATATAACCAA
Organism: Saccopteryx bilineata; assembly: GCF_036850765.1. Classification (NCBI taxonomy): domain Eukaryota; kingdom Metazoa; phylum Chordata; class Mammalia; order Chiroptera; family Emballonuridae; genus Saccopteryx; species Saccopteryx bilineata. Next base: position 23,240,852 of record NC_089493.1, read on the forward strand.
ATTATTACATCTAACACCAAAGAAACAGAATATAATTAAATCTTAAGAGATCTTTAGTCTTACGATAAACATGTATTATATTATATGTAATGAAGTCCTAATCAAGAAGTAAAAACCACCTGACCAGGCGGTGGCACAGTGGATAGAACATCGGACTGGGATCTGGAGGACCCAGGTTCGAGACCCCGAGGTCACTAGCTTGAGCGTGAACTCATCTGGTTTGAGCAAAAGCTCACCAGTTTGGATTGAAGGTTGCTGGCTTGAGCAAGGGGTTACTTGGTCTGCTGAAGGCCCACGGTCAAGGCACATATGAGAAAGCAATCCATGAACAACTAAGGTGTCGCAATGAAAAACTGATGATTGATGCTTGTCATCTCTCTCCGTTCCTGTCTGTCTGTCCCTATCTATCCCTCTCTCTGACTCTCTGTCTCTGAAAAAAAAAAAGAAGTAAAAAGCATAAGAAAAATACACAATAGGAAGTGAATTGTACAGAGGTTCTTCTTTTTTAGACATACCAGGAAGTGACATTATTTACATTTAGTATAACTTTAAAGGTGAATGCCAGATTGGTAGGCAATAGTAGGAAAGGGGTAAAACAAAAGTACTAGACAACACAATTGATGTGATATTGCTAACAAACGCAGAGGATCCATTGACATCAATAGAGTACTATGAGCAATTAGCCATGTGCTTTCATGTAGTGGACTTTGCCAGTTCTCATTTTGCACTGAGTAAACCAAGCAGACTACTTCCATCAGCCCTTGGACCGTCCCCTATGGAGAGAAGATCCTCTCAGGCCCAACCTTATAAGGAAAGTATCATTAAATAATCACTTCTCTCACCCTCTTCACTTCCTGTACCTTTAAGACATCCTCCTGCTCACTCACGCAGCTATTGGCCTTACACATTCCTTAAGTGTGTTTTATTCTGACAAAACTTCCAAAATATACAGATTGCTTCCTCTTCCAAATTGGGCTAATCTTAGTGCATAAAGCTATGTAGAAATGCCTGCCAGGTTCTAAATCTGTATTTTACAGCAGCAGCAGGAGCAACATAAATCTCTAGTTTTGAATAGAAAACAGTAGCCAACAGTTGCTAACAGTTCCAGGACATCAACAGAGCTGATGCTAGGTGATATTCTCTCTCCTGTGGACAAGGCCGAGAAGAAGTAACTTTTCACGTTCTCAATATAATGCTGCCATTCCTTACAGCCATACTGGCTTCTCATTCCCGAATGACTAAACTACTCTAAAGACATGATGAAATGCCTGACCAGATGGTGGCGCAGTGGATAGAGCGTCGGACTGGGATGTGGAAGGACCCAGGTTCGAGACCCCGAGGTCGCCAGCTTGAGCGTGGGCTCATCTGGCTTGAGCAAAGAGCTCACCAGCTTGGACCCAAGGTCGCTGGCTCCAGCAGGGGGTTACTCGGTCTGCTGAAGGCCCACGGTTAAGGCACATGTGAGAAAGCAATCAATGAACAACTAAGAAGTCGCAACTCGCAAAGAGAAACTGATGATTGATGCTTCTCATCTCTCTCCGTTCCTGTCTGTCTGTCCCTGTCTATCTCTGCCTCTGTAAAAAAAAAAAAAAAAAAAAAAAAAAAAAAAAAAAAAGACATGATGAAATTTTTTATTGACATTTCTCACTTTAAGAAACACATGGGGCCCTGGCCGGTTGGCTCAGTGGTAGAGCATCAGCCTGGCGTGCAGGAGTCCCAGGTTCAATTTCTAGCCAGGGCACACAGGAGAAGTACCCATCTGCTTTTCCAACCCTCCCCTTTTCCTTCCTCTCTGTCTCTCTCTTCCCCTCCTGCAGTCGAGGCTCCATTGGAGCAAAGATGGCCCGGGCGCTAAGGATGGCTCCATGGCCCCTGCTTCAAGCGCTAGAATGGCTCTGGTTGCAACAAAGCAATGTCCCAGATGGGCAGAGCATAGCCCCCTGGTGGGCATGCCGGGTGGATCCCGGTCGGGCGCATGCGGGAGTCTGTCTGACTGCCTCCTCATTTCCAGCTTCGGAAAAATACAGAAAAAAAAAAAAAAAAAAAATGCACGTATGTACTTTTAGATACTTTTTATTGTTAAAAAAAGAAAGGAAAAAGTAAACAATCCATGAATACATAAACCTTGGTTTATAAAATATAGAATTTTATAAAATTTTAAAACATAACATTTATAAATAATAGTAAGTTCCTGAGAATTCTTCTGACTCTTTAAGTCAGTTCCAGAAAGCTGTACAGTGCAGAGCTGTACTTACACATACGGGGCAGCCTCCCATTCAGAATCATTGCTCAGGGTGCTTGCTGCCACTGTGACTATGTAAGTTTGGAGTTAGAAGATTTGATGAAGGCTTAGATCTGCAAGTTATTTAACTATGAAACATTCTTGGACCTCAGTTTCCCCTTCAATAGTACATGCAATAATAACACTGAATCAGTCATGATACAAGTAGGAAGGAGATGACCCACTCAAACTGTGCCATTCGATGAAGTTTTAATAAAGTCAATATTTACAAAGATGTCAGTAGGGGAAAGTGGATCCTCGAGGCGTGATGCAGTGTTCAGAATTATTAAGAGAAGACCACTATTACTAGGTCTAAGAAAAAAAGGGGAAGGTTAATTGCCGGACCATGAGGAAGAGAAGTAGAGAGAACGTGCATGTGTGCTATGAGTGCCTCACAAGAGCTGTGGCCTTAGGTCAACAGGCACAGCCAATGGCAGCCCCTTCACAGGGAAAGAGACAGGAAATGAAATATCCAGACCTCCTTCTCATCCTTCCATCTCACCTCCTTGGGGTGCTTCCAACTGGGAAAGCCCATCTGAAGTACAGAGGGTAAAGGAACCCGATAATGCCATCCACTGTAGGATAACCTTCCGGGGTGAAACGCTGATATAGAAGGGTAAAGAATAGATTCAGAATTCCAAGAAAAGGCATCCATCATCCAGATGCACCCTGAAACATGAGTATGATAGTATCCCAATGTCTGATATTACTGCATGCTCAACAAATGGTGTCTATGTGGGCATGAGTGTGTTTTTGTTTCCATGATGCCCAGAGATAACCCATAGCTTCTATGTGAGGATAGATACTTCCATGTTAGAGGTGGTACTGGTCAACAGAAAGGGCCTCAGTGTCAGGAGGCCCACACTGCACTCCAAGTTCCACCTCTTATGGCAAGCAACCCCGAGAAAGCTGCGTGTTCTCTGACCTCCTTTGTCCCTTATTCACTTTTGAATAATATTTTTTAAAAATCACATAATAAAACAGGTTGAAAGAGCTCTGCAAACTGTAAAGTAAAATGTAATTGTGAGCATTCATTATAGTGCTTTGTTAGACCTCTTCATTATAAAGTTTACTTTGATTAGATAGAGAAATAAGACAGAAATTCTGCTTTCTTCTGCTCTCAGATTCCCTGTACAATGGGTCTGCTTTCACAATCATGACAGAAGTTTCACTCAAGAACCCTGGAGTTAGAGCTAGTATGACTCATGACGGTCATGGGCAGACTATGAACAGTGATTGAACCCAATATTGTGGTCCAGTTATGCTATTCACATTGAAAGACAGATAGCACTATTCTGTAGACTTTCAATTTTGCCCACAGGTTGCTGTTATGGTCTTCTTGTCAGTATTCTAGAGAATATCTTTGATCTTTCATTATCACTGATGATACCTGGACACTAAAATTTGAATAAAAGTTTTACCTTTGAGCCATTAACAGGGATGACTAACTGCAGGTTAGGATCTGTAGTAAACAGATTTGTATACCTACCACCTTTGTTTTATTCTAGAATATTGTTATACAATATCACTGAGCTGCTATGGTAAAGTGATTAATGGCCAACTATATGCCTTTACTCACTGTGTCTCCCAGGCTAATTGCTGGTGTTTTGATTTCCAAATGTCTGGCTCGAAGGCTCAGAGAACTGTTCTGCACAGAGCTGTGCTCACTGGAATGTGATTACCTTAGTATGGTCTAAAGCCAGACCAAAGAAACATGTTCTCTAGAGTAAGACATCAGATAATTTCATAAAGATATAATAAGCCACAACTGTGGAGCGCCCAACCATTACATCTCAATTACTTTGTCCCAAAAGATGGAGATGCAAGCTACAGCTACCACTCCCTAAGGTAATAGGATCCTGGGGTGGATATTAAGCAAAGCCCAATATTGTGCTTAGCCTGCCAAACATATACACAAAAAAAGTTGTAACTGTCTGGCAGATGACAGGGATGCATCATACACAGGCTGCTTCTGCAGCAACAACAGAGAACACAGCTAAAATTAAGCTATAAACACTTCTTCTTGTCAGGGCTCCACTCCCCTGCAAACAGAAAGTTGTTTTATAGGGCTGGCAAAGTGTATTGTAAATTATATTACCAGCCCACAGCTGATGAGTTTATAAGTCTACAGGGAACAAGTTATCTGGCTCTGTCACCAGGCTTAGCTTGCCAAAACTGAATGTGAGGCGCACCAGTCTGAGAGATATTGCTAAAACTTAGAAATAAGCGGGCCAAGAATAGCACTGGAGCAGGAGAAGAAAGGTACTTGGTACATGACATTAATTTGTCTCTCAAGTTTTCCTGTTGGAGCTTCTTTATGACTCAGTGACACTCTTTAGCGGTGTCTGAGTCAACACTTAATTACATTGCAAACCACAAGACGATCAAGGGTGTTGTCTGATGAATGGGTGGACAGCTTCTAGTAAAAATAAAAGTCCCCTCACCGTACTGTACCACCCACCAAATGTTTCTGGCTTCTTGTTGATTCTCTAGCTATCAGAAAGTATCTTTTCAGGGTTTTTCTTTTCCTTTTAATTTTATCTTTTTCCTCCCCTGAATTTTATTTTATTTTTTGCTTAATTCCTTCACCTTTTTCACCCAGCCCCACAGTCCCCTCCCCTCTGACAGCTATCAATCTGCTATGAGTCTGTGTCTATTTTGTTTGTTAGTTCATTAGATCACATATGAATGAGATTATATGGTACTTGTCTTTCTCTTACTAGTTTATTTCACTGACAGTAACGCTCTCCAGGTCCACCCATGCTGTCACAAAGGGTAAGATTTCTTTCTATTTTTATGGCCCGATAGCATTTCATTCTGCAACTGTATCCACTCATCAACTGATGGGCAGTTGGGCTGTTTACAGATCTTGGCTATTGTAAATAAGGCTGCAATAAACATAGGGGTGTATATATTCTTTTAAAATTATCTTTTTCTTTTCTTGTTGTAACTGGGCTGGAAATAAATTCAATCGTGTCATTTTTCAAGTCAAGTACTTTCAATGGCACCATATGACTTACCACTTAGCATTGCATTCCAAATCTGAGACAACCTGGCCCCCGGCCCCATCTCCAGCCCAATCGCCGGTCTCTGCTGCGCCGCTTCACTTTTCTCTTAGAATGTGCTATTGGTTCTAAGACCATACCTGCCTGTGTGACTGCTCTCGCTGTTCCCTTCGTATGGAATGTTCTCCACTTATCCAGCTGGCAAGACCTGGCCTATCCACTAGGAGTCAGCAAGGCTTGTTGGCTCTGTCTTCAAAACTGAATGAATCAGCCCTGGCCGGTTGGCTCAGCGGTAGAGCGTCGGCCTAGCGTGCGGAGGACCCGGGTTCGATTCCCGGCCAGGGCACATAGGAGAAGCGCCCATTTGCTTCTCCACCCCTCCGCCGAGCCTTCCTCTCTGTCTCTCTCTTCCCCTCCTGCAGCCAAGGCTCCATTGGAGCAAAGATGGCCCGGGCGCTGGGGATGGCTCTGTGGCCTCTGCCCCAGGCGCTAGAGTGGCTCTGGTAGCAACATGGCGACACCCAGGAGGGTCGCAACATGGCGACGCCCAGGATGGGCAGAGCATCGCCCCCTGGTGGGCAGAGCGTCGCCCCCTGGTGGGCGTGCCGGGTGGATCCCGGTCGGGCGCATGCGGGAGTCTGTCTGACTGTCTCTCCCTGTTTCCGGCTTCAGAAAATTGCAAAAAAAAAAAAAAAAAACCTGAATGAATCAGACACTTCTCCCCTTTTCCACATCCACTCCCTTAGCTAAAGTCCCATCCTCTGTCTTCTAGCTAGACTTCTAATTATTCCCCCTAATTTCATTCTTTCCCCTCAAGGCTATTTTCCCCATGGCAGCCAGAGTGATCACTCCCTTCCCCCACTACACCCTCCCATACCTTCCTAATGAACTTCATACACCTTTATATTCCTTGCCTGACTTATAAAGTCCTACGTGATTTGTTTCCTCTCTATGGATGTTCACATGTCCAGATACTTCCATGTCACTGCCTTTGTCCTGGTATAATGATTAATAGCATCATCTTTTTTCTCAAAAGTGTGCTTGCTAGTTTGGACTTAAAGTCGCCAGGTCATCCTACTTCTATAGCTCCTCTCTAATATTCTCCCCTTGTTCATTACAGCTGAGCACAATGGCCTCCTTTTGTTTCTTTCAACATGAACACACCAGTTTGTTACTGAATTGGGGCATTCAACCAGCCTGTGCTTCTGCATGGAAGTACCTGCTACCTGATCTTTTTGTGTGGCTGTTTCCTCTCATTCAGGCTCTGGCCCAAATAGCTTAACTAGCATCTTCTCTTCTCAGAAAGGTATTCTCCAATCATCCTAACTGTACCTCTCCCCAGCCATATTCCACTGCATCAGCTCACTTATTTTTCATTAGAGCACTTACAATATCCAATAGTTTCTTGTTCATGTGCTTATCGGACCCCTTGTTCTAGAATATAAGCTCCATAAAAGCAGGTACTTTTTCTTTTTAGTTTACTACTGTGTAGCTATCTCAAAGAATGGCTGACTGGCACATAGTAGTAAGTGCTTAATAGTAAGATGACAGATAAAAAACCTCAAGACTCACCTTCGCTGCAAAGCCTACCCTGGCTACCTGCACTTGCTTTCTAGGTAAGACTGACCACTCCTTCCCCATGACCCCATTCTATCCGGTATGCATATGTGTTACACCTATAACACAAGACTTTGTGCCCACGAGACTATTTTCATGTGCATTTCCTGTTGGTGACGTGTTTGCTTCTCTCCAGATGCTGCAAACAAATAGGAAGGCAAATTAGACTTCCTGTTCATTTTTTGTTTCCTTTTGTCTTGATTGTTGTTTTGAAGTTTTTATTTCAAACGAACGTACTTACAGAAAAGTTGTAAAAATTATACCAAGTGTTCTTACACTGCTCATCCTACTTCCCCTAATGCTAACATCTTACCTAACTACAGTATGATTATGAATAACAGGGAATGAAACATTGGTACAGCATGTCAAATAAATCTCAGGTCTGATTCAAAGGTTAATCCTTTTTCCACGAGTGATCTTTTTCAATTCCAAGATCCCACATTGCATTCATTATTTCTCCTCAGTCTCCTCCAGTCTAACAATTCCTCAACCCTTCCTTGTCTTTCATGTCCTTTAAAAGAGTACTTGTCAGATATTTTATCAAATATGCTCATTTTGAGTTTGCTCAATGTTTTCTCATAGTTAGAATGAAGTTACACATTTTTGGCAAAAATACCATAAAAATGGCAATGTGTCCTTGTCTCACTGCCTCATATCAAGGGGTTCATGGTGTTGACACGTCTTGTTACCGGTGATGTTTTCTTGATTACTTGAGCATGTTGATATCTCCCAGGTCTTCTCATTGTCAACTAACTGTCTTTATCTCTGTACTTGATACACATCTTGGGGAAGACACTTTGAGTCTATGCAAATCCTGTTTCTCCTCGTACTTCTGCCCACCAATTTCAGCATCCATCAGTGGATTTGGTAGATCTTATCAGCAGCAGGTACTATGGTGGTGTTTGCCTATGGTGACACTTCCTTGCCTTCTTTCCTTCCATATTTATTACTTGGAATTCTATTGTGTCTTTCCTTTTTAGCTCTGCCTGCCAATGGTTATCACCACATTTCTGACACACATATGCCTCTACAAGTACAGATATGAACAAAGAAATCAAGTCCTCAGTCTGTAGAGGAGGCCCTATACTTGCTAGCTTTGTAACTGAACAGGTTACTTCATCTTTCTGAGCCTCAGTTTCTTCCTTAGTAAAAGAAGGATAATACTAGCATGTGATTCATTAGGAAGAATATTCAACTCCTCATTATGAATTCACTCAGGCACTGGAGATTCAACAACCAAAGAGGCCACCTTGACTTCCAGTCTTGACTAAGCCAGTCCTGGGTACATGTTAAGCATAGCAAGACTCCAAAACTGTTCTCTTCAGTTATGATTAATAATTGCACAATTTCCTGACCAATTCTGGATTCTTAAGGACTTCAGTGAGCACTCAGATCCCATTCCTCACCCACCAGAGGCATTTTTTTCCCCTTTGGCAATTTCCACTGACATGAGCATGATCAAAGGCATGCCCCTCTCTATAGATATGCAATTTTAATAATTACCTTTGCTAAACACATCAGAATCCTGGGAGGGAAGCCCAATTAAAACACAAGGAAAATCTTTAATGAAAGGTAAATGTTAAAAGTTCTTAAAAGAGGGCTCTCCTCTTTCTAAATCATTCCCTTTAGGTCCCAGCCTATGGAGGGACTGGATCCCTGTCACGTGGGCCAGAGGAAATATTTGAAGATAGAGAAAACTGTAGCGGGTAAATGTTATTCTAGCTCTGGGAGGCGAGGCCTGCCCGGTTAACAGCGCTGTGCTGGAGCCTAGCAGACCCCCAGGGGAGCCCAGCCAAGCGGGCGAGCATATCACGCAAGCCCAGTCCAAATGTCACTCTAACATTTGCAGAGCTGAGTGGAGCTGCTTAAGAAGAGGTTTCCAACGAGAAGGTCAAGGATGGAAAAGCTGTTTGCAGAGCTGAAAAATGTATCCGGGAAGGTGCAGCCATTCTGTGGCGTCCTCTTTTTCCCTTCCCACAAGCATGTTTTGTTTTGTTTTGTTTTAGGTTATTAGCCCGTGTGAGTTTTGGGGCTGGCAGTTCCTCACACAGACAGAATCCCTCAGGAAGGCTAAGGCGGATCACTGATGTATGATTTCAGAGGGGATGAGATTATAGATTCTTCTGCCCTCTAGATCAAACAGCTTTTATTTTGTTTTCATTTTCATTCTCTAAGTCCTTAGTTGGTTTCATGTGTCTGTAGTTGACTCTTGGTATTTCAAAATTTAACATTCACAATTTTGACATTTTCCCAAAGAATCCAAAGAGTTATTGTATGTGCTCATGTATAATTTTAATCAGCCCCGTTGAGAGCCGGAAGTGTGGGAACTTAGTGAGTAAGCCTGGTCAAACACTTGACAGCCACCTCACTGTGAGGCTCCATGCTTCTTCTATATTTAATTTTGAAATATTTCATTCAAACAAGTAGAAATAATGGCATAATGAATATCTGTATCCCTATAATGGGGCTTTTTAAAATTTCTAACATTCTGGTTATACAATATGTGTTTCAGATTCTTTTCAATGAAATAAAACATTACAGGTGTCAGTACCTCCCCTTTGTGACAGTCCCCTGTCCCTTCTTTCCCAAAAGTAACTTTTTTACAGGGATGTTCCTCATGTCTACGCATGTTTTTTATATTCTTAATATATATATGGATCTGTGCATAAAATTTTTTTATTATTTCACATGCTTACAAACTTGATATAAATGGTTTCATTCTGTGCATGTTATTCCTTATTTTACTTTTTTCATTCAAGATTATGGCGTTGAGGCCCACCAGTGTTTTGTTTTGTTTTTAAAGGAATACTCCTCAGTTTTAATAGACTTTATTTTTTTTTAATTTTTAAAGACTTTATTTATTCATTTTAGAGAGGAGAGAGAGGGAGAGAGAAGGGAGGAGCAGGAAGCACCAACTCCCATATGTTCCTTGACCAGGCAAGCCCAGGGTTTTGAACCAGCAACCTTAGAATTCCAGGTCCACGCTTTATCCACTGCACCACCACAGGTCAGGCCCACCAGTGTTTTATATCTGGCTCCTGTGTGTGTCCTCCACTGCCGATGGGGCCCCTACTATGTAAACATATCCAATTTATTTATGCACACTCATGCTGATTTAGATTGTTTCGAATGTTTTTCTTTTACATCACAAGCAGTGTTCCCAATGTGTGTTCTAGTAACTACCTTAATGTGAGCTTTATTTGAAAGTTTTTGTAAAGCACTTACATAATATGCAACTGCTAGGTTTAATGTCTTGCTCAACGTCAAAGCTGAATTTTATTACCAAGTGCTCGCCTCAATGGACACTCCAGAATGTAGGATATATCGATTCCCCATCACCTCCTCTTTGCCAAGATTTCATATCGCCAGAGTTATTAATTTTTGCTTATCTGGTAATATCTAAAAATCTTTTGCATTTGCCTTCTCAAGATTACAAGTGTGGCTATACATCCTTTTATTTACATACAGTATCCATTTTGGTTTTGGTATCTGTGATTTTCATATTCGTAGCCCTTGTTCATTTTCCTGTTAGGCTATTTGTCTTTCTCTTGTTGACTTGTAGGAGCTCATTATACAATTTATGGAAACAACCCTTTGCATGCTACGTGCATTCCCAATAGGTCCTCCCAATCTGTAGCTTGTCTTTTGTTTATTATGCTTTTCCTTGAACACAGATTTAAATTTAAATTTAAATTTAATCAAATTTATCAAGATATTCTTCATGGCCTGTGCTTTCTTTCTGGCCCTTTGTAATTCACCTTTATTTTCTTCTAAATATTTTTAAGTTTTGCATTTTATATTTAAATTTTTATATGCTCTTGATTCATTTACATGTTTTGTGTAGAGATACAGTCTAATCTAGTTTTGATAATCCATTATCCCAGCACCACTTACTGACTCATTTGTTCATTAGCCACTGATTTGAAACATCAACCTGGCCATGTATCAATTTTCCACATTGCATGAGATAGTTACTGAGCTCCATTCTGTCCCACAGGTCAGTGTGCCTATGTCACACTGTCATAATTATTTGGGGTATAAACAAGGTCTATATCTAGTAGGGCAAGTCTTTTCTCTTGTCTCAATTATTTTGGCCCCATAAACATACATATATATATATATATATATATATATATATATATACACACACACACACACACATATATAATATGAGTGTATATATATGTGTGTGTGTGTGTGTGTGTTACAGCATCATCTTTTCAGTTTCCAAAAAAAATTCTGTTGAGATTTTGAGTAGGAGATTTTGAGTAGAATTGTATCAAATTTATGAAATAATTTATGGAAAATCTGGCATATTTATGTTATTGAATCTAATAATGCATAATATGATATATTAGTAATTTGTTCAGTATTTTATTTTATAATCTTCAATAATATTTTGACATTTTTTCCATTGTCTTAAATCTTCTAAGATTAATTCTTAGCTACTTTATATTTTTGTTGCTATTATACATGGAATTTTTTCTGTTCTACATTTTAATTGTTAATTATAATAGGAGGTTAATGAGGTTTATATGTTTGTCTTCTATTCAACAAACCTGCTGAAATCCTTTTTGTTCTAATAGTTTTGGGACCTACATGGACTTTTTACAAATAGGGAAAGTTCTATATATGCCTCTCCAATTCTTATGCATCTTGAGTTGTTTTCTTTTAACCTATTCTATTGGCTAGTTTCTCTATTTCAATAGTAAGTAGAAGTGAAAAGGGCGTCTTTGCTTTGTTCCTAATCTGAATGAAATAAATAGGTTTTTAATAGTTTCCTATTTTTAAAGTAAAAAGCTATTTTCCAATCTAACCTTATTCATATTATTTTAATATGTTAACTTTATCAAATATCTCTGTATTTGTGGGGTTTTCCCTCCCTTATCTTTCATATCATTAAATTTAATTAATATATTTCCTGATATATATCATCACATTCCTAGAAATATCCCTCCTTGTATATGATGTATTATTTTGAACATTGAATTATATTTGATGGTGTTTTCTTTAGAAATTTCATTGGAAGCATATATTTAAATGCCTATGAAGTGATATTTTAAAATGGAAGATGGTACAATGGTATAAAATTGGGCTTGCATTGGTTTCCATCCAAGTTCATTTGGCTTCTGAATTATGCTGGGGGCTTCATGACAAGAGATCTCACCAAAACAGAGAGAGGTCCCTTACTTGAGCTTCTGTTCCAGTTGGTTTCAGTATTTAAAAGAAACCTACCAGGCACACTGTTAAGTGTGAATAATTACATGCAGAATGAATAATGGAATGAATGCTTGAGAATAAAAGTAAGAGAGGGAAAGAGAAAAGAAAGGAAGGAAGAAGGAGGAAAAGGAGAATTTCCCATTGCAAAACTTCCATAAATAGTGATACTCTCAGGTAGTTTGTCATGAGGAAACTAGTGAACAAACCAAACATTGGCAGGATTTGTTCCTGCAAAACTCACCTTATTTCAGACTTATTTTAAGAGGAAAGTAAGATTGCTCTTCTGATCCTTAAGAAATACAGAGACCATTCCTTCATCTAACTAATGATTAAGTTTTGGCCAAAAATTAATTTCACTTAGAAAGTAGTGTTTGTCTCGTGTGCTTTTATAACTTCAGACTAACAGAGTTTCTATTGTTATGACCCATGGGCTGCTGCCTGTGGGACTCCTTTACCCGTAAAAAGCAATCCCGATGTATTAAACTTCTCTATTACTGAGAAAGTAGGAAGGATAAACCGCTCTTAAAAACAGTGGAAATGTAGCATGTAAAAGAGACCAAATGCCTTTCTTCTATTCTCTCCTACATAAAATTTTCAATTGTCAAGCAAAAGGACATGACAGCTTTAGATATTAAACGTTGTTTTAATGTGACCATGCCTATCCCCAATTTATCTCTTCATATATCTTGTTAAGGACCCTTCCATGCTGAAGTTCTCTTTTCTCCCTCTAAAAGTACCACCTGATTTTCAGATAAAGGATGAGTAAACTAGTAGCCAGAAAGAGGGGTAGTCTTTATTTGATCAGTTGGGGTTGTTTAGACAAACATAGTAGTTATTTCAGGATATAATTATAGGCAGTATCATTTACTGTCTAATAATAAGATTCCAGCCCTTGAAGCTGAAGTTTAAATCTCCCTACTGCCTCTTACTAAGTGTGTGACATTCAAAAGTTGCTTAATCCTCTAAGTCTCAGTTCCTTCATTGGTTAAAAAAAAAAAAGAAAAAAGAAATAGCACTTAATAACTTTATATGGCTTTTAGGAAAATTAAATATGATAAATTTTGTTAAATGCTTGACACAGTAGTCAGCATATAGCTGATTAATAAAAGTGGGCGGAGATGACGTCAGAGTAATGGCGGGGTAGGAAGCGATACTGATAAATCTCCCCCAAAACTCAACAAGATCTTCAACCAGAAACAGAAAAACCTATACTTGAAGCTTCCAGATGCTTCGCAATACACCCAAAGGTATGATTGAGTGAAAAATTGGCTAAATATATAACCAAACCCCGAAGGAAATAGGGAGTAAGAAATGCTCCGCCTTCCTCACTAACCTAAACAGGGCGGCTTTCTCTGGTAACTGTGAATATAGAAACTGAGGCGGGCAAAGGGGGTGAATAGATCCAGGCCACGACACAAACGGCCGAACCAGGCTGTGGCACGGAGATCCAAGCCGAGGAAAATCTGATCCTATGGCAACCCGGGCAATACAAGCTAACACTTGCGCCAAACCCAAACAAAGAAAGACAAGCGGAGCGGCCATTTTACCCGGTCTCCTGGTCGGTGCGCAGTTAGTGGGCGAGAATTTCTTCCTAGGCCCCGAGGGTGGGTGCCCGTGTTGCCCCACAGAGAGGCAGGGTCAGAGGCCTTTCTGTGGGCCGAGGGCAGAGTCTATGGGCAGCCCCAGTGCCCTGGGAAAGCCACGCACGGGAGGGAGTGAGAACTAATTCCAACGGTGGAGATTTTCCGTGCTGGAGGGTGTTTCACTCAGAGGGAAACGCGGCCGGCCTCATATCCTGGTTTGCGCGCACAGATAAGGAGTGAGCGATTCCTCCGAGTGCCTCGGCAGTGCGCGCCCGTGTTATCACACAGAGGGGCAGAGTCAGGGGCCTTTGTGTGGGCCAAAGCGGAATCTTGGGCCGCCCCAGCGCCTTGCAAAAGCCGCGCACGGGGACGGAGCGAGACTCAATTCCAACGCTGCAACTTTTCCCTGCGGTTGGGGGTTTCACTCAGAGCGTGAGACTGCTGGCCGGATATCCTGGTCGCAGACAGTGAGTGAGAGTTTCCTCCAAGCACCCCGGAAGTGGGCGCCCGCTTGTGTTACCGGACAGAGTGGCAGAGCCAGAGGTCTTTGAGTGGGCGGAAAGCCCGCCTGATTATGCTAGCAGCTCTGACTGACTGAGCCTTACCCAGAGCCCTGTGCTGAGTGGGAATAGAGTGGGGAGTTGCCAGCTCTTTGAGCCTCTTACTATCCAGGCAGAGGCAGCAGCAACCCCATAGCTGGATTATCAGGCTACTAATTGAGGAAGGAAAGACTAGGAGAAAGGTTCCAGGAACATGGACTCTCTCACTGTCGGAGCCTATAAATACTAATGAGCTTCGACTGCCAACGAGACTAAAGCACAATACATGACAGTGCCATAGAGACTTATCAACTGCAAACCTCTACCTGAGCGTGCCAAGGGGCAGAACCCGGGGTACAGAGTCACCGACCAGGAAGAGGGAGAGAAAAGAAAAAGCAAGAAGATAACCTCTCAAAATCAAGAATAATCTGCATACTTTATAACCTATCCCATTTTATTATATTTGTTCGTTTGTTTCTCTTATCTTCATTCTTGATACTTTTTTTTCCTCCTCCAATTTGGCCGATTAACTCTCTACCGGTCTTACTCTCTCCTCTCCTTGAACTACACTACCCATAAGTGTTACATCTCCCATTATCTTTTCTCTTCTCTTCCTTTCTCTCTATGAGGGTTGCACTCTAAAACCCTTAACTCTCTCTCTCTCTCCTTTCTTTTTTCTTCTTTTAGTGGTTCCCTCTTTTCTTCTCTCTCTCTCTTTCTTTTCTCCCTCTATATTAGTTTCTTCCTTTCTCCTTTACATCTCCTCTCATTCAAACCTCAATAACAAACAAATTATCTTATCTGGGACTCAAACTTATGTTTGTGGCATTTTGGGGGGTTTTTACTTCACCTTTTTAACTCACTAGCAGTGCTCCCATCCCTGGCTCTCCATATTATCTAGTTCTTGTTCCACTAAATACAATAGTAATTTTTTAATTTGTCCCCCCATTTTTCCGTTTTCCTCTTATTCCTCTCATCATAACTCTTAGACAACCAACACCGAAAAGCAAATCATTTTATTCTTGACCCAAATTTTTTCCTTATTTGCTTTTTGTGGGTCCATACGCTCTTTTTTTTTCTTTTTTCTTTTTTTTTTTTTTTTGCCCCTTTATTACTTTTCCCCAATTCAGGCCCTCCATCACAGGCATTGTTTGTTATAATTCACAGTCCACCACAAGATTTTCTCAAGAAAGAGGGGAGAGGAGAGGAGAGGAAAAAAGGAGGGGGGGAATAATTTCCTTATTTTAAAATTTTTATTTTATTTTATTTTTTATTTCATTTTTTTTAAAAAAAATAACTCTTTTCGATTTTTTATTTTTTTATTATTTTTTTTTTACTTTTTATTCTTTATTAAATCTCATTAATACTATCAACAAAACCACCCTCAGATGCCATTAAGGAAGAGAAAATCGAATATCATGGATACAAAAGAAAGAGAGGTAACACAGCTAGATGAGGAAAAATCTATGGAGAAAAAATTTAATATATTGGAAACCTTGGAGCTAAATGACAGAGAATTCAAGATAGAAATCCTAAAAATCCTCCGAGATATACAAGAAAACACAGAAAGGCAATTTAGGGAGCTCAGAAAACAACTCAATGAACACAAAGAATATATGTCCAAGGAAATTGAAACTATAAAAACAAATCAAACAGAGATGAAAAACTCAATTCACGAGCTGAAAAACGAAGTAACAAGCTTAGCTAATAGAACAGGTCAGATAGAAGAGAGGATTAGTGAAATAGAAGACAAGCAACTTGAGGCACAACAGAGAGAAGAAGAAAGAGACTCAAAAATTAAAAAAAAATGAGATAGCCCTACAAGAATTATCTGACTCCATCAAAAAGAATAACATAAGAATAATAGGTATATCAGAGGGAGAAGAGAGAGAAAATGGAATGGAGAACATACTCAAACAAATAATAGATGAGAACTTCCCAAGCCTGTGGAAAGAACTAAAGCCTCAAGTTCAAGAAGCAAACAGAACTCCAAGTTTTCTTAACCCCAACAAACCTACTCCAAGGCATATCATAATGAAATTGACACAAACCAACGGCAAAGAAAAAATTCTCAAGGCAGCCAGGGAAAAGAAGAATACAACATATAAAGGAAGGCCCATTAGATTATCATCAGATTTCTCAGCAGAAACTCTACAAGCTAGAAGAGAGTGGACCCCAATATTTAAAGTCCTGAAAGAGAGGAACTTTCAGCCACGAATACTATACCCATCAAAGCTATCCTTCAAATATGAAGGAGAAATAAAAACATTCACAGATACAGAGAAGGTGAGGGAATTTATCATCAGAAAACCCCCACTCCAGGAATTACTAAAGGGGGTTCTCCAATCAGATACAAAGAACAAAAAAAAACAGAGCCACAAGTAAAAGCTCCAAGAAGAACACACTAAACCCAAATTTAAACTGTGACAACAACAAAAAGAAAGAGGGGGAGAAGATGGAGATTAACAGTAGCAAAGGACGATGGAGTGCAAAAGTACTCACAAAATAGTTCGCTACAATGAACAGGGTAGGGACCCTTTTCATTACTCAAAGGTAACCACCATTGAAAAAACCACCACTTGCCGGGCATGGTGGCGCGCGCCTGTAGTCCCAGCTACTCGGGAGGATGAGGCGGGAGGATCGCTTGAGCCCAGGAGTTCTGGGCTGTAGTGCGCTATGCCGATTGGGTGTCCGCACTAAGTTCGGCATCAATATGGTGACCTCCCGGGAGCGGGGGACCACCAGGTTGCCTAAGGAGGGGTGAACCGGCCCAGGTCGGAAAAAACCACCACAGAAGCACGAGATAAAAAAGATAGCAACAGAGGAAAGATGTATGGAAAACAACCAAATAAAAACAAAAGATAGAAAAACGAAAGAGAAGGATCAAACAAGACACAAAACTAACAGAAAACCACATGCAAAAGAATGAAACTGGACTACAGTCTCTCCCCCTGTACAAAAATTAACTCAAAATGGATCACAGATCTAAACATAAGACCTGAAACAATTAAGTACATAGAAGAAGACATAGGTACTCAACTCATGGACCTGGGTTTTAAAGAGCATTTTATGAATTTGACTCCAATGGCAAGAGAAGTGAAGGCAAAAATTAATGAATGGGACTACATCAGACTAAGAAGTTTTTGCTCAGCAAGAGAAACTGATAACAAAATAAACAGAAAGCCAACTAAATGGGAAATGATTTTTTCAAACAACAGCTCAGATAAGGGCCTAATATCCAAAATATACAAAGAACTCATAAAACTCAACAACAAACAAACAAACAATCCAATAAAAAAATGGGAAGAGGATATGAATAGACACTTCTCCCAGGAAGAAATACAAATGGCCAACAGATATATGAAAAGATGCTCATCTTCTTTAGCTATTAGAGAAATGCAAATCAAAACGGCAATGAGATACCACCTCACACCTGTTCGATTAGCTATTATTAGCAAGTCAGGTAATAGCAAATGTTGGAGAGGCTGTGGAGAAAAAGGAACCCTCATCCACTGTTGGTGGGAATGTAAAGTAGTACAACCATTATGGAAGAAAGTATGGTGGTTCCTCAAAAAACTGAAAATAGAACTACCTTATGACCCAGCAATCCCTCTACTGGGTATATATCCCAAAACTCAGAAACATTGATACGTAAAGACACATGCAGCCCCATGTTTATTGCAGCATTGTTCACAGTGGCCAGGACATGGAAACAACCAAAAAGCCCATCAATAGATGACTGGATAAAGAAGATGTGGCACATATACACTATGGAATACTACTCAGCCATAAGAAATGATGACATCGGAACATTTACAGCAAAATGGTGGGATCTTGATAACATGATACGAAGCGAAGTAAGTAAATCAGAAAAAAACAGGAACTGTATTATTCCATATGTAGGTGGGACATAATAGTGAAACTAAGAGACATTGATAAGAGTGTGGTGGTTACGGGGGGGAGGGGGGAATGGGAGAGGGATAGGGGGTGGGGAGGGGCACAAAGAAAACAAGATAGAAGGTGACAGAGGACAATCTGACTTTGGGTGGTGGGTATGCAACATAATTGAACGACAAGATAACCTGGACTTGTTATCTTTGAATATATGTATCCTGATTTATTTATGTCACCCCATTAAAAAAAATAAAATTATTAAAAAAAAAATAGAAGTTGGCTATTATTCTAATGAGGATCAAATTCACTTCTAGATAAAATATATAGAGAAATCAAGAAGGACCCATCCCATGAAAGTGCTGATGGTCAATCACTAAGCATGAGGCTAATGTTAGCTATATTTGGACCCCTAAGGAAATAGCAAGCATTGAAAAATGGAATTAAATTCCTTGCAAGTCAAACCTTCACTCTCTGTTCTGTGTAATGTCCATATTAGCTGGGGTTTTTTATTTTATTTTTATTTTTTTTATTTTTCTAAATCTGGAAACAGGGAGGCAGTCAGACAGACTCCCGCATGCACCCGACCAGGATCCACCTGGCACGCCCACCAGGGGACAGCGCTCTGCCCATCTGGGGCGCCGCTCTGCTGGGACCATAGCCATTCTAGCGCCCGAGGCAAAGGCCATAGAGCCATCCCCAGCGCCCGGGCCATCCCTGCTCCAATGGAGCCCCAGCTGCGGGAGGGGAAGAGAGAGACAGAGAGGAAGAAGAGAGGGGGAGGGGTGGAGAAGCAGATGGGCGCCTCTCCTGTGTGCCCCGGCCGGGAATCAAACCCGGGACTTCCGCACGCCAGGCTGATGCTCCACCACTGAGCCAACCGGCCAGGGCCCATATTAGCTATTTTTATGCTGATATAAATAAGAGCGTGGCTCTTAAGTGACCAGAATAATGTCCAGTCTCTGTGGGAACCGTGGTATGGTCAGGTGGGCAGGGACCAGGCATTCAGGGCCTTCTGGATAATAAGGATTTTGGATTTTATTCCTTTAGCAGAGTAGCTTTTAGCAGGGAAGAGACAGGATGTGATTTATACCTGCGTGCTAATGACCTCTCTAGTGTCCTCCATCTTCTCATTTGCAAAAAGAAAACTTTAAACTAGCGCAGTGATTCTAAAAACACAGTTCCCAGATCAGCAACACAAGCACTGCTGGGCAGCATGTTAAAGTCTGTATTCTCAGGCCTCACCCAAGACTTCCTGAATCAGAAACTTCGAAGGTGGGACCCAGCGCGCTGTGTTTTCCTAACCCTCTGGGTGAACGTTGTTGCACACTGAAATGTCACACTGAAGTGTGAGACCCAGTGGACTCAACAATCTCAGGTAGTCCTTTCAGCTCCAAAGTTCAACATTTCTAATCCTGTCAAGTCCTTTATGACTCAAGTCGTGAACCTGAGCAAACAGGGTTGATCAGGAAGCATTTTCATCCCCACTGCTGACCGACACTTTCTTTTAGAGAGGACTCATTCAAAAATAAACAAACAACTACCTAATATACAGAGGTCATATCAGTATATCTTTTATATCCTGAGTCAAATATGTAATGAGATAAAAAGAGATTAAATATAATGCCACACTGCCTGACGAGGCAGTGGCACAGTGGATAGAGTGTCAGACTGGGACATGGAGGACCCAGGTTCAAAAGCCTGAGGTCGCTGGCTTGAGTGCAGGCTCATCCAGCTTGAGTGTGGGGTTGCTGGCTTGAGCATGGGATCGTAGACATGACCCCATGGTCACTGGCATGAGCCCAAAGGTTGCTGGCTTGAGCTCAAGGTCGCTGATTTGACAAGGGGTCACTCGCTCTACTGTAGCCCCCCATCAAGGCACATATGCGAAAGAAATCAATACACAACTAAAGAGCCACAACAAAGAACTGATGCTTCTCATCTCTCTCCCTTCTTGTCTATCTGTCCCTCTCTCTGATTCTCTCTCTCTCTGTCCAAAAAGTAGTGTGTATACAGACACACACACACACACACACATATACACACACACAAATAGACACACACACACATATATATATATAATATAATGCCACACTGACCTATAAATTTATTCTTGTAGCTACCAGAATAAATGTCTTTAATCTTATATCCCCTACACCTGCCTGGGATTGTATAAAATTATGAGACCATTAGAAGGATTATACCTGTCTCGATGTGATATAAGGAACTACACAAAGAAAGTACTTAATCAGAGGCCAAATAAAATGATGAAAGGCCAGGCTGTTTAAAGTTGCACCACACTGAGTTAGACTTTTAGTTTCATCACTGGTTTAAGAATCAGAGCGAAATTGTGGCAAGGGTCTGGCAGGTAACTTGCACACTCTAAATACAGCAAGCATCATATGTATACAAGCATAAGAACTACACATGAAAAATAGCCATATGACTATGTTTCATAAAATAATTTTGAGATTGTATTTTACCACAAAGTCTGTCATCTTAGCTGTGGGTGTGTGACTGTCTGTAATAAGCTCTTGGATCATATACATTACTGGTTCTTGGTAGGTCCCCAAGGGTCAACACAATCTAGTAACTGGTAAAATGGAAACATTTTAAAATCAAGGCATCAAACATGATCTTGCGTAACAAATTCAGGAATATCAAAATGAAGGAACATGTCTTCAAATTAAAAAGAGGATGTTTTATAATAATCGGCAGTTATCTATTGTCTTCAGCAAAGATACTTATCGATGGAACAGAATATTCCAGGTGACTTTATCCCATAATCACCTTTCATTCCTCTGAGCCACAATACCAGTTTGGAAATGATTTCCACACGACTATGGGATAGCTCTTATCCCATTAACTTGTGTGGATGCTTAAGTCTTTTATCAATCTCAACTTTGTATATATTTGTACACTGCACCCCAATGAGATTCTACAAGCTCTTGAGCAAGCACTATGGCTTTTGCTCCTGCACATTTCTCAACAGAATTGAGCATAGTGCATTATACACATTAGGTGTGGAATGAAAATATCGATTATGCATCATGTTATCCAGGAGGTACATAGGCTGAAAATAAATACATTCGGCAAAGGTACAGATAAATGCATCGATAATATTAAACGGGTATAGTGTAGTGGTTAAGAGCAAGGATGATTAAATTATATGGCTGAAATCTAAGCTTAGCTACTCATTAACTATGAGTTATTTAACCTCTATCTTTGACTCTCACGTTCCTCAACTAAAATGTAAAGATAACGGTATCTCTCTCAAGGAGTTGTAATATTGACTAGATAATGTACACACATAATGATTAATACTTAAAGATCAATATGTTATAGCTATTAATAATGATAATGTGATAATAATACTGAGATATTTATAGTATGGGATCTATTCAAGATATATTTTGATATTTTAGCTGTACAATGTATAAGGAACGATACTCCTTAAGTATCAAACTATTCTTTTGGTTCAGACAAAAATATGGGTTGAATAAAATCTTGGCCTAATTTAACCTGAATATTAGGTTCTTATGATTTTTCTTTATGTAACACACAATAAAATATTATGTAGCCAATTAAAATCATTTTAAAGACCATTAATTAACATGAAGAAAGCTTATATTAAAACTGAAGAGGGAGAAAAAATGACCACAATGCTATAAATGTAATATGACTCACTTTTTGTTAGAAATAATTAAGTTTTATCTAATTCATTAATACCTATATCTATATAAGAATATAAACCAGAGAGTAATAGTTGCTAATTATGAGTAGTGGGATTATAGATTATAATCTATAGTATTGGGATCACAAATTATTCATTCTTCCTTATGTTTTCCGATTTTACCGAAATTTTTATAGCAAACATCTATTACCCTGACATTCAAAAAACATTTGTAATTTAAAACAATATGTGTGTTGTTGGCCCCTTTATCAAAAATTATTTGACTATATATATGTGGTTTTATTTCTGGACTTTCTATTCTGTTCCATTGGTCTGAGTGTCTATTTTTCTGCCAATACCATGCTGTTTTGATTGTCGTGGCCCTATAATAGAGTTTGAAGTCAGGTATTGTAATGCCCCCAGCTTCATTCTTTTTCTTTAGGATTGCTTTGGCTATTCGGGGTTTTTTATAGTTCCATATAAATCTGATGATTTTTTGCTCTATTTCTTTAAAAAATGTCATTGGAAGTTTGATGGGAATTGCATTAAATTTGTATATTGCTTTGGGTAATATAGCCATCTTGAATATATTTATTCTTCCTAGCCAAGAACAAGGTATATTCTTCCATCTCATTATATCTTTTTCAATTTCCCTTAACAATGGTTTATAGTTTTCATTATATAAGTCCTTTACATTCTTTGTTATGTTTATTCCTAAGTATTTTATTTTTTTTGTTGCAATCGTGAAGGGGATTATTCTTTTGAGTTCCTTCTCAGTTGTTTCATTGTTGGCATATAGAAAGGCTATTGACTTCTGTATGTTAATTTTGTATCCTGCGACCTTACTGTATTGGCTTATTGTTTCTAGTAGTCTTTTTGTGGATTCTTTGGGGTTTTCGATGTATAGGATCATATCATCTGCAAAAAGTGATACCTTTACTTCTTCTTTTCCGATATGGATGCCTTTTATTTCTTTGTCTTGTCTGATTGCTCTGGCTAGAACCTCTAGTACCACATTAAATAAGAGTGGAGAGAGTGGACAACCCTGTCTTGTTCCTGATTTAAGGGGGAAAGCCTTCAGTTTAGTGCCATTTAATATGATGTTAGCTGATGGTTTATCATATATGGCCTTTATCATGTTGAGATATTTTCCTTCTATACCCATTTTGTTGAGAGTCTTAAACATAAAATTGTGTTGTATTTTATCGAAAGCCTTTTCTGCGTCTATTGATAAGATCGTGTGGTTTTTGTTCTTTGTTTTGTTGATATGGTGTATTACATTAACCGTTTTACGTATGTTGAACCATCCTTGAGATTCTGGGATGAATCCCACTTGATCATGATGTATTATTTTTTTAATATGTTGTTGTATTCGATTTGCTAGCATTTTGTTTAGTATTTTAGCATCTGTATTCATTAAAGATATTGGTCTGTAAATACATATATTTTCATATCGGTAGGAAGTTAGGCAGGTAGGTATATAGTAGATAGATAAACTGAACAGAGATATTGCCATCTCTACCAAGGACTGCCTGATCCTTTATCATGAACTGTCTCTAAACCACCAGGGCTTCCGTTTCAGTCCTGACACTTGATGCAGTGTTACTGCTGAGTCTTCTGAACACAGTATCTCTGGCCTACCTAATTCCATATTTCTGGGAAGCATTCACAGAAACTCAGTAATGGGAGACGTAAAACATGGAAATAAGAAATTAAGAAAAAAAAGTATATGGATTCTTAAAATTAACTGACTGAGACCAATCTAAAACAAATGACTGTTTTGGTTTTTCAAGCCGGCAAAGATGTCAATGTTGAGGAAAGGTGTCAGCAGTAATTACAGCCCAGAGGCAGCACACGAGCTGAAAAGACTACAGTGCACAACTTAATTTGTGGTCCTTGACTGAAGCGTCTAAACTTACAATAAAAGTTTAAAAAAGTAAAGTGAAATAGGGTTTATAAGCACAGGGGAGGGAAGGAACTGAATTCTGTGCTGGTGCTTTTACCCTGCAGTCAGAGATCTGCCCGTCCCCACAAGGTACTCCTGTAAAAGGATAATGACCGGGCTCTGGCTGGTGGTCTGCCCATCCCCACGAGGCACTCCTGTAAAAGGATAATGACCGGGTTCTGGCTGGTGGTCTGCCCATCCCCACGAGGTACTCCTGTAAAAGGATAAGGACCGGGTTCTGGCTGGTGGTCTGCCTGTCCCCACGAGGTACTCCTGTAAAAGGATAAGGACCGGGTTCTGGCTGGTGGTCTGCCCGTCCCCACGAGGTACTCCTGTAAAAGGATAAGGACCGGGTTCTGGCTGGTGGTCTGCCCGTCCCCACGAGGTACTCCTGTAAAAGGATAAGGACCGGGTTCTGGCTGGTGGTCTGCCCGTCCCCACGAGGCACTCCTGTAAAAGGATAAGGACCAGGTTCTGGCTGGTGGTCTGCCCATCCCCACGAGGCACTCCTGTAAAAGGATAAGGACCGGGCTCTGGCTGGTGGCTCTGTGCTCTCGTACCCAGGCTCCTGGGAAGGAAGCACCCGGCAAGGAAGGGAGGAGGAATCTTAGTCCTGCAAGACTCAGTAGTTTTGATCCACACACTCTCCCACTCCTAATCCCAGTAACTAGGGGAATAATTTAGGTTGAAAAATTTTGTTACAACAGAATGACAATCAGGACTATTGAGTGGAATAGCACCTTCTTAGAGTTAGAGGATCTGAGATTGTGAAACAGCTTTGGCCTCTACCATGTGACTTTGGGCATCTTTACTCAAGGGCAAACAATCCACCTTAATATTGTAGAAAGTTATTATACAACACTTCACAGTGCTCCTCTGCTCGGGGTTTGTCACAGGTCAATCAGGCCTCTATATTTATGAGAAACCAGAACAACATATGACTAAAAATGAGTGACAGAAATAAACAGGAGACTAGAGTTGAAGGATACTGTTAAAGTTGACAGGGAAGAGAACCCCCTTGAAAGTTTAGAAGAAAAAAGTAGGTTTTATTTTCTTCAAATTTCCTCCTTCAAATAGCATTTTGAATGAAATTTCAAAGTGCTACAAGACATTAGAGTTAACTTTGATTCTCCTTCACTCCAGTATCACCTAAAACTTTTCAACTCAACATATGTATGTCCACAGACAACTGGCAACAGCATCCCCTGGGAGCTTGTTAGAAATGCAGAATCTCAGGCCCCGCCTCAACCCACTGAGTCCCAATCTGCTGTTTAACAAGATCCTGGTATGATGCATATGCAGATTAAGTATGAGGAGCATTGACCTAAATCTGGTCTGTTGATTCTTACTTTCAAGTGTCACCCAGATTAGTCCCTTTCCCCTGCTTCTTGTTGCCATTCCCCCAGTTTATACCCTACTACAAGATAGGGTGGTGTTTTGTTTTTCCAAAGAAGTAACAACTGACTTATTTATTGACTCCTTCTTTCACTAATTTATTCATCAAACATTATCAGGTCCTACTAAGTGTAAGGCCAGGTTTGAGTATTCTGAAGAAAACATTTCCACTTAAAAGAAAGAAAGATAACATGGATAACTAAGGGGAAAGCATGAATAATGGTTCAGGGAGAACAATGCAGAAAATCCATTTTGCTGGAATATCCGTGGTGAGTAACAGAAGGGGGATCAGAAACATTAAGACCAGGATCAACAACCCACAATGCTCACCATTGGTCAACAGCAGTTTTCCCAAACTTTGGTCACTGCATATCAATGTCATACATTTACCACACCTACCTACTGCCTCAGTGTGTGACTTCATCTTTTCCTTTAAATTGCCTCACTTCTTTTTATTGACATATATTTTCATTTGAAAGTAAATGTATACTAGTACTATAAACGAAAAAACAGTATCATTTGTCTAGGGAAGCTAACTGTAAAAATAAATAGAATGGAGGCCCTGGCCAGTTGGCTCAGTGGTAGAGCGCTGGCCTGGCGTGCGGGGGACCCGGATTCGATTCCCCGCCAGGGCACATAGGAGAAGCGCCCATTTGCTTCTCCACCCCCCCCCCTTCCTCTCTGTCTCTCTCTTCCCCTCCCTCAGCGAGGCTCCATTGGAGCAAAGATGGTCCGGGCGCTGGGGATGGCTCCTTGGCCTCTGCCCCAGGCGCTAGAGTGGCTCTGGTCAAGGCAGAGTGAGGCCTGGAGGAGCAGAGCATTGCCCCCTGATGGGCAGAGCATCGCCCCTGGTGGGCGTGCCGGGTGGATCCCAGTTGGGCGCATGCGGGAGTCTGTCTGACTGTCTCTCCCCGTTTCCAGCTTCAGAAAAATACAATAAATAAATAAATAAATAGAATGGAAATAAAATACCTTTAATAAGTCTTGGAGGGTATCATTGCCCTCTAAAGGTTCTGAGCCTGTAGTCTGATATCTCTTTGCAAATAAAGAAACTTCGTAAGTGTTAGGTAGTGTTAAAGACAAACAAACTTGACTGTTTTCTTAATATAATCAATCAAAACAAAAACACTCTTTCTATTCCATGCTAACCATTCTGTGTGTATTCTCATTCCCTGTTCCTAAAATCTACACCAATACCACCTGTCTCTAAAGCATGCAGTGTCTTCGAACTCGGCTACTCTCACCTCCTCTACTCTGAGCATCACAGCCCCTTGGGCCTCGTCTCTTCCTACGCCTTGAGTAGGCCATCAGAAGTATGCGACTCAGCACTTACCTCTCATTCAACACTTTGTGTGTGCTTGTCCTACCTCTAAAATTGGGTGTTGAAGCTCTCGAAAGACAAGAATGGGCCCCTATCAGGGGAGAGAGAAATCTATGTGGGTGATGGGTAGCGTGTACCCCTTGGGGAACCACCTAGAATCCATCTGAGATGTCAGGAAGCACTACATAAATAGCTTAGACATCGATTCCCCCAAATCGCAGCACTAAATCTTCCCACCATGCCTCCCAATAACTGTCTTGCAGCAGCTTTCACGGGGTGGTTTTCGCTCCAGAGACTGCAACCAAGCCCTTTAGAGCTAGAGTTGCCCCGTCCTGTTCCGTGGTGCCACTTCTGAAGGTGCTCAGCACAATTAGCAACCATAGCCTTACCTGAGTGGTACCAAGTGTAAACAAAGCCCAGGAGACTAGACTAAAGCAACCATTTATACAGCATACAATCACAGGAGGGTTCTGTTAAAGGCCCCTCGGTGGAACTACACTGTTTTGATCGGTAATTCCTTTCCAGATGCATTACCTCAAATGACTAAAAAGAAAGTTACAATGCTTTTTAAAGTAGAGGGTATTTGTCAAGACTCCAGCAGCACCTTTTAGCACCCTCTACATTTGTGCACTTTTCTTACAGATGTCTCCCTCCATCTCTTCCTCTGAATCCATCATAAAAATTGTAATAAAACACACAGAACTTGGAGGAAGAAAGCCTCAATTCTAGTCCTTACATGGCCACGACTTTCCCATTTGATTTGGATATTTATTCAATAATCACATCGAATTTCTTAATTTCTTATTCTTTATCTAGTAAAAAAATAATCTGAAGTTCTGATTTTTTTTTTTACTATCAAATGCTCTTCAGTCATTTGATCACAATTTCCCCTGTTCAGCAGATCCACCAATTTTTATAAACAGGGACAGAGGAAGAGATGCCATTTTTGCTCCATCATTTCCATCCAGTGACAAAGAACATGGATATTATGAAGTTATCTTCAAAAGTCCCTGTATGCAAAGGCTTTAGTCCCAAGATGACTTGGGAAATTCGCTCTGAAATGAATCTCAGCACCAGAGCACTGATTTCCCTGAGGCCAAGCAGAGGCATGCCCTGGAGGTTAAGTACGAGCTGGGTGGGGTTCCCAGACTATGATGATTAATTTTGTGTCAAGATGACTGGGCTAAGGGATACCCAGTTAGATGGTAAATCACTATTTCTGGGTGTGTCTGTGAAGGGGTTTCTAGAAGAGATTAGGATTGGAGTTGGTAAAGAGTTGAGCAGATAGTTCTCCCCAGTGTGGGTAGACATCATCCTGTCCCACTGAGGGCCCAAATATAACAACAAAAAGTAGGCAAAGAAAGACCACTGGCTCTCTGCTGAGCGGAGACAACCATCTCTGCCTTTGGATATCAGCACAGCCTAGTTCTCAGGCCTTTGGTCCCAGACTGCCTTTTCTGGTTTCCTAACTTGCAGACAGTAGATCTTGAGGCTTCTTGACCATCCTAATTGTATAAGACTATATCTAGATAGATATACATACATATATACATGTGGGGTATGTGTGTGTGTATCTCCTATTGGTTCTGTTTCTCTGAAGAGCCTTGACTAATACTGAGACTCAACCCTTACCAGGGTTATGCGACTGTGGATGAGTTTCTTAACTGTTTTAACCTCAGTTCACTCATCTGCAAAATGGGAATATTAACACATCCCAATCACATCTTGACTCAGTAGTGTCAATAAATGTTATTGTTACTAAACTTGTACAGAAAATAGATCCCTTGGCCAAAACACACACACACACACACACACACACACACACACACACACACACGTGTTGCTAGAGCTGCTCAGACTGTTCATCACCCATCAGTGAAGATGGACAGGAAAACCTCATGCAGTTCCTTTTCTTAGACAATGAAGACCTATGAGCCAAGGCCTGGAATGCCACACTCCTCTATCCCCGTTCCTCTAAACTTACCTTACTCTCCAGGCAAATTGGACACTAGTCAGCCACTCAAGGTATCCCATGGTTTCACTCCTCTGTGCTTTGGCTCACACAGTCTATTTGCCCTACCCTTGACCAAACAAACAAAACAAAACAAAAAAAACTTGCTATTGTCCTCCCATGCTCATTTCCCATTTCCAAATCTCCACCCAACTTCATCTGTGTCCTACTCATTCTCCTGGGCCTTACAGTGTAGTTAGGTGTGTCCTCTTCACTGCCTTCTGCCCCTCTTTGGAGTCTTGCTTTGGGGTCAGTATTAATTGTAGAAGTGAACTCTATGAAAGTGACTAGGCCAGGCCCAGGGTGAGCTCCTAAGACAACTGGTCATTTTGATTACAGAATCTACCTCCAAAGTGCTAAGTCCTTAGAGAGAATTACTGAGTTTCAATCACAGGGTATCTCAGGAAAAGAGAAGCCGATTGTATTGCTCAAAAAAGATATGTTCCTGTCCTAACCCCCACCACCTGTGAATGTGACCTGACTTGGAAATAAGGTCTTTGCAGATGTAATCAAATTGAGATGAATTCATACTGGATAGGGTTGGCCCTAACCCAACAGCTGGTTTTCTTACAAGAAAAGGGGAATTTGGACACAGAAACAGCCACACAGAGGAAGACTGCCATGAAAAGATGGAGACAGAGATCAAAGTGAAGCATTTTCGAGCAAAGAGATGCCAAGGACTCCTGGCAACCACCAGATGCTAGAAGGCACAAGGAGGGACCCTATTCTAGCCTGCAGAGAAAACATGGCACTGCTGATGTTTTGATTTTTTTACTGCTAGCCTCCAGAACTGTGAGATAATAAATTTCTTTTGTTTTAAGCCACCCAGTTTGTGGTACTTCATTACTGAAGCCTTAAGTAACTAATATAGCAACCATTTAACATATTCCCCAGGGCTCAGAAGATGATATCCTACTTCAGGAGTAGTTCTCCAAAGTTATCTCAGCATTATATCATATATTTTTGATATGGCATGTAAACAGATCCAATAATTTTCTTTTTTTTCCCCTTTCATTATTAGCATCTGAGAAAGATCTCCACAGGTCACAGCCTTGGAAATAAGTAAAATAGGTCTGTAAGTATGTATTTAAAAAACATTCATACATTCTATTCCATAGAACAGACAGGGGGAATCACCAACCACAGTCCCTGGGGTTAAAGTAAACTTACACATTTAACAAGATTGGTTGAGGGGTTTTCTGGCAATTAATTTCCATTGCCTCAGATTAAATGACTATAACCAAATATTGATATTTTATTGCCCAAACTCTATTCCCCATGGCTCCCTGAAATATGTAAATATTAACTGCATGCTTACTATGTGCTCAGCACTGTGTTATATGTTTAAGAGCAGAAAATATATTCAGGCACAGTCTCTTTCCATAAGGATCTATTTACATATGTTTGTATGTACTTAGATCTAGTTCGATAAAACAGATGTATATATCTTTTCTCCATTTCTGCCAGTAAAATATTCTTTTCTTGTTTCTTATTCTGTAGTGATCCCTCATACAGCTAGCAGAACAAGATCTTGCTAAATTTGCACATACCGATATAATGCTTTCCACCACAGATAAAGCCATGACTAAGGACCTCTATGAAAACAAATGAGTCTTAGATCAATACTATGTCTCTGCCATCTTCTATGTACTGTTTTTGTTTTTCTCTAGCTTATACTGTGCCTAAGGTCAGAAACAGGGTATTCCTTTATGTCTTTCAAAGCTCAGAAAATATAAGGAGAATAATAGTATTCCTAGTAATTTACTCATATAATCGTGAAGGCATGGTAAGGACACCCTCAGCACATGCAGAGGCATACAAAAAATAATAATAATAATAATAAGGGAGTAAGAGAGAGGGAGAGAAAATATTGCCAGAGAAATTAATTTATTTACAGATATATTTCTCCTTCCCAAGGGACTCAAACCCACAGACAGTCTCTTAATTGTTGTGTTAACAATGTCTCTAGTTGCACAAGCTAGACTTCTTTTCCCTTTGTAGACATAATTGCATTGTATTTCATTGTCATCATTTGGTTTAATGTTTTTCTCTGATTTTTCCTGTCAGGAAACAGAGTAAAAGATACCTGTTATAAGTGGGAAATCCTATTAATATCACATGAATTATCATTGTCCTTACAGCTGGTACAGGCATGTTAAGGACTTCAGGTACAGGGCTGAGATCAGTTCCCTTCCTACTTTGCTGGGCAAACCCATGATCCCAGCCCACCAGGATGCACAATTAGTTCAAGGATGGCAAGTAGGTTTTATAACAGCTTCCAACACTGATCAAATTGGAGAGTCTGTCTTCTGCATTGTCTTTCAAAGAATTCTGAAACTGAGTCTATACCCACAGGAAACTAGAAACTTGCATTAATTATCTTTGCCTAGTATGGTAAGGGATGTAAAAACAACTTACCCTTTCCAAAGTGTTTGCCATTTCTGATTTCCTTGGAAAAATGAAACTACTATCACTGAAACAATTAACCAGCACAGACAGGAGGGCACACTGTGACTTGTGCCAGGGGGATAGCACTTTGAAAGAGTGGTGGTCAGATCCTATGATGACTCCAATGATCTTCCTCACTTCTAGGTATTCATATCACTGTGTACTTATCTCTCCTTGACTATGGGTGTGAACTGTAACTTGCTTCTAACCATTAGAATATGACAAAGATGATGGAGTGTTCTTCCTGGGATTACATTAATATATATATTATATATTCTATTAATAATATAATTAATATAATATATTATATTAAATACATTAATATATATTATATATATATAAGTTTCTTTACTGCTGGCTTTGAAGAAGCAAGTTATTGCATTGTTAATTACCTATGGAAAGGGCCAAATGTCAGAAAACTATGGGCAGTTTCGACATGCTTAGAGCCTCAGTCCTACAACCACAGGGTACTGAATCCTGGCAATCACGTGTTGGAAAGAAGACCCCGAGTATCAGATGAGATCATAGCCTTGTGAAGCCTTAAGGGAGAGAACCCAACTAATCCAATTCTAGAAATGCCCTACAGAAACTTTGAGGTAATAAACATTTGTTTTATTAAAACAAATGTTTTATTAAAACTTAGCTGTTGTTTTAAGCAGCTGAGTCTGCGGTAAATTGTTACGCGGCAAGAGAAAAGGAATACAGGGAGTTACTGGACAATTATGTGGGGTGACAAGGGCAACCTGAGTGTTGAGGATCTTGAGAGCTATTAAGATTTTTCTTATTTAATCATCATGGCAGCTCTATGTGGCAAGTTGGGTTTCAAACTTAATAATGTTATCTGACTGCAAAGCCCACATTCTTCCCCAAACGCTATCTGCTACCGGCAGAGCTACCACTCTGCTGGTGGACAATGCCCTCTTGACTGCAGTGCTGGCTGTTTCCTGTGACGCTCCTCTACGTTTCAGGGCCTATAAACACAAGGTGTTGAGTCCAAAGAAAAGGGGCAATGAGGGGAATGTGGGAGTTCAGGCATTTGATTCATTACATGTAATTCAAATGGATTCACATATCAACAATCAATTCTAGATATGCCTATCCTTTAGACATAGGCCTCAATGTGGAAATTATTGATATGGGTGCTAGCAGGGGTCAGGGGTAAGATATTTGAAAAAATTTTTTTTCAAGTACCCTGAGGGCCTGGCCGGTTGGCTCAGTGGTAGAGCGTCGGCCTGGCGTGCAGGGGACCCGGGTTCGATTCCCGGCCAGGGCACATAGGAGAAGCGCCCATTTGCTTCTCCACCCCCCCCTCCTTCCTCTCTGTCTCTCTCTTCCCCTCCCGCAGCCAAGGCTCCATTGGAGCAAAGATGGCCCAGGTGCTGGGGATGGCTCCTTGGCCTCTGCCCCAGGTGCTACAGTGGCTCTGGTCGCGGCAGAGCGAGGCCCCGGAAGGGCAGAGCATCGCCCCCTGATGGGCAGAGCATCGCCCTGGTGGGCGTGCCGGGTGGATCCCGGTCGGGCGCATGCGGGAGTCTGTCTGAATGTCTCTCCCTGTTTCCAGCTTCAGAAAAATACAAAAAAAAAAAAAAGTACCCTGAAAATGATTAATATATTTTTCCATTGTAATTGGTTAGATAGACTCTACACATGTTTCTGCAAACGACCTTGTACACAGAAACTTATAGTTATAAACAAAACAACAGGAACACAAGCCAGAGAAATTTCTTAGTTCATGCAGTCTTGCACACTTTTCCCCCTCCCATTGCTTGTTCTTCCTCTTGTTTTGCTTTATAAGAACTGGCTCAGGAGGAAGAGAACTAGAGGTCCTACTACATAGATGTTTGTCAAGAAGCATCTATGATGACTAAACCCTTTACACCCAGCTGGCATCTGTACCTGCAGAAGAATATCTCAAAACTCAGGCTGAGTTACCTCTTATTGGAGTTACCTCTGGCACTAACCCAAACCAAGGTCTGCTTAATGGGCTAGGTCCTGAACCTTCCGCATAAACACTATCTCCTCCAACCGAGGGTATTTCAGTCTGCCTACTAGCTCACAGGCACAGTCAGAGACTGAGAAAGTTCTTTTTGTCATAGCCACTGAGAACCTCAGAGGGCATCTCAACTAGAATTTAGAGCCAGTATGTATGAGGTCTCTGCTGGCTCTAGATACACCGACTGAAACAAAGAGAAGTCAGGTGACCTTGCCTGAGGAATCAATGAGTAATGGCTATAATGCATACAGCTGTCAACATTTACTCATCCAATAAACATTTATTGAAAATACTTCAGTCAATAAATTCACTTCCTGGAGGGTAGCAGTATAACAAAGAGTAGGTCATTGTTCATAATCTCACATTGACTCCGGGAGGGGCTATAAACTTGTCAACGAATCATTGTGACATATGGAGTCTCTTCAAGGACAAAGGTGGAAGCTATGAAGTCTGCGTGAGGAAGGTAGTTTCCAAGAAGTGCAGTTATTTGGGGCTTCAAGGATAATTAACAGTACGCCAGGCAAACAAAAGGAGAACCATTCTAGAAAAGGTATAATTTGCCACATTCTTTTCCCCATCTGATGTCACCACAGCATAAATTCAGCTCCCTCCCTCTAGTTGACAAGCCCAAGGTCAAGTAATTCTTCTACCCACTGCCTGCAATAGCGAAA
Organism: Saccopteryx bilineata; assembly: GCF_036850765.1. Lineage (NCBI taxonomy): Eukaryota > Metazoa > Chordata > Mammalia > Chiroptera > Emballonuridae > Saccopteryx > Saccopteryx bilineata. The sequence continues at coordinate 23,274,445 of NC_089493.1, forward strand.
CAAACCGTGTCTAATTCCCAGTTTGAGTGTCATGATTCAACTACACATGTGCCTCCCAGGTACTGACTTCTCAGCCCATGGATGGAGCTGGGCAGGCTGGTACAGCTAGCTGCCTTAGTCCAAACACCCTGTCAGGGCACCTTGGAGGGTGACAGTTGAGTGAGATTTAATGGTGTGCTCTTCATGAAAACCCTTGAAAGCCTGATCCAATTCACTGCTTCTTTTTTTTGCATTATCGCCACTTGGAGTGTTTTCAGGTGTAATGTTCTATGTTTAGGAAACGGCCACTTACTTCTGCTCTGCTAAGGTGCTCCTTACCATTCATTCTAAACTTTCCCCCAAGCCAGTGGTCACTTTGGCAAAGGGAGAAAAAGAGTCTTCACATTCTTACATCCCTTAGGTTTAGCAGTTGTTATTCCTACAGAGCTGCCAAACATCAACCACACACACAGCTAGACCAAAAAGAAAAAAAAAAAAAGACTAAAGAAATGAAAAGGGTCTCCCACATATTTGGCAGAGTGAAAAGATGGGCAGCTCCATGTGGAGAGGAAAGTGAGAGATGGTGGCTGTGTTTCAGCTGGAACACAGGAAGCCTGGTGGTGTATCAGAAGATGCAGTGAGCCGTCCGTCCAGGAAGAAACGTGCAGACCTGAATGCGCCTTCTCCTCTGCAGTCACTCCAGCCCCAGCCCTTGGGCATCTTTCTCCTTCAACTCCTTTGATCCTGACTTCTACCGGCACCATCATGCAGTGCATACCCTGCTTACAGAATGCAGCGGTCCCTCCTCTATCGCAGGGGTTAGGTTCCAGAACCCCCCGGGATAGGCGAAAATCCACGAAGTAGTGACCTTCTATTTATTTTATTATTTATATATCTTTTAAGGCTTTATAAACCCTCCCACACTCTTATAAACCTTTCCCACACTGTTATTAACCTTTCCCACACTTATTTTACCGCAAAAATAATTAAAATAATAAGTATATAAAAATACCTATATACTGCAAAATCCCGTGGTATAGCGAAAAATCCACGGTACAAAATTAGGTACGCACAATTTAAAAATCCGCGATACAGTGAGACCGCGAAAAGTGAAGCGTGATATGGCGAGGGACGACCGTACAGGCAGTCCTCACAGACATGGTGGGTTTGGTTCTAGACCATCACAATACAGTGAGTATTGTAATAAGGCAGTCATAATCTTTTTACTTTGTTTTGGGGGAGGGTTTGCCTTATATTTAAAAACTGCTACATCTGAGGAGCTCAATAAAGTGAGGCACAGTAAAACAAGGCGTGCCTGTATTTAACTTCTGTTGCTTTGGGAGTTGATGTTTGGCTTTCCTCCCTCTCCTCTTAACTAATTTGCAAATCATATGCACCATCCACATCTTAACTGCATACGGCATGCTCATTAGGAACACTCTGGAGTCACACAGATGGTTTGTGGGTTTTAATTTGTCCATGTCCAGGTTGTATGTATGATCTTGGGCAAATTACAGAGAGTTCTGCAGTAGGGAACTTTAGACAGACCTGAAGCAAATTCCCATGGGGAATCCTCCTGGGGAACTGATATCCAGGATGGCAGTCAACTATCAGAAATGTGCTGGGCTGCCTTTGCATTCATTACCTGCACCTGGTGGACAGACCAGCCAGTAGGTGGTCAGAATGTCCAGAACAGTAAGGTGTGTGTGTGTGTGTGGGGGGGGGGGGTGCCAGGAGAAATACCCCCCTCGAAAACAGCAGAGGGAGCTTCTTGCACCCAATAGAGAATCCTTACTCTGGGTAGCTGGTGTCAGGCAGAACTGCAAGCCCCACGGAGACACTGGGGGGCCTGAGAGGCTGTACCTCACTCTGGGAACACGTTGCTTTGAGAACAATCTACCACACCATCTCTGTATGCTTCTGAATCCCTCGTTATTGAAGAAATGTTTTACATCCTCCAGCAGGGCCTGCTGTCATCTTTCCATCAATCATGTCACCACCCCCTTGTGACAGCCATATACTTTCTAAGTCTGCATTTCCTTCCCTGTAAAAATAAAGATAACATTTATATGTAGCCACGTGTTTATTGAGATTAAAGGGAGATATTTTCTATAGAGCCCTTAGCACCGCGCATGGCACTTAGCTATAATTATAATTATATTTATATCACACATATCATATATGTCTATAACTACATATTTATATTAAGTATAATTTATAGTTGTATTTATAATTATAACCATATAAATAGATAGTATTCTCTTTTTCTAAGAATCTACCAAACGGCACACACTTTATGTGTCTTATATCAAATGTTTACAGCCATATTTCAAGGTATGTTACTGTTATTTCCTTTGAAGATCTGGGGCACTAAAAGCCCAGAAAGGCAGCCTAATTACCTGGAGGTCACCGAGCCAGTTTACAGTAAAGCAGTATTTGAAGGGGAGTCTGTTTGTTCTTTACAGTTAAACCACAGAGAATTTTCCTCCAAGTCATGTGCTGAGGATCCTAATAAAGGATGTTATCAATGCACTGGACCAGCAGCAAAGGAGACAGACAGTGTTGCCTCGAATCTGTTCTTTGTTGGGTATTTTTTGTTTTCATAAGTTTTGAGATTTGTTGACAACAACAGGGCTTCCCTTCCACGCCGAAGGCAGCATGTACCTGCACTTCTGCCATCACCAACCCTTACTCCACTGCCTAAAGTTTATTTATAAAAGTAGTCAGGGCCCTGGCCGGTTGGCTCAGCGGTAGAGCGTCGGCCTGGCGTGCGGGGGACCCGGGTTCAATTTCTGGCCAGCGCACATAGGAGAGGCGCCCATTTGCTTCTCCACCCCTCCCCCTCCTTCCTCTCTGTCTCTCTCTTCCCCTCCCGCAGCCAAGGCTCCATTGGAGCAAAGATGGCCCGGGCGCTGGGGATGGCTCCTTGGCCTCTGCCCCAGGCGCTAGAGTGGCTCTGGTCGCAGCAGAGCGACGCCCCGGAGGGGCAGAGCATCGCCCCCTGATGGGCAGAGCATTGCCCCTGGTGGGCGTGCCAGGTGGATCCCGGTCGGGCGCATGCGGGAGTCTGTCTGACTGCCTCTCCCCGTTTCCAGCTTCAGAAAAATACAAAAAAATAAAAAAATAAATAAAATAAAAGTAGTCAGCGAGGAGCAGAACTGTGAACAGCAAAGAAGGCTCTTCAACACGCACTGAGACCCAGCTCAAATGCTACCACTTCTGTACAGACTTCTCTGACGCAGCCCAGTGATCAACCCTCTTCCTTCTGAGAAACTATAACACCAGTGCAACCCTATGTTTGAGGACTTAATAATTTCTATTATTATAACTAAAACTTAGTGAGCACTTAATATGTGCCCAGCACTCTTCTAAGTGCTCTCTATGCATTATCCCATTGAATCCTCGCAATAATCCTATGAGAGAAATAGCGTCATTACCCCGAATGTTCAGCTGAGGAAACTGGATTGACGCTGTTGACCTGTCTGCTCCCCTGCCCCACTGTGAGTGTACTGAGACTGTGTCTTCCCCATCTCTTTCCATCCAGCACCCATTCCTTGATGCCTCCCACAGGCTAGGTGCCGACAGATATTACCATACATATCCTTACAAAAACATTTAGTCGGCCTGCAAGTGAGGAAACTGAGCGTCAAAGAGATTAGATAGCTCTCTCAGAGAGGCGGAGTCACAGCTGATACAAAGAGTTGCTATTCAAATCCATGCTTGTCCATGTCTTTACCAATTCTGTCCCTCATGTTGGTGTAACAACAAATCCTTTTCAACTTCAAAAATGGCACAAATGGAATGAATGAATAGTACATTTTGCATTACATGGCAGGCTCAGGGAAGTACGTTAGATGCCGGAAGAGAGATTAGGAGTCATTAACTCAACACGACTTCCTGAAAAGACAGGCTCAGCCCGGCATGGATAATGGTACATTTGTAGCAAACAAACAGACCTTTGGGAATCACTATCCACCAATGTTCAGTGCTTAAGAAAATAAATGGTCTTTGTATTACGACAGATCTGAGTTTGAATCCCTGCTCCCACTTTCTCTCTGCAGGGCCTGAGGTTAGGCATCTAACCCCTCTGAGCATCCATTTTTTTATCTGTAAAATGAGGATAATAGCACCCCGTCTAATGTGAACTGTTATAGGGATTCCAATGAGGTAAAGGACACAAAAATAGCTGAATCAACTCTACATGCCATCACATCTGGTTAGTTCATTTCTCTCCCAGGGGGTATTCCAAATGCTGTCCAAAAAGTGTCCATTAGCTCTCATTTCTCATGTGTTTCTACATAGATATCCCTGGGAAAAGCTCCCACGAAAAGCAACTGTTCCTTAATCCTGGTCAATTCTTCAAATGAGATCCCAATGTGTATTTTACCACCAGCTACAGACTCATTAACAAAATAATTTTTTTCCCTAGGTTTATCTCCCAGTTTTATCAACCCAATAAGAGTTTATAGATGCGAAAACACAAGAGACTAAAAGCCTAACATCGGTTTGGTTCAGAACAGATACTCTCCTCTGTGCCTGAGATGAGAAATAAAAGCATCAAGAGTGAAAATGTCATTGAGTTAAACAAGCTAAACACCTTTGGAAAGACTGATATACTTACTGCGCAATCCCCACTAGAAATCAGAGGCACCCACGCATTCGCACAGTCTCCTTACTTCATGGACAATACCCTCTGGTTTTTAATAGGTTTTGCCTTTCACACTCAGCCCCTGGGTAATCCAGGGATCACTTCTCTTGACTTTATTATCAGCAGGAACCCAAATACTCCCTGAATTAATTCCATTTTCTGAGACACAGGATTTTTCTCAGGATATCCATGTCTTAAGAAATACACTTTGTGAATGGTCAGGGGAGAATGTTTGTGGAGGATTTCTTATACATTTTCGTCTCATCCTACAGTGGAATTCTCAGTGAAGATTGTTTCTGATGATTGATTTCCTTATCCCTGTTTTAGATATTACATTCTACAAAGATAATACAACAAAATGCACAAAAATGCTTTTAATTTACATGAAGCATGGATTGCTCAAAAATTTCCAAATACATTATTACAATGATCTAAACTGCTCTGTTTGGTAATTAGTACTTTAGAAAGAAAAAAACTACAGGTGTCAATAACTTAGATCTTGTTAGAACCAGAAATTTCACCTGCTCTTTTCCAAGCCACAATACCTCTCACTCTTCATACTGACTTACAGCAAATTCCAACCCTTTCCACTTCCACAAACATCATTTTTTAATCTTGATCCACTACGTAAAGGGCTTACAAGAAAAATTTAGGGACATGTTGTTTTATTAGACTGCAATCCACCATTAAGTAATTATATAGAATCTTCACTATATGGGACCTTAAATTATAGCAGAGACGGTTTGTACAAACCTTGATAGAGATGATAGAGACAGAATAATGACCTTAATAACAAGAGCAAACCACAAAGTTCAAACTCCTTAGACTGGCTCAAATGGATGTTCAATTTTTGTCTTACAAAGAAATTCATTTATCACTAATATATCATTGGCATTTTTTGCTTTTTCCATTTATACCTTACCTGAAAAATCTCTCCTATTTTATTTGACCAAAGGATAAAGGGTATTCAGGAACTCATTCACTTGCTATATATAATATAAAGCACCCACTATGTGTCAGATACTTAGGCTACACCAGTGACTAGACATCTCTACCCTATTAAAATAGAATGGAACATTGATTAAGAACACTGGTTCTAGATACTCCCTGGGATGGAATCCTGGTTTTGCTTTGGTTGAACTGTGTGATTTGAAACAAGCCACTAAACCTTTCTGTGCTTCTGTTTCTCCCCTAGAAAACCGGGACACTGATAGTGTGTATCCCCTAGAAATGCTGTGGGTTTTCAATGAATAACATCAACCATGGACAAGAGCGAGCAGACAGGAAGCACCCAATAATGAAGTAACCATCATAATTAACTCCGCTGATCCAGGTCCTACACCTTCCTTTCAAGGCCGAGCCTAATTTCTACTCATCCATTGGCTGCCCCAGCCCAGGGACTTCTATCCTCCTTTCTTTCAACACATATTACTTAACTGGATGGAAAATAGGATTTATATTCTATGCCAAGCCTAATCAGTAAGTAATGAATCCCTAGAGGCAAGGTTAGGATGCAATGCAAGGGACCTGCTGGTGGCTCAGTGAATAAAGCATCATCCCAGCACACGGTGGTCTTAGGTTCAATTCCTTGTCAGGTCACATACAAGAAGCAACCAGTGAATGCAGAACTAAGTGGAACAAGTTGATGCTTCTCTCTCTTTTTCTCTCTCTCTCCCTCTCTCTCTCTCAAATCCCCCCCATCAAAGGAAAACCTAAAAAAATTTTAGAACAAAGAAAGCAGCAATGTAAGGACAATTCCAGAATCTCCAGGAGGAAAAAGTTGCATGGAAAGACTGAAGACTGATTAGAGACGCACAACACGAATAAGGAAGAGTAGAGTGTCGGTGCTCAGTTCTGTATTTGCATAACCTAAATTATTTTCTCTCTGCTTCCTGTAATCTTACTGTTATATCTGGGTGAGTTATTTAACTTCTCTGATCCCCAATTTTCTCATTTGTAAAAATATTTTTAAGAGTAGTATCTTCCAGTATTGTTTGGAAATGCCAAATGAAATACTGCATATAAAGCTCCTAGTAAGACTCACTTAATGCTTATTATTATTGTTGTTGTTTTTATTATGTACTATTATCACCCAGCAGTAATCCTACCAGCTGGGCACTGATTACATAATGCTCTACAGTGTAAGAATTTCTAATCATTGCCCAGACTCCCCGGGTAGCAACTCCATTGCGGGCAGTACCCCCTACCTTCAAGCGTGTGACACCTGTCCGAGGACTAGGTACTCAGTGTGCATCTATAGTGCAGGTAAAGCTGGAGGGAGAACGTCTTCTCCTCCATCCAGCTGAGCAAAGTCAAAGCTGGGGCAGGGTGTGTGCACGCGGGAATGAATTGCTGAAGGTCCCTCTTGCCTGAGCTTTGCTGCTTTGCTGCTACACAGAGAGCAGAATGAAAGAAGACAAAACTAAATATTAAGGGCCTGGACAGTTGGCTCAGCATCGGCCTGGTGTGTGGAAGTCCCCGGTTCGATTCCTGGCCAGGGCACACAGTAGAAGCCCCCATCTGCTTCTCCACCCTTTCTCTCTATCTCTCTCCTCCCCTCCCACAGCCAAGGCTCCATTGGAGCAAAGTTGGCCAGGGCACTGAGGACGGCTCCATGGCCTCCGCCTCAGGTGCTAGAATGGCTCCAACTACAGAGGAGTAATGACCCAGAGGGTCCAATCATCGCCCCCTGGTGGGCATGTGGGGTAGATCCCAGTCCGGCACATGCAGGAGTCTGTCTCTCTGTCTCCCCCATGTTTCTCACTTTGAAAAAATACAAAATAAAAAAGAAAACACCAAAAATCAAAAACCAAAAAACCTAAATATTAGATGGGTTTTTCCTTAAGGGAAAAATCCATATATATCCTTCTTTGTTAGGAATACTGCTCAGGCCACAATTCAGATAAACGAAGGTGCCACTTGCCACTGCTATTGGCTTTATGCTAAGTATGCTTCAAATAAACCAGAAAGGGACAGAGTGACAAAGTAAAAACCCTGGAGGTGTAAAGGGGAAAGCACTGGAGCATTTTCAGAAAATGACACATTTAACAGTACAGCGCTGGTGTGAGACCATTTGAAATGCATTAAGAAAGAAAAGAAACAAAAAATGGTGCTGCCCCAAGGAAGAACTTAGACAGCAGAGCTGCTGAAATATATCAGGGAGCTGTCTGCAACTGCCCTTGGCAGGCACAGTGAAAGCCAAGGACAGGTTGCAGTGCTTGGACCCCCCGCCAGAAGGGGAGAAAGCGTGCATCAGCCAGTTTTTTCCAGGAAGATCTTGATTCTCCATCTTTGATAAAGAACCAGCTTTCAGGCTCAAGTCTGGGAAACACTGCTGTCAGCTGTCACGTGTGCCGTGATTGGATGGCTTTCCAGCACCTCGTTCCCATTCCTAGAGCACAGTGTTGACAGCTCCTTTACAGCATGACTTCGTTTTAAGTCTGCTACTCAGAGTTGTCCTGCTACCTGCACAAGCAAAACAACATGAGCATTACTACACAGATGAAAAACCTAGAACCTGAGATGGTACAACTATCGGTGTCAAGCTCTCTGAATTCAAGCCCAGAACCGCTTCACAAGGCCATGATCAAGCGCCATGGTCCTGAGCCAGAAAAGATAAGTTCATTCCCCAATGGTCACTCACTTCCTCAGAATCTTCAAGACTTGAGGGAAAAGGGACAAGAATGAGCTACTTTCCTAAAAACCAACTATTTCCCACAAATAGCTTAGGAACTTTCAATTAAGTTTCTACTAAAATCCTAGTACTTTTACTTTAAAATAAACGTTTTGTTTTGGAATAATTTTAGATTTACCAAAAAGTGGAGATTCTAGTATGGGCAGCTATGTTATGTCCTTCACCCAGTTTCACCTAACATTAGCATCTTATGTAACCACGATGCACTTGTCAAAACTGAGAAATTAACATTGGCTCATGCCCACTAACCAAGCTCTAGACTTTATTTCGATTTCACCAGTTTTTCACTAATGTCCTCCTTCTGTTCCAGGATCCAGCCCAAGAAACCACATTGCATTTTGAATTCTGGTACATTTCTCACATTATTTAGCAATCTTTGTTTGCCCCTCCTTTGTGAAACTTAGAGTTTCAGTATTTTGAAGACAGACAGCATGCCTCTCCTGGTGACCACCTTTGCCTAGCTCTTGGGAGGTACCTGATATTTGTTGATCAATTTAGCCACACAAGATCCTATTTTAATCATCATTATAAAAATCTGGACCAACAGTCTCAAAATGCAGACATATATATATAATATTTTAAAAGGTGAAGGGAGAAAGTGTTTGAAGAAAGAATAACAGCTTCTACCACAATGGCACAGCTAGTTTTCAAAGTCAGAGTGAGTACAAAATAAAATGGACATCAGCCAGGAAAAGAAAACAGGCAGTTAAAGAAACACCGTCAGTTTTCACTCCTACCAAGGACGATAACCCACCCAATGAAAACTTTGAAAAGAAAAGTGGGAGTAGGCGGAACTTGGAAGAAATGTAAATAAGATTTTAATCGGTCTATTGCATGAGCTAGAGTTGGTAGCACACCGTTAAACATTGTCATCCTGGAGCTGGTATCTATATATAACTGTTAATTGTTCAAATCCCCACTTCCTGTATGCCACGATTCCAAACCAGCTGCCAAGTACACCTGTATTTTTTTAAAAGGCAATTTTTAAAAGTGAGAGTGAGGGAGAAATGGAATAAATGATTTAAACAAGCAGAAAACAACCAAACTTTCATTCTATAGTGAACCACCTTGAAGTGTCAAAAAATCTGCGAAGAGTCTGCCCTGGATATTATACTTCCCACATAAAATAAACATCATCCAGGGTAGCCCTAAATGGGTAAGGATAAGTAATTCAGTGGGAAATAGAATGACCCTAATAATATTTTTGTTGCTACAAGAAGCCCTGTAAGAAATAGCTCTCATAATTTTCATGTCCAAAAATACCATGCAAATGCATAAAGCAATCTATAGTTTTCAATTGGGAGTATTTCTCCTCATCTGATTACTATTCTCTTGAGTACATCACTGTATGCTTAGCACTGTGTTATAAAAACGTGCATACATACAGAATGCACACACACACAGTAGACAGGTGGGCTTACAGATAATATGAGCTCTCTAAGGACAGTGCTCATTTAGGTAACCCCAAGAGCATTCACTACGCTATACTCAATAAATACTGGAGAGAGGAAGGAAGCAAAGTAGGCTTATTTCAGGTTGGTGGGGCACTGTCACCTTTCCCCTACTCTACCTCTTTAACATCAATGGAATCAACTCAACAAAGAAGTTTTGTACCTAGAATTGTCACATCGATAATATTTCCACCAAAGGGAAAAACTACAAGTCCACTGGACATGCCTAGCAGTCACTGGAAATCCCAAAAGTTTAGTTCTTTTTTTTTTTTTTTTTCATTTTTCTGAAGCTGGAAACAGGGAGAGACAGTCAGACAGACTCCTGCATGTGCCTGACCCGGATCCACCCGGCACGCCCACCAGGGGCGACGCTCTGCCCACCAGGGGGCGATGCTCTGCCCATCCTGGGCGTTGCCATGTTGCGACCAGAGCCACTCTAGCGCCTGAGGCAGAGGCCACAGAGCCATCCCCAGCGCCCGGGCCATCTTTGCTCCAATGGAGCCTTGGCTGCGGGAGGGGAAGAGAGAGACAGAGAGGAAGGCGCGGCGGAGGGGTGGAGAAGCAAATGGGCGCTTCTCCTGTGTGCCCTGGCCGGGAATCGAACCCGGGTCCTCCACACGCTAGGCCGATGCTCTACCGCTGAGCCAACCGGCCAGGGCAGTTTAGTTCTTAAGAGTTGAAATACTATCTGTTTTAAAATTTGGCACATAAAATTAAATGAGCTCATTCATTCATCCACTAAACCGCTATTAGCTGAATACCTAGAATATGCCAGATAGGAGGTAAAGACATAAAGTGAGGAAAAATAATAACAATGCACTGTATGCCCTGAAGGAATCCATAGCCTAGGAAGGAAGAAAGGCATTGATTAAGGGATGCTGAAACAGCCCAGCAGTTCTATAACTCATATGCATTAGAATCACCAGACACTTAGTGAAAGGCCCCATCCTAGAGCTTCTGGTTCAGTAGGTCTGGGATTGGGTGAAGAATGTGCCCTTCTAAACAAGTTCCCTGGTGACAGTGATGTTGCTGGTATGGGGGTCATGTTTTTGAGAAACATTGCACGAATAAGCATAAAATTATGATTTTTCTCAAGTGTCACAGTGGGAAGGTATGTGGAATTAACAGAACCTATACCCGGGGAACTTGATCTAGTTAGGGAAGTGAGGGACTGCTTCCCAGAGCAAAAGACCTTTGAGCTGAGATGTGAGTTTGTGTTGAAGAAAAGGAGTGAAAAGAGTGAAGAAGAAAACTCTAAGCTTTGGAAACAGCGTGTGCAAAGATCCTGTGGGGAGAAGGAGCAGGGCAAGAACGAGGGACTGAAGGCAGCTTGTGGAACGCTGAGTGGAGAGAATGAGGAAATACCCAGGACTGGGGCTGAGGAGAGAGGTGGGGCCGGCTGCTGCAGGGCCTGGTAAGCCTGCACCAGTTACATTTTATTCTATAAGCCTTGGGCAGCCAATGGTTGATAAGCAATGGATGACAACTAGATTGCTCATTCCCTAAAATGTTTTTATGGACTTCCTCTAGGGAAGGGATCGATGTATAAAGCACTCAAGAGTCTGCCACCCCATCAGCACTGAACTTTTGGATATTGGCTCTGCCAATTACAGCCTGGGTGACTTACACACCACTCTAAAATTCAGTTTCCTCCTCTATAAAATGCCGATGATAATTCCTTTCTAAAATTTTGTGGATTGACTGAGTCAATCATGTATTTAGACCTATGTCTAGCACAGTGTAAACACTCAAATTTTAGCCACTATTTTCATCCTTATTCACTGAAAGCATTCAAAAAAAATGCTATGTTCACAGGGGCAGGAGAAAATATATTTAAGTTTCTTAAAAAATTCTTTCAGGTAACATGTCTTACTGGGAAGGTGACAACACCTTAAACCACAAAGGAAGAGAAGAGAATCTCAAAATAGCCAAAAACCCAAGCATTTTCAGTGTCTAGAACTTAATGGAGGAAATCTGTGTACGTACCCCTCCCCCAACCCTGAATATAGCCTACAGAGATAGAGATTTTTTTTTCTGCCTTGCTTGCTGTTGTACCCCAGTTCTCAGAAGAGTGTCCAGGACTCGTGATTGCTTGCTGAGTGGACATTAGCACCTTTCAATGTTGCTGTGGTCTAGCAGATTTGGATGCAGGCTGCTCCACCAAAACTCAAGGCTGGGAAGGAATGTGCATGTTGTTTCTGAATTCTTCTCTGGGGTCGCTGTGACTAATAGTACAGTCATCACCACACTGTCTCCCTGACGGCAGCACAGTGGCTCCCCTCCCACCTGGGTGGGCTGGGTCTCTTTGTATGCTGAGTCAGTGCAGTCAACCAAGGATGACAGACAGACAGTCAGGACATGCTCTCACTGCCCACCTCCAGCTCGAAACTCTCTACTGAAAACCCCTCAACAACTTCGCAATCCTCTGTGTGAGCTGACCTTGGCCTACCCCTCCAGACTCACCCCCCACCCCTGTCTCCTGTGCCCCACATTCTGGCCAATCTGCATTGTCTCTGAGGGCAGGACTCTTCTGTTTCCTCTGCCTGGTATAACCTTCCCACTCCTACGCTTATCCATACCTCATCTCAGCTCAACATTTCTTCTTCCAAGAGGTGACCCAATGTTTAAGAATCCCGACAGAGTTCTGCATGGCATATTTATTCAATATTTACCTTCCCTGTAAATTTTGTGTGTGTGTGTGTGACAGAGACAGAGAAACAGACAGAAACAGACAGACAGACAGAGAGGGACAGATAACAGGAAGGGAGATGAGAAGCATCAATTCTTCATTGTGGCTCCTCAGTTGTTCACTGATTGCTTTCTCATATGTGCCTTGATCAGGGAGCTACAGCAGAGTGAGTAACCCTTGCTCAAGCGGGTGACCATGGGTTCAAGCCAGCAACCTTGGGCTTCAAGGCAGTGACCTTTGGGCTTAAGCCAGCAACCATGGAGTCATGTCTACGATCCCACACTCAATTCAGCGACCCCATGCTCAAGCTAGTGAACCTGCACTCAAACAAATGACCTCAGGATTTCGAACCTGGGTCCTCTGCATCCCAGTCTGACACTCTATCCACTGTGCCACCACCTGGTCAGACCCCTGTAAATCCTTTAAGAGGATTTGCACTGTACTCTATTCTCAATGCTTGGCATTTAAGGATTCTAAATAAATATTTCTCATTATCATCATTCTCCCTTCACTCCACAGAACACTCTTTTAGGATGCCAAAGCACACATGCACACATGTTCACACAATTCCTCAGGAATGTCACAGATATACTCTCATCCTTTGCCACTGGTGACTTGAGTTTCTTCAGAGGTGAAGTCTTTCTATAGAGAAGCTCATGATTTTCCTAATATCTGGGATTCACCCATTATTTCAGTCCATCCAGTCTGCTCTAACAAAAATACCATAGACTGCATGGCTCAAACCACAACCAATTATTTCTCACATTTCTGGAGGCTGGAAATCCAAGATCTTCAAGGGGTCCCAATATTCAGTGTCTGGTAAGGGGACAGGCTTCCTGGTTCATGGGGAGCTACCTTTTTGCTTTGTCTTTACAGAGAGACTACTGACTTCACTTTACTAAAAGGGGTCTCTTAGAGTCTCTTTTATAAGGTTATTCATCCCATTGGCGAGGGCTCCATCCACATAACCTAATAATTCTGCAAAGGCCCCACTTCCTAATAGCATATCCTTGGGTGTTAGGATTTCAACATGAGTTGAAGGAAACACAAACACTCAGTCCATAAAACCCACCTCCAGGTTTTCTGACCCAGTCCTTCTCAAGCTTTGATATTTAGGTGAATCACCTGGCAATCTTATTAAACTACAAAATGCAATTAACTAGTTCTTGGGTAGGGCCCAGATTATGGATTCCTAACAAGCCCTCAGATACTGTTACCTGATGCTGCTCTGGCCCCAGAGGGCCGCACTGTTGGGCAAGGCCGTCATCTATGGGGAAGATTTCACAGCTCTCTCCTCCCTCACCCCTCACTCCCATGCCCTTCAGGGCAGGTGCAAACTCCCAGGAAGCAGCCGGCAGTGGAGGAAGAGCAAACATCTCTTAATTAGAAGGGGGTGGTGGGGCCACATGTGTCCAGAATTTGAGACACTCATATCTCTTTACACACTTCCAGGAGCTCAGTGTGGTCTAATAACTGTGATCATGGATTAGCACTGGTAGAGGAAACAGAGTGACAGGAGACACAGCCTACAGAAAATCACAAGGTGAGGAGGAAGGAGTCATGCCGAGGGAGGAACAGGACAGAAGCAGCAGCTAGACTCCTCTCCTGAGCCGGTCTATTCCCCAGTGCACATTAACTACTACACTGGAGGCAACTTTACAACTAATTGGCTATAAAGGGAATTTATCCTCTTGTGAAAAATACACTCTGCTTCCTTTCCTCAGAACACCAGGGAGGCTGTGGAGGGCTGCTGACTTCCCTTTACTACCTGGAACTTCAGGTTAACTTAAGCATCCACGGAAACCCTATTTGCAGTCTCTTCTGGGTCACAGAGCCCATCAAGCAGACATTAACTGTGAAACTGTAAAGAGTGCATTAAAACACACACACACACACACACACACACACACACACACGGCTTCAGTATAAGCAGTATTATAGCCAAAGCTGACAGCTGAGGATTTGTATTTTTTAAAGAGGCTTCAGAGAGGCTAACAGCTCTTACTCTCTCTCCTCATGCTAATGTGCATGACAAAACAGCCTCCTCCATCTTGGTAGGAATTATGCCTGTCACTCTTGATGTCAGTTCGATGTAGTTTCAATATTGTCAAACTGTCAGGGTTGGATTCTGGAAGACTTGAGTAATGAGCCATCAGAGAGTAAGTGGAGGAAGGGTCGGCGCTGGTGACATGACCTCTGAGAACTCCGGTCCTCAGAGAGAACAGGAGGCAAGCCAAGCTTCCGCAGTCCTGGCATTCACCCACACAAGGAGACTCAAAAACACAAGGTCACTGGAAAGTGCTTTGGGATTTTACCTACACAGATGCCCTAGCGAGCAAGGCTAGCATGCCTGGCAGGGTCGTAACAGCAGAGACAGTGAGTTTACGGATGAGGCCTAAGCTCTTTTGTGGGAGGGAGTGGGGAGCGGGTATTAAAAAAATGAAATTTTGTTCCCCTTTGTCTCTGGGAATCTGGAGGCCTTGTTTTAATAGTTTCCTCAATTGCCTTATCGTTGTAGGTTTAATAACATCAGGTCAGTCATTACTCTTTAAAAATATGGAAAAGACACAGTTACCTCACCCCAACCTCCCGTTTAAGCCGCCTTTCTTTCAGCCTCAGACCAGATATTAAGCATAGCAGGGTCACCTATAGCTCTACATGTGAGACCTCCACAAAGCTTGAAGTTCCTGAAATCGGTCCTTCTTGGCATACAGGAAAGTTCGCTCATTCATGGACTATGTACATCAGATGTGTCTGTTCTGCAAATATTTATCGCAAAGGTGTCTTTCTGTAGGAAAGAAACTTTGAGGTCACCCGAAATAGGGGCCATACTATACCACATAAAGAGACTCTGTTAGCGGATAGAGAATGATCAATGCATCCAAGCTCGAGAGCACTATTCTAGAGGCTACACAGAGGGAAAAACAGAGAGAAAAGTTTAGAACAATGTGAGATAAAACCCACCTTTCTCAAAGAGTGACCCAACCTGAAACACTGACTGTAAATGGTCTTCAGACCAACCGAGGGGTGATAGCCAGTAGAGAGCGGCATTAACAAGAACTGGAGTCATGCAGCCTCCCATGGCATTCAGACATGGAGCACCTCCGATCCACTTATAAAGGTGCCTTTCCTGCCTGGCCTGTGGTGGCACAGTGGATAAGGCACCAACCTGGAATGCTGAGGTTGCCGGTTCAAAACCCTGAAGGCACATACAGGAATTGATGCTTCCTGCTCCTCCCCTACATCTCTCTCTCTCTCTCTCTCTCTCTCTCTCTCCAAGGACAAGGCAGGGCTTTTGGAGGCTAACGTAGCTGGAGATCAGTAGCTCAGCCTAATCTTAAGGTCAGAGAAGATGACTGCAGGGGCTCAGGCCTACAGAGGATTTTCTTGATGGGATAAGGAAATCCTAGAAATAGCAACTGCACAACACACTGGAAAATAAACGTGGAGGTCTGGGTGCCATGCAGCTGTGCTGTGGGTAGTCCCTGCCCCAGCTCCTGGGCTGGAAGGAATGGAAAGTTGCGGGGACAAAAGAAAGAAAACTCAGGAAGATAGAACCCGAGGGATGGAGTTCGGATGCTTCTACTTCCCTCGTACGCAGGCATCCTCTCCCGAGCCGTCTCGGCATTCTCGCCGGGATGAGAGACAGGTACAACTGGGACTGCAAGTGAGGAAATGAAATAAACTCATGGCTCTAATTTCCCCAGACCATCAACTGCAGACTCGAAATTTGTTGTTAAAATAATAGCTCCTCTTCTATCTCTTGAACTACAACAGACTATGGCGAGTGAAACTAACAAGATGTCTAAGCAATTAGCCAAAATAATTGATTTGTTTCAACAAATTAAGACATCACCAAAAAAAAAAAAAAAAAAATTAGAAACCAGGGACCTTGGCTGAAGGCGACTGAAGGTGAAATAAGCATAAGAGCTTTTCTTAATAACACCGCTAGGCAATATATGGGCACTGTTTGGGGCAAAGTGATGCGTTTTGACCAGCCAATTAGATTGGATTTGTCTACTTGAAATCAATAGCTTCTGTTCATTTCTAGAGCCATCTCTTTACCACAGGGCCCATGACCATCCATCAGGAGACCCACGGTAGAGCCAGGAAGAAGTCGCTACTCAGCCCATTTGACCATTTAATTGGTTTGCTTCCTCAGGAAATTATTTTTCTCCCCATCGCTAAATTTCTAAGAGAAATCAACAGAATGTGGCCTAACTCCCTCACTTGGTGTTTTGTGAGAAAAGAGCATCCAACTCTACCAGAGAGAAGGCATTTCTGTGTTGGGTGGTTGGGCCTCACCTGCACTGCCTTTTACGTGAGTAGATCAGAAGTGGCGATTGGAGGAAGTTCTGCCCACTTGTCTCCAGGGTTGGGTCCTACAGCAGTGTCTGACACTTCCACAGAGTCACTGCTCTGAAGGGAGATGTCCAGGGCTCCTGTTAGTTATTAGGTACAGCTGCTCCAGCCACGTCATTCGTAGTCTCACGTTTGAGCTCAACTGGATGGTTGGATGGACTCTCTCAGAGAACAGACAGGTCCTTGACTTCTCTCTTTCCCTCTCCCTCACCTCCTATTGCTGAATCCTCAGGATGTCCTGCCATTTCTAAACCAACTCTTTTCTCATATATTCACTTGCTTAATCTATCTCTGCTACACTTGTTCAGATTGTTAGCCTCTAACATGCCTCTTCTATTTCTCTGCTGTCCCTCTCTCGATCTATTTGGACGCAGCAATCGCAATGGTCGTTTAAAAAGAAATCTCAAGGACAAGAGGGTAGGGGGAGGCAGAAGAGACTAACTGGGTGATAAATGGGGGTGGAGGGAGACCTGACTTGCTGGGGGTCATGAACACATAACACAGTGCACAGATGATGTATTGTAGAATTGTACACCTAAAACTGATATTATTTTATAACCAACGTCACCCCAATAAATGCAATACAAAATTTTAAAAATGAAATCTCATATCATACCAGCCCCTCCTTGAAGCCTTTCAATGGTTTCCCTTTGTCTTTAGGATGAAATCCCTAACTCGTTCATCAAACCTTTGTCCTCCTTCCCCACCCTATCCCAGGTCTCTTCTTCTCTTCTGAGATCTATCATCAGACCACACCCTTTCTGTCCTCCAAATGCTCTCTACCTTTCCTTGGCTTTCTCTTTGTCCTGAACGCTCCCCCTTTTATTCTGGCCTCTTCCCGTGGTTACTTCCTACCCAGTCTTACTGCTTCACTTTACACCCAGGTAGACCCGCCCTGACTCCTGCATTCCCCTGGTGGTAACATCATCACCCTTTTAATCTCTAGGAAGAAAAAGGCTCTGTCTTATTCAGTTATATATCCATCTGAACCTGGCAGAGTGCCCAGCACAGAGCAGGTGCTCAATAAACATCTGTTATACGGAATTAAATGGGAAAAAGTGAGAGCAAATGACAAGATGCTTTACACCAGTCCCCTCATTTCTCCCTCAGAGTATATGCTTTAATCATTTTGCCAGTACTAAGGGGATCTCTTGCCATGGAGCAGGAAAAATCAAAGCATATAAATAACTTACATTTGCAATAGGAAAGTGACTGACTCCAAAGCAGACCAGGAGAAATTCCCACAATGTACAAAAGCTTTAGGATGAGGGTATAGGAAGATGTAATAGGAATAGATTAGGTGTGAAACTAAAGGGGGCAGAAAAGGTCTTTGAACAGAAGGGGAAACAATCTGTAAGTTAGGAGGCTGATAGTGTGAGAATGATACGTTTCAGGAGATTTCTGGAAAGGTGCTAAGATGATGGTTGCCACATAGAAAGTAAAGTAGCTCCCAAACATATGACTAAGCCTGGATGTGACACCATAGTTTACAAGCACTCGTCAGAAAAGTCCAGAGGCTGGAAGAATAGAAGCTGAGAGTTTGGGAAATAAGGAGTTAGGAAAAAGAAAGTCAACTTTTCCAAGAACGAAGAGGAAACTCCTGTATTGGTTCTGTAAATGTCACCAAAGAGTGTGAAATTTGCGGTAAAAATATCTGGTTGAATCCCTGATCTTCTGTCTTATTCTATTCCAATCACATGGCCTCATCAGATCACTAAAGCTCGCTGCACCTTGATTTCCTCGGTGAGAAAACGGGAAGACAAAGGACCTAGAAAGTACTGACTATATCACTTAAACATGTTATTTAATTTCATGTACATAAGAAGCAGATCTATAATATTTATATCACAAATGAGAAAACTGAGGCTTAAGAGATTAGAAAACAGACTGACATTTACACAAGGATTGCAACTCAAATCTGTTGGTCTCTGCAGCTTACATACAACACACAACACACAACAGTGGCCAGAGAGGCAGTGTGGTGGAGGGTGGAGCAATGGACTCTCAACCCCCAGTCCTGACTCTGCCACTTATGAGTTTTGTGGTCTTGGAAGCTCATATGTCATCTCTGTCACTAGGCCTTCCTCTTCTCTAGAACAGTGCTGCCCACACCTGCCCAGGCTGCCTATCTCCTCCTTACAAGCAGAGACATAACCAGTTCTAACACCTGGGAATCATGACATGAGACAGGCTCAGGATTTGCCTATCTTTAAGTGCATGTCAAGCTCTGGCGTCTTCAATTACCTTTTCATCACAATCCTAATAGGAACCGAGTAAACATTTCACTTAGAAAATGAGTTTAAAAAGTACTGCTCTTGGAAAATGTGCTTCTTCATTCTCTTTCCCAGCTAAGCTACTGAATATAAAAAAGGTATGAGAAGCTAATGTGATGGAGTTGTGCAAGTACCCTGCACAAGTAGAAGTGCGCATACCCATGGATGGCCAGCATCTTTACCATAGACAGTCTTATTTAGTTCACATTTCCCAGTTTCCTTAAATTGAAATGACTCCCTCCATTCTCCTTTAGATAAGGTTATCAGACACAGTCAGAGTGTCAGGAATTTCCTCTGTGGTCAAGGACTCCCACTTTTACAATTCAAGACACCCAGAATAGACTTGTGAAGTCAAAAGTGTTACCTTCCTAAGGTTAACAAAGCTGTAAGGTTTTACCCATTATAAGAACTATCCTACTAACGGCCAATGGTCAACACACAGAGTGCCATGCTCTGGGCAAAGAGCACGCCTTTGTGAAATGTATAAAGATCTCTGTGTGTTCTCATTTAGAGCAAACCAGCACCACGTGACTGAGTCCCCTGAGAATCCCGTGGCACAGAGATGGGATGGCGTAACATATGTCATTTCTGATCTGATTAAAATCCAACCTTCATAAATGTGGGCAAAAATCTGCTTACAGCTTAGAAGACATTAGCAGCCTTTTAATCTAATGAGCCTTGGGCCTTTTGTTTGCTCTAAAGTGCCATGGCTGTGATGTGAGCTGTCACAATCAGAGTCTATCGATACCATTTGCTTTTCCAGAAGGCATTTAATCCCCCTGCCATAAATGGGAATAAACTAATATTGACTGAGTTCTTATTATGTATATTAAGTAAATCAATTCATTTAATCTTGCATAAGCCTTATAATCCCCAAGAGGTAGTTACAGGAATCATTACTTTGTAGGATTCAGAGTGGTTAAAGAAATCTTGGAATTATGATCAGAACCAGTTCTGGCTGACTCAATAACTCCTGCTATTTTCACTGTAACCTACACATTTTTAAAATAAATAAATAAGTTACACTTTAATCCAAACAAAAGGGAATCAATTGTCATACTGCAAAAAGGAGCTACCAAGTGCCCTGTCACTCCGGATGAGATTAAACAGCTAGAACAAAGAGGAAAACATCAATTCTTTCAGCACATAGGGTAAAATAAAACACTGTGCCTGGCACCGTGCCCTGTGGAGTCTGCAGAGGCAGCGGGCTCCGGATACACACAGATACAATGCCAATAAGACTATCTTGCGAGGAAATAACTATAAATTAACATACAAAGGCTTAGTACAGATATGAAGTTGACCAAAGTAAGAGAACGGTTTGCTGTCTAATAAACTCTATGATGCCATTATGGAGAATATTGATGCATCTAAAGAAATGGTGTGGCAATCAGAAAGGAAGCTGGTCAGCAAGGGAAGATCGACAGGAGGGAGGAGGGAAATGGCCCCCGCTGTCCTCTCTCCCCAGGAGATAGCTTCTCGACCAGCAACCTTAGTGTTCCGGTGCTATTAACAAGATGTACAAAGAGTGGACAGCAGCAGCAAGCTCCCTTGGCTTCAGAAAACTGTTCAAGATGACCTAAGTTCTTTTCTTTCCCATTCCAACCTCACCAAACCACGTTCCATTTGTAATTTAGCTTTTCTACAGAAGGAGCAAGTGCAGATAAAGTGCAAATCATGCTGACAGGAGAGCTCAGGTCTACCTGAGATTTTAGTGCTTACTGTACTTTAAGTCAAGTGACATGGTTTTATGTATCAGTCTCCTGGAGCCTGACTAATGTAGATCTGTGCCTGGCAGGTGAAGCCTCTCTTGATGTGCTGGCCAAGACTGCCCATCAGACTCAGGGCTCTGACTACGAGGCTGGGTCAAAGCCATGAAGAAGTCATTGTGATAAGACATCGTGTGAACTTTCTGCATCCCCAGCTGACCTTTCCTACTTGATGTCCCAATATCTCTGTGTGCACCTTCCAGTCAAACTACAAACCTCTGTATAATCACAGCAGCATATGAGGACAGAATCTGTCCTTGGGAAGGGACTAACTTGAATTTGGCATCATGAAAAAATTATGGAAGTTGATATACAGAGACTAGAATTCATTAAATAACAGCTTTGCCATTAACTGGATGACATTAGAAAAGCCACCATGTCCTCAAACCGCAAAATCCACACCTATAAACTGGAGAAAACACTGTCGCCAAGATGAAGCCTTTCTGTTTTGTTTCCTGTCAAGGAAGCTGCCACATAAAAATGTATGAAGCATAGACAATTGCAACTCTTTTTTTTTTCTCCAAGGCAAACCCAGAGAACTATATCTCAGGATCGTGGGAGGCCAGTCTGGTGCTTGCCATCTGCCAGCTGAGTGACCTCAGGCAAGCTGAGAAACTTCTGGGGTGTCTGTTACTTTGTCTGGAAAGGAAACTTTTACCAGCTTGTGCAAAGGCCCTTCCAACTCTGAGGTCAGAGCTCTGGAGCAATCAGATTTCATTGCCCGGAATGGAGTATTCGCTTCTAATGCTTGGATTACTGCAATAGCTTTCTCTCTGCTCTGCCCAAATTCAGTAAAGATCACTTCAAACCATCCCCATATGGTTCTCAGAGCAATCAGAATGACACTTGTATATCTGACCATGTTAGGCACTTGCTAAGAAGCCTTCCATCGAGAGACCCCTTCCATTGCCTTCAGAACGAAGGTGAACATTTTCTGCTTGGCATGCAAGATACTTCACAATCTGGCCTTTCGCTTCTTTCTCACCTTGGTCTCCCATATCTGCTCCATATATATACTCCGTGCTTTAGTCCTACTAAACTATATTCAGCTAAGGATGGTTCCCAGGTATCTGGTGTTGATGCCTTGATACATGATAAGAATTCTCCTTTGAGATAATTGTGAAACAGCTAGTTAGAAATGTAAGTAAGCAGATATCATGAGAAAGTTCTGGCTATAAGGATAAAATTTAAGTTCTGCTGACAAATGTTGATGCCATGCAAGTGATAAAGATCGCCTAGGAAGATATACAGGTGGCAAAGAGTAAGAGACTGATGGTGGAATGTTGATCAAACACCAACATTTAAGAACTTTATATTGTTTAGTCCAACTCATGAAAAATTCTACAATTTGAACAAGGGCAGAAAGACTGTGGGAAGATCATCTTCCTCCATGTCAGTAATAACTTTGGTAGACAGAATGAATAATCTATTTATCAGAAAAAGAAAATGAGGAAATAAATCTTTATTTTCCCTTTTAAGTGAGAAGAGGGGAGATAGTGAGACAGACTCCTGTATGCATCAGGACCGGGATCCCCTGGCAACCCCGTCTGGGGTCATTTCTCAATCAATCAATCAAGCTTTCCTCAACACCTCAGGCTGATTGCTCTGACCAACCAAGCTATTTCCAGTGCCAGAGCTGACACTCGAACCAACTGAGTCACTGGCTGTGAGAAAGAAAGAGAGAGAGAAGCAGAAGAGGGAGGGGAAGAGAAGCAAACGGTTGCTTCTTGTGTGTGCCCTGACTGGGAATTGAACCGGGGACATTCATACACCAGGCCAAAAAAGTACCCAAGCTAATTAATAAGGAAGCTGAGATTTATATACAATCTTTTTTACTTGGAAGCCAATGATCTTAAAATAACCCTCTCCTGCATAAGTGTGATGACATAAGATTTCTCCTCCTCTCTCAGACAAAAATAAAGGCAATAAACTAAATAAAGCACAATTTAAATACAGGAGTGATTATGATTGATAGTAAAAGGGCTATTAGACTTTCATTAATAAATTGGTTAAAGGTGGTTCCTTAAGTTTATTTAACTAAGCTGTTTGTTTGCAAGAAGGAGAAAATTAAGGAGTATATCTTAGAGCAGGGGTTGGGAACCTATGGCTCTTTTGATGGCTGTATCTGGCTCACAGATAAATCTTTAATAAAAAAATAATAACATTAAAAATATAAAACATTCTCATGTATTACAATCCATTCATTTCCTACTGCTCATGTTCATGGTTGCGGGTGGCTGGAGCCAATCACAGCTGTCCTCTGGGACAACACCAAATTTTTATTGGATAATGCGTAATGTACATGAGTCATTGTATGGCTCTCATAGAATTACATTTTAAAATATTCATGGCTCTCTCAGCAAAAAAGGTTCCTGACCCCTGCCTTAGAGTATTCTTATCTTCAGAGTATACATGCAAGTAGTTCCTGTGATAAATCATTATAAAGCTTAAAATTTAATATGTCTATAAACTGTCATTACCTTTAGAATGAAATAAAATAGTATTACATAGTTAAGGACAGGACTTCATTATAAAGTCATAATTCCACTTTTGATGAACATTAGGGAATTTGTGAGCAAGCTGTTGGGCATGCCCTGCCAAATGTTCCCTTGCTCCAAACAGAAAACCTGGTCAAATTTGCAACAATCACTCTGTATCACAGACTGCATACCTTTGACTAATGGAAACACCCTTTAAATTTAATGTTGCTTAACTAACGTTTAAGCAAAACAAGCTATTTATACAATGTACATGCAGCAGGTGCTGTGGCTTATTCCCTTTCTTATTTATAGTCATTGCTTTCTCCAGCTCTGAGTTTTTAATTGAATTTCCTCATTATTATTATTATTATTTAGTGCCTAATGCAATCTCTTGGGGGCACCTAGGGAAACTGCCAAAACCTAACATGCAACGATTCATTGGACGGCAATGAAATTGCCTCTGACTGTGCTCAGAGCCACGTCCTGGAGAACGCGCGTGGGCTTGGGACGAACACCCACGGACATGTGTGTGCTTCCCTCCCATGGCATCTTGGTCTGTCCAGAAATGTTCTTTCAGGCACTCCTGCATCATTCTATGTGAAGTCTTACAAATAAACAATTGCAAGATGCCATCCGCTCCCGTGGGAAGCCCGCTAAAAAAGATGATTCTCACAGGGAGTAAACACGAGAAAACAACCCCCTTGACAACTTGATTTGTTGAAATCAGGCTGCACCACATCCAGGGGCAACCTGTGTTTCCATAGTGGAGATCAAGGTAAGGGTTGCAAGACATTTACATTACTCCCTTGCCACACAGGTCAGTTTTTCACCCTCTGCTTCTCTGGCTTATAAACCAAATAAGATGTGGTTGCCCTTCCACTGAGCTGAAGGGTTGTTTCCCTTCTTTGCTTCCATTGTACCTCCCCACTTATTGTTAGAGACGGGCGGAGAGGAGGGGCGAGGAATCCTGCACTAGACTCTTCAGGAGGATGGAAAAGGAAGCTTTACGAATTTCCTGGTGGAAAACACTGCTCCCTCTTCTTCTTGCCATGAAACCTACAGGGCCACTGCCGGTTTGTAATGGCAGCCTCTACCCCAAGGAGGGACACAGGTTCACAGTGCTTCTCCTCACGGCCTCCAGGCTGAAATCTGGTACCGAACAGGAAACATGAGACTTAAGCTCATGTTGCCATCTGAGACTTAAGCTCTCAGTTCCCCCTGCATTCTCCTATGTAAAATAAGGACAACAGAGCCCACCACACAGGGTTATTTTCTTTTAAATGTGTGGACATGACATGTTCAATCTATCACATTAAAATTTAGAGCTAACTGAAAGAAGAAGAAAAAAGCAATATCCAGGCAAAATATGAATTAAAATGCAAGGTAGGATCTCAAAAGAGAAAATTATCACAGATATGTAGAGAATAAACGCTCATGAGAATGAGGTGTATGTTAGGCTTTGGGTTTCTTAGAATCGGGGTTATTTTTTAGTCCTTATTATCCATAAAGAGAACAGTAGATGCTAACAGAAATTTCTCAGAAGGTCTTCATGTGGGGGGCACTGAGATGTGGGGGACACTGAGATGTGGGGAGCACAGAGATGTGGGAGGCACAGAGACATGGGGGCACCGCGATGTGGGAGCACAGAGACATGGGAGGCACCGAGACATGGGGGACACAGAGATGGGGGCACAGAGACATGGGGGACACCGAGATGTGGATGGCACAGAGACATGGAGGGCAGAGAGACATGAGGGGCACCGAGACGTGGAGGACAGAGAGACATGAGGGGCACTGAGACGTGGAGGGCACAGAGATGTGGGGGGCACAGAGATGTGGAGGGCACAGAAACGTGGGGGGCACAGAGACGGGGCACAGAGATGTGGACGGCACAGAGATGTGGGGGGCACAGAGATGTGGACGGCACAGAGACGTAGGAGGCACAGAGACATGGGGGCACAGAGATGTAGATGGCACAGAGATGTGGGGGGCACAGAAACATGCGGGGCACAGAGACATGGGGGGCACAGAGACGTAGACGGCACAGAGATGTGGGGGGCACAGAGACATGCGGGGCACAGAGACGTGGGGGGCACAGAGATGTGGATGGCACAGAGATGTGGGGGGCACAGAGACGTGGATGGCACAGAGACGTGGATGGCACAGAGACATGGGGGGCAGAGAGACATGGGGGGCACTGAAATGTGGGGGGCACAGAGACGTGGAGGGCACAGACATGGGGGCACAGTGATGTGGGGGGCACAGAGATGTGGGGGGCACTGAGACGTGGGGGGCACAGAGACGTGGGGGGCACTGAGATGTGGGGGGCAGAGAGACGTGGGGGGCACAGAGATGTGGAGGGCACCGAGATGTGGGGGGCACCCAGATGTGGAGAGCAGTAGTGTAGGATCAATGATTATCATGTGTAAACCCCCCTTGCAAATTAAAGCACTCTATTGTACGTGAGGCTTTTCGCCTTGGTGATGAACTTGGATATCTCTCAGAAGAATTTTACTACTAATTGACAAAGGATGAAAAGATAATGGGTTGAGGACTGCTATGGTAGAAAAAAGAAATCAGTAAAAAAAATGCTTTATCACTACCTATTGGTGGAAAAGAATGAAGAACTCTTTAGATTCTTAGGCCTCACGTCATTAAGTAACGTTCAATCAGGCAAACGGAGTCAGCTTCACCAGTGAGTGATGGCCCATTCAACCACAGCCATAAAACAAAGGGGTTTCATTTGGAAAACCTTCCAAGACTAGGATTCTAACCTAGAGACCAGGAAGAGCCTTGAAAATTTGAAAATGTGATGGAATGTCAGAAATTGCACCTGGGCTTCTTTTGGATATCAAAAATATTTGCATAAACAGGCACCCACCCCTCTCCACATTTATCTTCAAATTAAGCATCTCCAGGGCACCAAAAGAGGCAAAAAGAGGACCTCAACTCAGAAGGATGGCAGACATTGTCTGTTACTTTCCCAATAGCTATTGCTTCCTTTCTTCCCTGACAAGAGTACCCTGGTTTGTTATGGTAGGGATACAGAGATGCTGTTCTCAGAGAAAGGAGGCCCCCTACCTCACCCTCAGAAGATGAAACAGATTGGTTTAAACCAGAAATAGTCATTGAATCCCCTCCTCCAACTATTCATCTTAGAATGGCCAGGTGAGCTCATAAGTTTGCTGTGAAGAACTAGTCAAACCTCATTTAGAAGAATTCTTTGTCCTTCCTTCTTCCTACAGCCTGGAATGAGAGTGTGATGCCTAGATGTGTAGGAACCATATTATCATCATGAGGCAACGAACTTGAGGATGGAATCCAGCATGCTATGGATAATGGAGTGAAAAAAGAAAGTACTCCCTAATGGCATTGTTACACTTTGGTGGCAGCTTTGGACTGCATAGCTTGTAATTTCATGACATGTAAGAGGGGAAAGCCCTATTTGTCTAAACCAGGGGCAGTCAACCTTTTTATACCTACTGCCCACTTTTGTATCTCTGTTAGTAGTAAAATTTTCTAACTGCCCAAGGGTTCCACAGTAATGGTGATTTATAAAGTAGGGAAGTAACTTAACTTTATAAAATTTATAAAGCAGAGTTACAGCAAGTTAAAGCATATAATAATAATTACTTACCAATTACTTTATGTCAGATTTTTGCTAAGTTTGGCAGAATAAATCTTTATAAAACAACTTACTATAGTTAAATCTATCTTTTAATTTATACTTTGGTTGCTCTGCTACCGCCCACCATGAAAGCTGGAATGCCCACTAGTGGGCAATAGGGACCAGGTTGACTACCACTGGTCTAAACTATTCTTGGAGTTTTCTACCACTTTCAGCTGGAGGCATTCCTAATTTCTACAGGAAGAAAGCAGAGAGAGGAAAGGTTATGTCAGAAGAAAAATGATTATATCAATAAAAGAGCAGCCCCTACTGTGTTCATTTAGACCTGAATGGAACAGGTGAGAACCTGTGAGGGACAATTGTGGACTGAGAATGGGACGTGGGGCAGAGAGAGGAGGCTGGGTGTCCCCAGTCAGGGCCTAGGAGAGGGACAGGGTTGGGAGAGCACATGGGAGTGCTGCTGTCACTGCCCACCTCTCCATTCTAATCTGTATTCACAGCCAACAGGGCTTTCACTTTATGGCTGCGACATTCTCCTTTCTTCTGGGGGGCCCAGTGGCCCCGGGAGCCTGCACAGCCAATGCCAGCTCCACCCGGCACCGTGCTTTACTCACACTCCTTCCTCCATCCACCTTCTCATTATTCTCCCAATGTGATGCCTGTTTGCTCCTGGCTCTGGTAAAAGCCCACCTATCACCTCCACATGAACAATAAAATCATAAAAAACACCAAACAAAAGACAACGAGGGAGAAAATCATAAGAGAAGAGAATGAACAAGGCAAGGAGGACTTCTTTTGGCCTATGTCCTTCCAGCCTTTTCTGTAGGCACGGAGCTTTCCCCTAAAATAGGCCAGGGTCACAAATAGAACAGGAGGCAATCACGTGTCTGATGACCTTCTGTGCAGGTGGTTCTGGTTTTTCTGATGTGATGGGCAGCCACATCCAGGTGGAAGCCAAGAAGAGATGCCACTCCCCTGAGGGTGGGGTCTGAGAGAAAAACCAGAAGGACAAGGGGTGACGCCTTCCCATCAGCTGACCTCCATCTAGGCTGGGAGCAACATAAGACGCTCATTCCTCCAACAGATGAGCTGCCATCTTCAGGGACCAAGTTTGGGTTCATCAGATGCTAACCTTTCCTGCAAGTTCCACAAGGGAGACAACTATGGTGCTTTGGCTCCTGAGCTTTGCACAAGGAATGGCACATGGCAAATGTTCAGCAAACAGTGAACTGGGGAGTCAGAACATGCTACAAAAGCATTAGCTATTCTATATGCTGCGGGCAGGAGGGAGTATTGTGGTTGCAGTTGCTTCCTACTCATGTAATTGTTGGTGGTAACAGATGGAATAAAAGACAATTCCCTCCTGAAAACCCCAAAGCTTAAAAATAAAAAAGTCCTTTAGTTTTGTCAAGCCGACACTGAAGCTTGGCTTTTCTCAGTACAACTGGCTTCCCCCAGGGTGATAGTATCAGGTAGGGGGTGCCACTACACTCAAGTCACTGTCACAAGTGGATCCATCTCCCCTTTCCCCTGAAGACTACCTGCCAGCCCCTAAGCAGCCTCTAATGACTTAACTGCTTGATAATGCCCCTTCCTCAGGGGTCACATGCTGCTCTTGATGGAAAGAGAGTTTCAGTGATTAAATCCACAGCTGTCGTGTACAGCTAAGACTGGATTTCTGAAATTAATCTGAAAATGTTCCCATCCCTATGCCCGTTTGTGCTGCTTCCTTGTAAATTCTCTCTGTCCCTCACCTGAGGGGCCGTGTGGGTGGGTATTGGGGGAAAAGCTCTCAGAGGTACAGCTGTAGCTCCATCCCTTGAGTAAGTGGTTCTCAAAGTGTGCACCAGGGTGCACTGGTGCGCCCTATGGTATTCCAGAGAAATATGTGCCTGTTGGGGACCAAAACACCAACAGGGTTTTTGGAGTTTAGATTTTGAGAGGACAGAGGTATGGGGAATTGGCTGTAAGCTGACAGTCTGCCCAACCCCCCACCTCACTTGCCTGATTAGGTTGCAAAAGGCTGTTAAGCTGTGGTGCTGGATTGTTTACACTACCCGCCATGTTCCCCAGAAAGACTGGAGGTAAGTTTCTTCTATCCTTTGTTTGGTGTAAAGTTAAGATGATATGTATGGTGAGGGTTGTCTGCACTCAACACAATTAAGAGTAAAAAGAGAGGAATTCCTCAATGTATTGACGAGAAAATGAGAGTTTGCCTTTCAGATACATGCCCAAACATTGAAGAAATCGCTAGGACACATCAGGCTCATGTTTCTCATAAACACAAGAATGAAAAAACAACATATTCATGCCGGGACCTGCCGAATTTACTAATTCTTACTAAGAATGTATCTATATATATAAAAGATAACATTTTTGTCCTTTTTAAAAATTTTTTAACCTCTCTTTTTTACGAATTCTAAAAAAGCATAACTCAAAAATGTAACATAAAAGTGTTTTTTTAATGTCAGAATCAATTTAATTTTGTCATATTTATTTCTTTTAATTACCATAAAAGCACACTTGGACTCTATATTTTTTCTTTAATATTTGACTTAATTATTATAACATATTTCTCAGAAATTTGTATATAGTGCACCTACAATTATTTGTAGAATCTTAAATACAGCCCGACTTCAAAAAGTTTGAGAACCAGTGCCTTGAGGGTTTAACGACAGTTTGAAGGAGGGCACTTACCACTGGCAAAGGGCATAGGCCGGGGCAACCCTGATGGGAGACCTAAAGATGGGCTAAGTGGAATTTTAGGGCTCACCCCAGGGATGCAGGCTAAGGCCCCAGAGAAACAATCCCATCATGATTCCCTATAGGGCATCCGTGAACTGTGCTGCTCCCCTGGGTACCAACGGGACAGTTCAGCTTCCAGATTCCCAAGCACTCCCGCAGGTCCACATGGCCCCAGCAGGGTAATTAACAGTTGGATGACTTCCTATTTGTCTTTATGCATCTTAATCCTTTGTGGAACAAACTGAGGATTAAGCGGGTAGGAGGCAGGTTGATAAACGGATAAAAGAAACATTCATCCTTATATCCTCAGTAACTTGACACAGTCAATATCACAGGTGCTCAATGCATTAAGGGATGAAGGGAAGAAAATAGGGCCAAGGATGGAAGGGAAATCTAACAATGGCTGAATTTTATGAAAAAGCAAATTAGCTTACCTGTGCTTATAGTCTCAGCGGGTAAGCCCATCAGCCTCCCCCACCGCACTCACTGCTCAGAGCGGTGCCTGGCCCTGCCCATCCCCTCCCTCAGTTTCCCTTTTCTCCAAAGCACATGTCAGACAAGATATATATAAATATATTCTACTTATTTTCCATTTCTCCCCACTAGTGTGTAAGCTTCATAAAGGGGGGGGGAGCTTTGTTGATTTCTTTCTCTGTGTCACTAAAAGGATAGCATTCTCCTAGAAAACCAGAGGAATGCCTGGAACTTAGCAGCTGTTTAATAAGTGAATATAAAATGTGTGAATGGATGAATGATGGTTGTTGTTATTATTATTATTATTATTATATTATTATTAGATTGGGAACTCTTAAGCTTTGTAAATAATATTACTATCTACCTTCCTGGGTTGTTGCAGGAGTAAATGAGATATTATCAATCAAGCACTTTGCACAAAGCCTGGCACACAGCGCATGCCAAATAAAATGGTGGCCAATATTACTCTACCTCCATCTAATACTTGCCACCAAATAAGACAGTAATTCTCTGACTCTACAAATAAGAAAAATAAGGCTCAGAGAACATACATAACTGGACCCAGGTGACGTAGTTAGTGAAAGAGAGATGGAGCTTTTCAATCAAGTTCTGCCTCCCCTCCACCACATTGCACTGTTTTTGAACTATAGCCTGAACCCAGGTGGCCAAGCAAAGCTTCAGATGGAGCAGGATGATGGGAACTGAAAGCTCAAGAAAGCATTTAGGTAATTTCTAATTGATGCCTGGCAACCTTTAGAAGACACAAGTGTGTGTGTGTGTGTGTGTGTGTGTGTGCAGTAAACACCTGCCTATGTAGCTGAGCAGAAGAAGGAGGGGTAGAGTGCCTTTCAAATTTGCTCCCCGGGAAAAATCTGCAATGCTACACTGAAGTGCCATGGGAACTCCCAGATAGGATGCAGCCATGTAAGGTGGATGTTGGAAGGTCTGGGTTTGGGTCCATCTAGTTGTGATGTCATGGATAAGTCCATTTTTCCCTCCAGACTCTGGCTTCCTCTCTGTAAAAGTAGGGAACAGGAAAACTGACCACTAATGCAAACCTTCCAACTCTAACAGGCCTTTCTGGGTGTTGTAGGAATAAATAAATTTAAGGATGTAAAAAAATGTTGTCAACTCCTACTATGAATCCCTAAAGTGAATATCCCATCTCTCCCTTAGAAGGAGGAGAGCAAGCATTTGCTGACCCACTGGGGAGCTGTTGCCTCTCTCGTTTGCCCCCGTGAAGTCAGCCTTTATGCTATGGCTGATTGTACTTGCTAGCCAGGAGTTCACTGCACCATTTCTTATCCTGTGCTTTGTCTTGACCAAACCTGAGTCACTCCTACAGTCTCCTGAACCTGAATTCTGCTTGCCTCAAGCCTGAGCATGCGTGCGCATGTGCATGCATACACACACACACACACACACACACACAGAATGTGACCCCCTTTTCAGTCTCTCCTGAGAATCAGCTGACCACAGTGAGACCCTTTTCCTGTCAGACCCCAGTGGTGATTTCCTGCTGCCTGTCCAGCACCCCTCCAAAGATTCTGCCTCTGTGTTTGTCTTCCCTTACCCTAGAAAAGAAAAACCTTTCGTTCTGTTTTGTTCGAGACTGCGGTGCTTTCAGACCTATTGTTACAGCATTCTCCCTACTGCAATATCCCTTTTCCTCCCTTGCAATATCCTTTTGAATGAGTCTCTCCTTACTAAGCCCCGATCTGCTTTTTTTTTTTTTTTAACATTTCAAATGCTATGAATACAGGGCTTTTTTCTATATATATCTCAAATTTACCCACTTGGTTTCACATCCATAGTCACTGCCCTCTCCCAAATGTAGTCCACCACTGACCCTTTCCTAGAGAACTAGTATGACAGCCTCAACTCTTATCTCCCTCCAATCTACTTGCTACTCCGAGCTTTAAAAAAATATATCATTGTCATGTAACTTCTCTGCTTATAGCTATTCATCAGCCGGCTACAGTCCTTAGGATAAATTCTAAATCAGCACCACATACTCTACAAGCAGAGGACTGTATGACCAAGTCTCTGCTTCCTGCTCTGCCTTCTCTCTCTCTGCTCCGACCCCACCAACCCATCTCCTGTTCCTGGGACTCTGACTCATCATACTCCTTTTCATCCCCTGGCCTTTGCAACAGATTTCCTCCTGGGAGTCTACATCCAGCACTGCCTGGTTACCTCTAACTTATTCTTCAGATATCAGCTCAAGCATCATTCTTCCAAGAAAATTATCCCTGATTCCCCCAACTAGGCCTGGCCCTCCATACTTACCAAGTTTAGCCAAGTTTGAAATTACATGTTTAGTTGGTGATTATTTGATGCCTTTCTCCTCTTATTAAACTGTAAGCTCTGTGATGCCAAGGATGGGTGAATATTTTGTGCACCACTGCACCCTTTGAATGCTAGCTAGCATAGTGTCTGGCATATTATGGGCATGAACTAATATTTGTTTTTTTGCTTTGTTTTGTTTTTCTTAAGGGAGAAGCAGGGAGGCAGAGAGACAGACTCCTGCATGCCCCCTGACAAGATCCATCCAGCAAGCCCCCTACTGGGTGATGCTCTGCCCATCTGGGGCCATTGCTCCATTGCTCAGCAACCAAGCTATTTTAGCACCTGAGGCAAAGCCATGGAGCCATCCTCAGTGCCCAGGGACAACTTGCTCCAACTGAGCCATGGCTGCAGGAGGTGAAGAGAGAGAGAGAGAGAAGGGAGGGGGGGAGGGGTGGAGAAGCAGATGGTTGCTCTTCCTGTGTTCCCAGACCGGGATTCAAACCTGGGACATCCACATGCCAGGCCGACACTCTACCTCTGCCATCCAGCCAGGGCTATGAAATAATATTTGAATGAATATCATTTTAAATGACAGTGCAAAGAATACTATAATATGCAAGATCTTCCTTCTATATAGTATTATATATCTTTGAAATGTTGAGTCTTTGGTTAAATGACTTTACTGAGACATAACTGACATAGAACACTGTATATGTTTAAGGTATACAGCATAATGACCTGACTTACATGTATTGTGAAAAATTATCCCGAATGCTTAGTTAACATCTATCATCACATATGGATTAAAAAAAAATGTTTTTTCCTTGATGAGAACTCTAAGAATCTACTCTCTTAATAACTTTCAAATATACCATATAGCAGTATAACTATAGTCATCTGTTAAAATTACTTTATTTTAACCTTGCATCTGAAACTATGATTATTTTATCAGTTAAGTAATAGAAGATAAATGAACCAGTAATCTAGAAAGGTGCTGGGTGTATGTTTTCATTAATCTTTATAGGCGCAGATACGTGTCCTTTGGCTCTTTCTTAAGCCTGGGTTTTTATAATAATACCCTCATCCAATCTTTGCAGAAGCTTCTCTGACTCCTTAGAGGAAAGTCTGACTGTGCTCATTGTTTCTAGGAGTAGAGAAACTGGAGCTCCACTCTAACCGATCTCTCAGCCCATTCTCTTCCCCCTTCATCTTCAACCTCCAATCAATCTTGCATCTTAAACAAGGTCATTCATACAAGAGTAAGAATGAGATCTTATTTGAATGGACTTCATGTCCAATCCATATACCCAGAGACAGATACCTGCTATCCCTAGGGTAACCTTGAGCTCCCTGAAGACTAGAGACATCTTTTACCCTTTGTTTCCTTTGTTCTTATCCTAATGACTATCACATGATAGGGTCTCAATCAATATCTACTGAAAGGTTGTATACCATAGCAGTAATAGGTGGTTTTCTGCTAACATCCTATAACAATAGTCTTACTCTCACATGATATACCTTCCACCATCTCCTAAATCAATTTCTCCTTTCCTTCATACTCATGGTATCCTAATGCAATATAGTTGCCTTCTGACAAAATGACAAAATTCAGGTCAGGAAAAATTTCTCTTTGGAGAGAAGACAAGTTATGAAACCTCATCAATGTAATTAGTAGTCTCTGTTGCTTCTGACTACTCTAAATTGGATCTTGTAGCACTGACTAATGCCTTGACATTAGCAAACTCTGCTTGGATAATCATGCTCCTTTCTTAGAAAATTATATTTGAAATAAATACATACACTAGGTTTCCCTGCAGGAAATTTTTGGCTGTGAGCATAAAATACAACCCCAGAGTAAGGCGATCTGCATAGTGGTACAGGGGTGTAGAATGCATGGGTGATAAAAAGATTTGTTAAGTCCATAGATGAAAAAACTGAGGGTACCTGTGCCCTGAACCTACCTCCATCAGCAAATGTGTTGAGTACATTCTATAAGCCAGTGGTCCCCAACCTTTTTTGGGCCACAGACTGGTTTAATGTCAGAAAATATTTTCACGGACCGGCCTTTAAGGGTGGGACAGAAATGTATCACGTGACCAAGATAAGCATCAAGAGTGAGTCTTAGACGGATTTAACAGAGGGAATCTGGTCATTTTTAAAAAATAAAACATCATTCAGACTTAAATATAAATAAAACGAAAATAATGTAAGTTATTTATTCTTTCTCTGCAGACCGGTACCAGTCCGCGCCCTGGGGGTTGGGGACCACTGCTATAAGCCAAGCACTGGACAGTGGAGAAGACATAGTCTTGACCTTCCTAGAGCGTGCAATCTAATGGGTAAAGTACATAATTCAAAAAAACAAATACTAACTAGGAGCAGAGGAACAGATACAAAAGGAACACAAGAAATCCATTACTAGAGCACCCAAGCCCCAGTACCAAAGTTATTAGCCTGAATACCAAAACCCTAAGCAGTAAAGATTCCTCAGAGCCTCAAGCAGGAAAAGAATCCCTGACTTAAAAAGTAGTTCAGTTGATAAAGTTCTGGAACTGACCCTTCTTTGCCTTTGGCTTCATCTCTTTAAGCACTTTTGCAATGATGGCCATAAGCATCTTCTGCATTAAAATCAGAGCTATTTTCTTATCTTGCCTAGGAGACAATCTGTGAAGCAAAATATACATTCCTAGAGATGGAATAAATTGAAGTATCAATGGAAAGATAGGTTAGCATCAAAAGGTAGAGCTAGATCAGAGAGAAAACTAGGCTAGTCAAAAAGGCTCTGATGTCCTCTGAAGCCTTTTTGGTTGGAAAAGGGTCTTGTGATATCTTATCACACTAATATGGAGGCACAATATAGAGAACCTAATAGAAAGGATCCAGAATTCGCCTTCTTTGATCAACCACTAGTTATTAGTGATAAAAAACATCAAATGCTCTATAATGATAGACTTTACCCTTTTTCACAATTCTTCACACCTCCTCTATTTGTGAACTATACAACCACACCCTCTGCCTGCGACTCTGTAGTACTTCTACTATAGTAGGTAGTGTATTAACCACCCCACAATGGGCGTGGCACTGTGACTTGCTTTGACCCAAAGAATGTAAAGAGAAGTGACAAAGCGCCAATGCAGAGTAAGGTCTCTGGAGGCACTGAGACGTTTCCAAGTTCCCTCCTACCCTCCTGCCATTTTCCAAGAGAAGAAAGTTCCCTGGGTAGTCCCTGGCCCAAGGAGAATGTGGAGATCAGGAAGCAGATCCTCATGTAATTTCCAAACCTGAAGCTATCTATGTCCAGCCATTTCACTAGGAGGACAGCCACCCCAAACTATCCACACATCTACCGGAATAAAATTTAAAGGTCGCATGCTGCAAATGACTTAATTTTGAAGTGGCCTGTTAATGCTATTAAGGCAATAATTGGCAAATATAGCTATTGTGATGTCATTAAAAATCATATTTTTGAAGATTTTATTCAAGATTTGAGACAAAGAGTATATAACATTTCTTAATTAAAATTATAGTATATTTATAAAAGTATCACAAATTAAATTTATGATATAATTCTACCTAAAAAACTCAGGATAGAAAAATTACTTCAAAATCACATAAAAATATTTTTATATATACAATGCCTGAAGGAATAGCAATAAAGCATGTCCATATATTAATAATGACTGTTTCTACTTGGTATAATTATCAGTGACTTTAGCTTTTTTTGTTGTTTGCCATAAAATAGGTGCTCAATTAACATTATTAAATAAAAAGTTGAATTAATAAATTTCCACATTTTCCAAATTTTCTACAGTGAACATATACTGCTTTTGTAATCGTAAAAAAAAAAAATCAATGTTGGCCTGGCCAGTTGTCTCAGCGGTAGAGCATCGGCCTGGCGTGCAGGAGTCCTGGGTTTGATTCCCGGCCAGGGCACACAGGAGAAGCACCCATCTGCTTCTCTACCCCTCCCCCTCTCCTTCCTCTCTGTCTCTCTTTTCCCCTCCCGCAGAGAGGCTCCATTGGAGCAAGGATGGCCCGTGCGCTGGGGATGGCTCTGTGGCCTCTGCCTCAGGCGCTAGAGTGGCTCTGGGCGCAACAGAGCGATGCCCCAGAGGAACAAAGCATCGCCCCCTGGTGGGCATGCCAGGTGGATCCCAGTCCAGCGCATGCTGGAGTCTGTCTGACTGCCTCCCCATTTCCAGCTTCGGAAAAATGAAAAAAAAAATCAATGTTTATTTTTAAAAATGGAGATCCATGACTAGCACGTTGGTGCGAACCCACTGAAGACAGTTCTTTATAGGGCTTCTTCCCAACAGTGGTAAACACTCCTAACAGAGCTATAACCTAGAGACTGGCTTATTGAGTAGCATTTTATGAAGACAGAATAACAGTCCTACCGGAGTCAAGATTCATTTTATCAATTGCTCCAGCAAAGCCCTGAGGAACACCAACCCTTCTGGAGGGAGAAGAAATGGGATGGGCATGTATGTTGTACACACAGAAAAGGAATGGCTGGGGGCAAGAAAGGAAGGAAGCTGAAAGAAAGGCGAGGAAGAAGTGAGAAGATTAAATAGAAAGGGAGAAAGAAAGGAGAACAGAAATTTACACAGAAGACCTTCTTTTCAACTCCGTAGGGAGCAGATACCCGCTCATCATCACAGCACCGCCATCTATCCTGGTGTTTTAGAAAGCCCCAGGGAATCCAACATCAGGCAGAGGCTGGCGCTTTCTCAGCAGCCAAGGTGTTTCCTGGAGTAGGGATGACCCCCAGAGCACTGCCCTGCATTCCCTACTTACACTTTAGCCACCTGGTTGTACAGTCATTGTTCCCTCTCGCCAAGACCCATTCTCATTCATCATAGTTGAAAAGAAGTCTAGTCTTCCAGACTAGACTGTGGGCTTGCAGAGGCCTCAGGGGCCTGTCCTTCCCTTTCAACAGCCGCCACTAATCTAAAGAGCCCTAGACACCAGCCCACATTTTATAGCAGCCCCCGCTCCATCAATCATTCGGAATAAACAGGGTCAATTTCATCACTCTGGGAGGGAACTGACCATGCAATGGTAAACACTGTTGCTGATACAAACCTAAAAGATGGATAGAGAAAGGAAGAAAGGACTGTGTGGGGTTGGTCAGAAGGAAATAATAGAGAAAATAAAAGAGGATAAAGAAAAGTGAAGGGAGAAGTTAGGGAGGATAGGGAAGAAACACGGGAAAAGACAGTGGGAGGAAGGAGAAGGCTATCACCCAGTGGGAGCTCCTCTCACCCAGAGAGCAGCAAGGTCAGCCTCACTGTTTCAGATGGTGCAAGTGCAATGGGAGAAATCGGAGCTCCTCTCACCCAGAGAGCAGCAAGGTCCGCCTCACTGTTTCAAATGGTGTAAGTGCAATGGGAGAAATCCACTCGAGCTGCGTCACAGAGAGTCAAATGCATAGAGACAGGGACTGAATCTTCATGGGCGCTTTATTCAGATGGCTGGTGATCTAAGAGGATGGCAGGTTATTTTTCCCAACAAAAACCATCTTAATGGCCCTGGCCGGTTGGCTCAACGGTAGAGCGTCGGCCTAGCGTGCGGAGGACCCGGGTTCGATTCCCGGCCAGGGCACACAGGAGAAGCACCCATTTGCTTCTCCACCCCTCCGCCGCGCCTTCCTCTCTGTCTCTCTTCCCCTCCCGCAGCCAAGGCTCCATTGGAGCAAAGATGGCCCGGGCGCTGGGGATGGCTCTGTGGCCTCTGCCTCAGGCGCTAGAATGGCTCTGGTCGCAACATGGCGATGCCCAGGATGGGCAGAGCATCGCCCCCTGGTGGGCAGAGCGTCGCCCCTGGTGGGCGTGCCGGGTGGATCCTGGTCGGGCGCATGCGGGAGTCTGTCTGACTGTCTCTCCCCTTTCCAGCTTCAGAAAAATACAAAAAAAAAAAACCAAAACAAAAAAAACCATCTTAATGTCTCATCGTAGCTGGTGTCTTTATAAAGAAAAGTAAGGGGTGAGTGAGGGGTCTGGAGTTCAAAGGTTAATTGTTTCTGGAGTCAGGGTTCAGGGAAGAAGGTTTATTGCTCCGAAGCCTCCTGGAGATAGGGTCCACACTACTTTGATTGATTGCAGCTCTTCTGACAAACAAATGGTTTTAATTGCTTGCAGGCCTCCTGAAACAACAGCTATTTACATGCGTGAATCCCTAAAGGTCTCTTAAGACTTAAAACTTATGTGTTATGTACTAAGTCTGTTGAGTACAACTAAAGCTAAATATTTAAACTCAATAGTTCCCCTGTCAGCAGTGCCTGCCCTGGTGCAGAAGCCTGGTTCTCCAGCCAGCCAAGTTTCATCCTGTCCATGTCTGTCCATCTGTGCACCTGAAGCAACACGGAGGCTAGGCCCCAGACTAAGGAGCTCCTGGGTGATTCTTCTCTAGGGCCGTCCTACCTCTACCCACCCGAAAATCCTAACCTGTGTGAGTGTGAGTGTGTGTGTGTGTGTGTGTCTGTGTGTATGTGGTGATGGTGGTGGTGGTGGTAGAGAGGAGAGATGTTCAGGCACCAAATTTCTCCAGAATTGTCAGATGATAAACCAAAATTCTAACTTCTGTATAGTAAATCTTAGTGTTAGTCGCACCCTTTCTGGCTTTCATTCATACGTGCGTTGCTTTCCTCCACAGACAACAACTGAGCTCATTTTTTTTTCTGTCCTTGGCACTGGGATGTTTGATACGGGCCTGATGGCTCACACTGTCCAGTGTAGGAGACAGCCAAGCAAAAAAAAAAAATTCAG
Organism: Saccopteryx bilineata; assembly: GCF_036850765.1. Lineage (NCBI taxonomy): Eukaryota > Metazoa > Chordata > Mammalia > Chiroptera > Emballonuridae > Saccopteryx > Saccopteryx bilineata. The sequence continues at coordinate 23,313,693 of NC_089493.1, forward strand.
AGAGGTCCAGTTTTATGGTTGAAGAATGTGTATGTGCATGTGTGTGTGTGCAATCACGTGCGTGGACACGTGGGTATGGATATAGGTGTGGCTTAGGGTGAGTGGTGCGCCTGAATACATTTTAACAGAGGAAAGTTTGTCTTCCTAGTCCTAAGCTGCACCCACTTAATGCTTTTCTACATTGGTCCCATGGAGCTTGAGAGCTCCTTGCCTTTACTTAGGATCCAAGAATGTGGACAAGAAGATGTGGAACCTCCTGACTGCTTTTCTAAATCTTGAATTTCCTCCAGACGGGCAGGTTCCATGTCCGCTCACTCCTCAGGCCCGCCCCCTGAAAGTCCTGAGCAGACACTGAACAAGGTTAGAAGATAAACAAAAATGCCTCTCCGTTTCCCACAGCTCTCTCTCCCTCCCAAAGTGCCTAACCCCCCCCCCCAACCTCCGAAACCTCTCACTTAAGGAAGAGCAACCTATAATAAAAAATCTGGTAGGCTGGGTTTTCAAAAATCCTACCACTACTATGTGTGACTAGGGAAAGTTATTTAATCTTTCTGAACCTTGGTTTAATTATCATAAAAATATGAATGATCCCACCTACTTTATAAGCTTATTCTAAAATTTAAATTAGAATAATAATACTTCTTCCATGTCGTCACTACTTAAAAGTTACTGGTGTTGTGCTGAGATTTTTACATTATCATCTTATTTATGCCTCACAAAAACCTCCACAGGCTTGTCTTATAGCTCAGACAGCTGAGCTCACACCCAATACTGTATAGTAATCAGGGACGGATTTGTTACCAGCAAAGCAATGAGACCTTGATTTTTGTCTTCCTCAGAGAAAGAACTCAATCAAGAGACAAAGTGCAGAAAATAAAGGAAGAATTTATCATCCCTACGGGAAGAAATTCAGAGGGAAGTGGGCCTTAGAGACAGGTCCAGGGGGTGAGCCCAGGAAGAGCTGCGACTGGCCCCTGATCCCCTGGTTATAAGTCTCCTGTGAGGTCCCTTAAGAGCTTAGGAGGAAGAGAGACAAGGAAAACCCATCTGAGGGGAAGAAGAAGGGGAGGGGAGGGGAGGGGAGGGGGTAGAGCAGGGGTCCCCAAACTACGGCCTGGGCCGCGGGCCACATGCGGCCCCCTGAGGCCATTTATCCAGCCCCCCCGCCGCACTTCCGAAAGGGGCACCTCTTTCATTGGTGGTCAGTGAGAGGAGCATAGTTCCCATTGAAATACTGGTCAGTTAGTTGATTTAAATTTACTTGTTCTTTATTTTAAATATTGTATTTGTTCCTTTTTTTTTTTTTTACTTTAAAATAAGATATATGCAGTGTGCATAGGGATTTGTTCATAGTTTTTGTTATAGTCCGGCCCTCCAATGGTCTGAGGAACAGTAAACTGGCTCCCTGTGTAAAAAGTCTGGGGACCCCTGAGGTAGAGGGAGGAGAGGGAGGGGAGGGAGAAGGTGTGGCATGCTCCCAGAAGGGACAAGAGCTGGGTCCACTGTCCTAAGGGCTTTTACGCAAAGATCTTATGGGAGGGAGGTCTTAGGGGAGGATCTCAATAGAATACTCATCAGCTTTTACAGGTGTGTTCTCTTTAGAGTCCTGATCTTCACTGATGGTTTGGCAGAGGGCAGAGGTCATTAGTCAGTGCAGCCCTTGCTTGTCTGCTTTTGCTGCTTTTCTAGGCCCGGAGTTGAAACATAACTGATGCCTCGATACTATCTCTAGGGCTTAATGTTTAAGAGGGCTGTCATGTACAGGCTTTTATGGTGGTCCTTTGGGGCTACTTTCCTGCCTCTGTTCTTTCTCCCTCTAAGGTGGTCTAACCTGCATGACTGCATGACTAGCAATATGCTAGTGGAGGAAAGGTTACCCTTGGGGCAAGACCCTTATTTTCCCAGTTTTGCCCATTGCTAGACACTGGGGCTTTCTGTCCTGGTGACCTTCTGTGCCTGGCCTACAGTCCTTGCTCTGCTCATGTCTGTCTAACTGCCTACCACAGAATTAGGATTCATATCCAACTCTGTCTGGTTCCAAAGCTCAGCATGTTGTGTTAAGCACCAAACTATACCTGGCACATAGTAGGTACTCAATAACTACAATTCTCTTTTTATACCCCCTTATGTGTGATTTCAGTGGCTTTGATAACCTTGGTGCAGCCCTACACTCCCTCCAAAGCTGCCTTTCAGTGGTTCCTCCCTTCTTGGAAACGATCAGGAAGGAATCTGGATATTCAGACCACTTCTTTAACCATCTCTCTTGAAACAGATGTGTTGATAATGTAAGGTTTGGGTAATGAGATTTTCCAGGCCATAAGCTGCTAACTGTGAGTTAATTGCCTAGCCTATTTGCAGTAAATAAAGGGACTATTACATATAAGAAAAGATCACAAGGGTCCACTGAGCTTGTACAGAAAGGTCCTGAGTTGTGCTTCACAAGCATCCCACAGTCAACCAGGTAGGAAGACAACCCCAAAGGCACAAAGCTAGAGCACCTCCCGGCGGTACTTTAGAATAGAGGGCTCTGGTCCAGGATTCAAACTTCGGGCTTAGTAGAGCATATAAAAAAAAGGTCAATGTTCCCACAGAGTCCAGACAGTATTTTAGGGATTTTGTCAAGGGTGTTTATGTATCAGCTATTTGGGTAGACTCAAATCTCAGAGATCCTTTTCCAGCTGTAAATATGAATCTGTAAATTTTGATAAAAGCCACTCCCACCCCCAATAAACGTTTTTTATCATCTGTACAGTTAACAGGACTCTTACTCATCAATCTCCTCTCCTTCCACTTCTGCTCTCAGCATGAGCTTGACCTTGTGGAATTGCAGAGTACACAACTCCATTTTACCATGGCTGGAGAAGCTGCATTGCTTGTGAAAGAAGTGTTGTCATTACAGACTTAGAAACAGGGGGAGGGGGCAGAGGCAGCCAGCTGGAGGTGGGTCCCTGTGAGCCACAGACTGCTGCCACATGTAGTGACATTAAAAGCCAGCTACTATCTTCAGACCCAGAAAGGAAGACTTCAGGAGTAGGGAGAATTCAACTAAGCAAACATCAGAGCCTTTATCTTTCCTTTACAATGTTGCTGATAGAGATAAAGAACATGCTGGCCTTAGCTGATGTCAATATGTAGCCCTGGGAGGCCCTCTGGAAACAACAGTCAAATACCAGTGGGCCACAGTGGGGAGCTCAGAGAAGGGGCCTGCAGAGAAGATTGCCATCAGAAAGGCACAGGGCTTTCTCTCCGTGGGGAAACAGAAAGGGGAGGTGTGCTCACGCCACGGGTTTCAGAGGCTTCTGATTTACTGGACTCAGAAGGCTCTGTTGGGGTTTGTCGTTTTGATGACAATGCCTTGCGGTAAAGGTTAAACATGCTAAGACGCATGAAATGATCTTCCCCTAGAAAGATTGCATCTCTTCGCCAGGGAAATAGCTGTCCAATAGCCCACAGAAGGGGGCCTTTCAAGAGCCATTTATACCCAGGGTTCCAGATCTGAGTCCCAGATGCACTTGTCATTCCAAAATCATCTCTGTTGGATTGATTTATTGGTACTTTCTGGGGTAAGATGGGATGAGTAATTAAAAAAAAAAAAAGAAAGAAAAATGCATACATGCCTTTCTCCTTCCTGTTTCTTCTTTCTAAATCAATAGACATTTCAAATAAAATTTACCAACAAAAACAAATTACCAGAGATTAACCAAATGCCTGTGCCATAATGCCACGATTCTACTGCCTAATAGGTGATGGGCACATAAACATATTTTTTACAAAATATACATAGATACTGCTTGTGTATATTTCTTTGAAAATATCAACTGTAGGGGAACCAAAATGAAGGACTAAGAACATTATATTCTTTGGGAAACTCATTTCTTACATGAAGGCCTCATTTTCTCATCTAAAATTGACAGTGGTGGTTGTGCTTGATAATATCGGAGCCTCGGCTCTTTAATTTTATAATCCATTATCCTCTGTTTTCTTTGGGTTAATCCAGTTTTAGGTTTTGAGTTTGGGCCTTCTATTCCACATGTCTTCTGTTCCTTCCCCTCAGTGATCCCAGATTGAATCAAAACAGATCCCATGATAAAATAAAGTAGAAAATCATCTCAGAGACTAGGAAGGCTATACACATGCACTCTATGCACACACAATACTGGGTGGCATTGCTATAAACTCCTAATGAGAGACCAGAATACAGAAAAATTAAAAATATGACTTTTCTATCTCTAAAAAAATCATAATCTTTTGACTTAATCTCAAATATGGCACTTTAACAAGAGAGAGATAAAATTTTTTTCAACCAAATACAGGGTGGGCAAGAAGGAGGTTTATAGTGATGAGTATGTAAAACACAGAGTTTATTCTTGTATTATTTATTATTATATTATTTTCCATACAAACAACTATAAACCTACTTTTGCCCAATGCTATATATGAAAATCTCAGTTGAGATCATCACAGACCATTTAAACATAATTCTTCAAAATCTGGGATTACACCAGAGTCATGTCTTGATTCCGACTACAAACCGTTTGAAGTATGAACAAAAGCGTGCTTTGGTATTGTTCCATTTTGCCTTCCCTTTGATACCTTCCTTCCTGTATCATACATTTAAAACAGTAATCCTATCTAGGTCACTTCTACAATACAAGAAAAAAATTGAATAAAAACTCTAGTCAGAGAACTTTTTTGTTCTTGCATTGTTGAATTCTAGATTCAGAAAGGGGCATGTTGGCTTATTATCTATAAGAGTACATTATACACCTTGACTTTATAACAGAGGGATCCAACAGGCCAATTAAGCAACCATTGTTGACATTCTCAGTGGTAAATACGAAAACTGAGGCACACAGAGAAAGTAAATTACATATATTCAGAGTGGGACTGGCATATATAGGTGACTCCTAGCTATATGCCCTTGTTACCTCACTCCTCCCTACTCACCCCAAGAATTTCCAATTCATTTGAAATGGCTGAGTAGTAGAAGGAGGAAACAGCAGGGCTCTATGGCCAAATTCCTGCTCTAATCCAGTCTGGGCCATTCTTTAGCTGGGTACAGCTGGCTAGTAAATTCTATCAACACTGCTCCTTAAATCTTATTAGACAGGTCCCCGAAACATGATCTCCATTCTCTCTACCTCAGTGAGGGCTCTTATTTTTCCTTCCCAAAATACTACAATGCAAAATAGACTAACACATATTAGTCTGTTGGCCTGGTGCCTCCCACATCCCACCCATCCTCTATCATGCTGATTCGACCTGTGGTCCTCCTGATAAAAATGGCTTGCTTCCTAGAAGATAAGTTCTCAACTTGTTGGGAGAGCAAACAAGGTGCTGCATAGCTGGCCCTTCCACTCTAGCCACACCTTCAAAAAAACGTCCCCTCAACCTCCTTGTCCTCAATTCCCAAGTCTTAGACTCCATCCACAAGGAAAACTTCCTGTTGACCGAAGTCACCTCTGCATCTCTGTTCCTTCTACCCAGAATACTTTTACCGACCTGGTCTACCAGGTAGATTTTTGCAACTCCACCAAACCTCAGCTCTAGTGTCAACCAGCCTGTGAGGCCATCCTTGGTATTTCTCCCTGCATTTGCATCCCACCTTTCTCAGATATCAGACTCTATTGACATGTTTATGAGGAGTGTCACAATCCATGCCTTGGTATCCAAGGGCTCAACATTGCCCCTATCATTTAGTACTCAATAGGTGCTTTGAAATGAATGAGTTGGACCCTTAATTTCTTCACCTAGAAAGTGATACTATGCAGCCTGCAGAGTGGATGTGAGGGTTAAATGGCCCAGTGTATATTCAGAAATTTCCACAGAGCAGGCTCTTAATTTCTCTCAATAAACAGATCTCTTACCTTTCCTTTCCTCTTAATCCACACGGGAGCAAGGAATAATTTATCTATCTGTGGAAAGCTTCATAGAGCCAGAGATGCTAGAAAAGGCTATGACAACCCCTTTTGTTGTGTTTTGAAGCACTTGTTTCTCATAATTTAGCAGCATCTCAATTTATTGCATCCATAATGGGCAGATGTCTGCTAGCAATTAAACAGCTTTTAGCAAAGGCAGTAATAAAGGTACAGAGCAACAATATAAATGGCTGCTGGGTCCCTGCATTTGACAGAACCACAGCCAAACAGCAGGTGTGACGCAGTTTCTAAGCAGTTGTCACGCGCTGCCCCAAAGTGCTGACCCTCCCGTTTTCAGGCTGAATACAGGCCAAGCTGGAGATTTTTCAAAGATCTACAAGGCCTCAAACCTGTCCTTCTGAGACCCTTGGAAGTTTAAGACTCCAGAAAAATAGAATCTCCTTCCTTGACCCTATTCTTTAAAGTGACAGGAGCAGCTGTGATCATGTGTATCTCAGACCCTGACAAAGTAGAATAACACTAGCAAGGGTCCATGGACTACGGGACAATTTCCCAGGACCACAGTATCCTGGACCTGAGAAAAGAAACAAGGAAGGCAGAAAGAGAAAAAATAAGAGTCTGAATCTGAGCACTGCTATGGTCCTCACCAGAGATACATCTGTATGACTTAAGCATCAATTGATCAGAAAAAATGGGGAAACATTGGCTGATGTTGATGAACTGTGTACATCTTAGAAAGTCCCTTTTCTGGTATGCGCCATTTACCATCAGAAAGGGGTGAAAAAGATATACAGAAAAGGAGACAGCCTTTAAATGCTCTTAAGAAATCCAAGGTTAGCCTGACCAGGCGGTGGCACAGTGGATAGAGCATGGGACTGAGATACGGAGGACCCAGGTTCGAGACCCTGAGGTCGCCAGCTTGAGCGCGGGCTCATCTAGTTTGAGTAAAGCTCACCAGCTTGGACCCAAGGTCGCTGGCTCGAGCAAGGGGTTGCTCGGTCTGCTATAGCCCCACGGTCAAGGCACATTGAGAAAGCAATCAATGAACAACTAAGGTATCACAACGAAAAACTAATGATTGATGCTTCTCATCTCTCTCTGTTCCTGTCTGTCTGTCCCTATCTATCCCTCTCTCTGTCTCTGTAAAAAAAAAAAAAAAAAAAAAAAAAAAAGAAGAAATCCAAGGTTATATTCATTAATCCATCAATTAAACTTCTAGATCATGGGCCTGAAGTATTCTCAGTACACTGAGGTGTTCATTTTCTTAGATGAATGAACCAGAAAGGTGACAACTTCAATGCAGTGCTAATTTAACTAAACCCAGCCTCCTAACCCAGACAGTCTGCAGACTGCAAGGAACAAGGATTCACATTCCCTTCCTGCCTTTCACTTACCTTTAGCCCTTGTCACAGGATAAGGAAAGGCACTGCCAAGCTGATGACATTTGAGGATCACAGAGTTTAGAACTGAAAGAGCCCAAAGAGAGCATGAAACCCAATTGCCTCATTTTAATTTTTGCATAATAGAGATGCCAGAGGATCCAAGGAAGAATCTCAAGGTCACATATCTAAATAAAGGGCCTGGCCATCCCTGGGGAATGGGGTCGACCCTCAGTGGCACTGGAACTAGTGAAAGCAACCAGGATTATTATATATGATCTTGGAGGCCAGGGTTTCTTGTGTTCCCACAGCAACATGTCAGTCTGAGAAGACCCCTGTGCATGTAGAGCCAGTTAGTTATAAAGTGGTATATCACATTGGACATATTTTGCTTTCTAATTATCTTTTTCTTTCCTATAATTTTTTCCTGAATCCCTGCCCTTGGTAGATTGCATTACAGCTTGCAGATTACTTCTCCATTCCCCTCCACTTGACTGTGAGTCCATCAAAGAACTGAAACCGTGTCTTCTATAAAATAAAATTGTATCCTCACAACTTAGGCTCACCAAGCCTGGGACAGAGAAGAGCTAAATACCTATTTATGGAATTGCTACGTGAACACTGGAAGTTAATTACAAAAAAGTTCAGAGCTTCATTTCCTATAATTTAGGGGACCAAAAAGCCACTGAAACTAAAGCTACTTAAGGTAGAAATGTGTTGACTATGTAGACATTTTAATAACCTAAGTTTAGTGCTCTAAGGAAAGCACAAAATTAACTTGAGATTTTCATAATCATATGACATGCCATCCACTTTAGGTCTAGGAAGAGGTCAGTATAGATTGACCTAAAATGATGGTGGTGGAAAGGGAGAAAAGAGCACAGATGCGGGATATGTTTACATGAAGCATCAACAGGAATTTGCTGAGACAGACTGAATGAGATGGGAGAAAAATCAAGGAAAACCCTAAGAACAATGATGATGTCATTTACTGATATACGGAAAACTAAAAGCAAAAAGTCTAATGTAGAGAAGAGGAACTCAAGTTCCTTATTTCAATGTTGTGATTAAGAGACTTATCAGGTATCCAAATGAAGATGTCAAATAGACAACTGGATATAGGTATCTGGAATTCCAGGGACAGTTCCAGGGTAGAGATCTTGACATACTGATGACCTTTGACATCATGGCAATGGGTAAGGGCACCAAGGTTCACTTAAAGACCAAAAAGAGACTCAGGACAGAGAACTAGGGCCTTCCAATACTTAATAACCAGACAGCACATAATAGCACGGTGCTAGGGACTGTGGGGAAACAAGACATTTAATGTTCTGTTTTCCCTCAATGACCTTATAATATAACCTCTTTTAAATATATAAAAAATAAAGACTATTCAATGGAATGGAAAGTACAATGGATTAGGAGTCAGAAATCATGAATTTTAACCATTCTACAGCTATTCCAAGTTAAAGTCATGTTAACTTCTTAGGCCTTCCAATTCCTTACCTCCTGATACAAGGACTAGATATCGTGAATGGTGTTTTATGATGTCATGATTTCCATGGGGCACCCCAATGACACATTCCAGCCCCACCTAAAGGTGGTGCCCACCATTCCCAGGCAGAACTGCTGCTGCTGCTGCTGCTGCTGCAGGGACACACAGCAGCCCTCAGAGGCTGGCTGAAAGGGAAGTCCCTGAGCTGAAAGGGGAGCAGCAGCTGCCTGCCCTCTTTCCCTATTGGAACAAGAGTCATTTGTGAGAACTCAAAATATCTTTCATTCTTGGTTTTCAGCTGCTGTTTATGTCAGATGAATGGAATCCTGGGGAACAGTGAGGAGAGCAGAGATTGCCATCCCCATCACATTTCCTTGGTTCTACAAATTAATATTCTCAAAGACATAGAATTCCCTTGAGCCCAGAAAATAGTTCCTTCTATCAGACAGAGGTAGTTCCACATGGCTGGACATTATAATAGGACATAGCTATACGGGGCAGGGTGCCCCAAGCTTACCCTTGAAAGCATGGAAGAGCATGCTTTGTGTATGTGCGTGCGTGCGTGCGTGCGTGCGTATGTGTGTGTGTGTGTATATATATATATATATATAAACATACATATATATATAAACATACATACACATGAGTGATCCTTCGTATCTACTCTAGGTGACTGCCTACCTGGACAGAACTGACAGGTGGACTGAATGAGGCCAATCAGGTTCTCTTTCAGGAAGATGTAAACTCTGAATGTAAAAATTGAGAACCTGGAGGTCAGGAGAGACAAATCCCTTCAATCGCAGTACCTCGGGGTCCCTGGAGTGCTCTGCTTCCCTATGTAAGATGTAATTAGTGAGATCTTCATTTCATTGCTACCTCTCTCGGTAATCATGCAGCAAATCCTCTTACTTGACTCTGTTAGCCACAGAAGAACCTGTAACTTGCAACAAAAAGAGCCTTACCTAGTAAGTGTTTAGTACCCCCATTTTGCAGATAAGGGAACAGACTTAGAAGAAACAAGAGAGAAAGTTGTAAATCATCTAGCTAGTAAATGACAGAACCAACAAAGGAATCAAGCTCTGATTCAAAGATCCACGTCACTAACTGCTAGGCAATCTTGACTCTAAGTGTGGCACTGTAGGTTATTTTTCCTATCGTAGAGATGGGCTTGTGCTGAGTCCTACTTTCTTTCTTGCTAACTAAATGATAGCATACATTCAGAAAAAGCCATCTAGGGGAGAGAATAGATTCTGTAGCGGCCGCAAATTGAAGCTCAATGATCCACAAATAAATCAGATTTATAGCCTTGAAAGTTGACTCCCACCAAGGGAACTAAACAGTTTGGCCACACTGACAAGGAGAAGACACCTATGTTGGCCCAAGTCAGTTGGTCTTCTCTTCTTAAGACAGACAAGCCAGAATGTTTCCTCTGTACAAAAGGACTTCGCAGGAAGGCAGGTGGTCTTCCAGCAGATTAAAGTATTTCAACCAAACTGATTGCCATTCAGTAGCTAAAACAGTCCTTTGCCTTTTAGGTTATGAAGATATCTCCCACTTCACTATACAAAACAAACCAAAATAGCTACAGCTGAACAACCAGGATGGGTAGATATAGCTACATCTTCTTAGAACAGTATCAGATCATGCAGAAAAGTCTAAATAAGAGATCAAGCCAACTGTCATATATCAAAATTTAGAGTTGCATATTTTCACAGGCAGAGAAGTACTCTTATGAGAGTACAAGCAAGAGTGATCCATTTTTACTCTAAGAGAAAAATATTTGTGCAAATTAACCTTAGTATAACCTACACACATATTTCCTAGTTCACTTGCTTTATTCTCTTTGATCTTGGAGTTGTCTCTTAAACTGAACTGTTTTCTCATGTTGCTTAAGTTCTTGGGATATTCTGATCTTGTGTCTGACCTGGATCATTCTCAACCAAACTTTTTCTCTGAATATCAGGTTTTTTAAAATTATTTTTATTTATTTATTTATTCATTTTAGAGAAGAGAGAGAGAGAAAGGGGTGAGGAGCAGGAAGCATCAACTCCCATATGTGCCTTGATCGGGCAAGCCCAGGGTTTTGAACCGGCGACCTCAGCATTCCAGGTGGATGCTTTACCCCAGGGGTCCCCAAACTACGGCCAGCGGGCCACATGTGGCCCCCTGAGGCCATTTTTCCGGCCCCCGCCGCACTTCCAGAAGGGGCACCTCTTTCATTGGTGGTCAGTGAGAGGAGCATAGTTCCCATTGAAATACTGGTCAGTTTGCTGATTTAAATTTATTTGTTCTTTATTTTAAATATTGTATTTGTTCCCGTTATATATATATTTTTTACTTTAAAATAAGATATGTGCAGTGTGCATAGGGATTTGTTCATAGCTTTTTTTTTTTATACTCCGGCCCTCCAACGGTCTGAGGGACAGTGAACCAGCCCCCTGTGTAAAAAGTTTGGGGATCCCTGCTTTACCCACTGCACCGCCACAGGTCAGGCCTGAATATCAGTTTTTAGCAACCCACCTATGCTTTCTTCATTTTATATAAACAAATGCTTCTTTCTCCTGTTCCTGTTGTGAGGCCAGCAATACCCAGGGACTGGCCCCACTATACGATCTAAGTATAAGACACAGTGTGGGCTATAGGAGACACACTGCCTTAGGACTGTCCTAGACTTATCACGTGTAGCACAAATGATGACTTTTGGGCTTAGGGTTAATGCTTCTAGATGAAAATTAAAGAAAGAATGGTAAACTGAGTGACCAAGTTGATGGTGTTTTGGTGGATGAAGCCACATTCCTTGATCTTGCTGTATAAATAATCTTAACAAACACTTTTCTTTCACCACTCTCCAAAAGTGCCTGTGGTGAATACTGAGAGTGACAGGTAGCAAAAGGCCATAATCTTGTTAGAAATAGGAGATAAGAAAAACCAAAGAGAACTGGAGACCATTTTTCTGACCATCACTCCCCCAGGTAGATACGGCCTCTCCCATCTATGTGCCCTAATGATGCAGCATTGAACACCTACCACATGTTAGCACATTTCCACATCCCCCTTTGTTTCCACGGAAGCATTATATGCCCTTGATCAAAATCAGGGGCTGTCAGTGTATTTGAAACTCTTACATCTAATACAATGCCTGGAGCATACTAGGGTTTCATGTCAGCTCCATGTGTAAAAAATAAATAAAAGATACTCAAAAGCATCTCCCCTGAGGAATCAGTTTCAATAAAGAAAAACAATGTCATTGGGAAGCTCTGTTTTATTTGCTAGCAGAGTGGAGTCCAATCATTTTTACACTCCACTGATTCATTCTGAACATAGTGTTAGGAACAATACAGGGCCAAAAAACAATTAGTGAGGAACAAAACAATCAGTTGAACCGTCTGGAATTTGAGCGATGTATAGATCAAATGTCTTATATTTGCTAGGCTCCTTTTCATTTGTCCAGAATGGATGACTCTTGGCTGCACTGTACCAGGAATAATTGTCCCTCATATATCCCCAATCAGCTGTCTTTTAATGACCAGTCAAAAGTGACAATGGAAAAGGTGCAGTGACTTTCACTGTCCTTGGCAAATCTTGGACCAACTCCCACTGATCTGCCCTTGGACTAGGTGAAATCAGTGATACCTTGCACAGATGCCTACAGTCACTGATGCCTGTCATCAGCAAACACAAGGCCCTTGAGTTGGGAAGAAACCCAAGAGAAGGAAGTGAGGTGTCTAAAGTGACCTTCGGTTCTTACAATACCTTCATAGATTGTGGCACAACAATCTTGGCTCATGCATCTCAGATGTCAAATGACCTTTTTATCTCCCCAAACTAGCACCAGGGTAGACTAATCTATAAGGTACTTAGAAAGAGTCCAGGAGCTGGACAGACTGACCAGCCCCATGCAGCCCACTCCTGTTCCAAATTGGAGCCTCCTCATCTTAGTTCATGTTCCAGCTGTTGCTGCTTTGAAAATTCAGTGAATTTGAATTTAAATTCCATAAGCTCAAAAAAAGGCTCTTTCTCTCTCTTGCCAATATCCTGCATCCTGTTTTTGGTCCAGCTGTAGGGAAGATTTGCAATTCTTTTGAAGCACACCTTAACTAGTAATACAGTTGACCTCAAAAAAACCACTCCGTGAAAACATCTTAGACTGGTCGCCTAGTTTCTGTTCCAGAATATCTCTTCATCACCAGACATGCTATTGGACAATTCCTGCCACTGATAGTTTACAGGGATGACACCCTGCAAGTTCCTCCTCAAAAAAGTCTTTTCTTCTTTGATTCTCCATGTCCTCCTAGTGTGATCCACCAACAGAGCCCATGCCACTGCCTTGTATCATTTTATTTCTGTTTTTTTTTCTTGTATTGATGTTTCAACTCCCCACCTAAAGAGATGATAAGCTTCTTAAAGGCAGTAATTACCTAAAACAGATGCAGTATCCTCAAAGCTCTAGATTACACCCTCAGCAAACACTTGACAACTATGTAGATTATCCTTTCATATAAAATAGAGACCGATAACCCACGGACAGCCAGCTTGATTCTATATACTTGGCATATAAAACAACAAACCATGCTGCAGTATGGATGTGGCTTATAGACTGCAATCTTCTTGTCTTGATGTTGTCTCTTTGCTTGCCTTTACCTCTACCCTTCACTCAAACTGTAAATCCAGCACAAACACAAGACACTGAAGTAGTAACTGCAAAGGGGCTCCTCCCAGCACTCTGCCCCATTCAAATCCCCCCCCAAATATTTACTCCCCACCTCCCCGGTCACCTCTCCTAACCTTCCGCCATATCACTCTACCCTCCAATCTGTTCTGGATTTTGTTCAGTTCCTCAGCTGTGCCATGGCCTCTTAGCTTTATCCATTGGGGTGTCCTTCCTGTCTAGTATATAGGCTTGCTTCCACTTCTTTGCCAAACTCACTCTTGTTCGTATTTTATGTCTCAATTTATACGTTTCTTCCTTGTAGAAGCTCTCCATGAACCCCTAGAGTATGTTGGGTCCCCAAACTTCTCTCTACTTTCCCTTTAATGGTGCTGAATGGAAATAATCATGACTGCAACATTCACTAACATTTATTAACTGCTTACACAGTCCAGGGCAGGCGTCCCCAAACTACGGCCTGCGGGCTGCATGCAGCCCTCTAAGGCCATTTATCTGGCCTCCTGCCGCACTTCCGGAAGGGGCACCTCTTTCATTGGTGGTCAGTGAGAGGAGCACTGTATGTGGCGGCCCTCCAGCGGTCTGAGGGACAGTGAACTGGCCCCCTGTGTAAAAAGTTTGGGGACCCCTGGTCCAGGGCCTACTGACTTACTTTATCATTACCAATATCTTGCAAAGGAAGTACCTGATTCTTGCCATGTTACAGAGGAGGAAATCAAGTCTCAATGATATTATTTTGATAAGGTTCACATCACTCCATGAAGATCAGATTTTTTACCGAGTCTGGCCCCAGAGTTCATATTTTTAATTAATACATCACACATCTCTTACAAAACTCGCCATGCTTAAAATTAGTTATTTAGGCTTGACCAGTGGTGGTGCAGTGGACAGAGCATTGACCTGGGATGCTAAGGTCCCAGGTTTGAAACACCAAAGTCGCCAGCTTGAGCAGGGGATCATCAACATCATCCCATGGTCACTGGATCGAGCCAAAGGTCTCTGGCTTGAGCAAGGGGTCACTGGCTCGGCAGGAGCCTCTCAGTCAAGGCACATATGAGAAGCAATCAATGCAACTAAAGTGCTGCAACTACGAGTTGATTCTTTTTATCTCTCTCCCTTCCTGTCCTGTCTCTCTTTCTCTCCCTTCCTCACTCCCTCCCTCTCACTTGAAATAATAATGATGATAACAATAAAATGAGAGAAAATAAAATTAGTTATTTAATGGCTAAATATTAAACTATGAATCAAGCTCCATGAGAACAGGGCTGCGTCTGTCTTGTTTGATATTGTATTTCTAAACCCTAATTAAGGAGTTAGCATATAGAGAGCACCAATAAGCATGAGTTAAGTGAATAAATAAAACAGCCAGTTGGTTAGCCCATCCAGAAGCCCAGATTTACCCCCTCTAAATAAAATAATATATACTTAATCAAAAAATGTACCATGATCATGGTAATGCTTATTCAAAACTTTCCTTTCCTGAGACCCAACCCTTGTCAAACGAGTCCAGGCATCCAGAGCTAGAAAGAGTATCATCTGGGAAGAGTGAATCCAAGAAAACTCCTCTGGAAGAAAGCACAGCTAGGCCCAAAGGTAGCACCTGTGGTAGCAGAGAAAGCACGGGTCTATCCACAGACACAACTGGAGTAGTCACACCCACTAAGACCCAGCATGCCGCCCACGCCCGCCGACTCACCCCTTTCACAGGTTCTTCCCCAGTAGCCGGTCCCTGTACAGTCGCAGATGAAGCGGTTCCAGCCGTCCTTGCACACAGCGTTGTTCTTGCAGGGGTAGCTGTCACACTGCTTAGCGCTCACCCGTGAACAGGAGGACTTGACGCCCGCGGCGTTCTGCATCTCCGCCAGCTGCCGGATGTTCTTGCTGCGCCCGTCGATGAACAGGTCGCGGATGCAGCCCACGTAGCCGTAGTTGAGCATGGCGGTCCAGAGCTCAGTGGGGAGAATGAGGCCCGCACGGTTCTCCGGCAGGCCGCCCAGGTACATGTCCCCTTCCAGGTCCAGGATCTCGCTCTCCCCACTGGCGGTGAAAGGCGTGCGCCTACTGTTCACTGATATGGTACCTGGGATGGGAGGACAGAAAAGAGTGGTAACAGCTCAGCATCATGGGAGCGGCTGCCAACTGATGAACCAAACAAAGGCGAGTGAAGACTAGCGTAATGTGACCAGTACAGAACAATGTAAACAATGGGAAGGTAATGCTGGAAGGTGCTAGAAAGGACAACATAGGCAATGGGGTTCCAGTCTCTGCCAGGTAAGACAGCCTGGCCCAGAGGAGGAGCCAGGACAATCGCAACAGTCTAGTCCCTAGGATGATGTCTTCTCTCTCCCTAAATGTCCTGGCTGAGAGGTGGCATACCATATGGTTGAGAGGAGCCCAGTTCCTGCCTGTGTTTAGACCCCTGTACTAACTGAAATCATTAAGAAGTGTCTTCACTTTCCTGGGCCTTAATCTCCTCATCTGTAAAATGGGGAAATAATTGACCCCATCTCACAGGTTGGCATGATGATTAAATGAGCTCATATATATTCAGTGTTTCTTACGCTGTGCCTGGGACAGAGTAAAGGCTCTGTAAGTGCTTGCCTGCATCTTTATCCCTGGCTTGTCATTCCCTAAAGGGTGGAACCCTCCATGCGCAGACACCCTCTGCACCGGCCTTAGCTACCCGTGAATACTTTCAGCATTGTATTTGATAAATTTTAACTGGAACATGTTTATTTATTCATTTATCAACTATGTATTGAACACCTCTTTCGTCTCTGCTATAGGTCTACACACAGAGATGAACGTGACAGGCCTGTCCCTGCTCTCATGGAGCGGATGTTCCAGAGCAGAGGGACAGAAAATCAACAGATCACCCAATAAACAAGAGAAATTAGTTACTGGCAGGTGCTAGGAGCAGCTCAAGAGCTCTACTTTAAAGTGAAGGCTTCTCTAAGCACATGCCAGATGAACTGTAACCAGAATGTTGAGAAGGAACCCCACCCCGCCCCCAGTTAAGGAAGAAGAAAATGCTTGGCAGATGGAATGGCACCTACAAAGGTTCTGGGGTAGGCAGGGGTGTGGCTAGAGTGACAAAGGCAAGAGAGAGTGACCATTAGAGGGGGTCAGAGACAGACTCTGGGCACATGAGCTTACAGAAGATGTAACCATAGAGCCTGACCTGGGAACTTGGGCACAGGGATTCTAGTCTTCAATGGCGAAATGACCCTAGACTAGTCACTGAGCCACTTTACAGCTCAATTTCCTAAAGTGTAAAACCAAATGAACTATAAAATCAAGATGATATTTAAACATCATGATATAAATGTAAAAAATTATTTAGTATTCTTAAAAGTGCTTCACCGGTACCAAGCTAAGTGGGTTGTGCCATCCATCACCCAGCCTTCACTTCTGTCTGAATCTCAATTCCCTCAGCTGTGAAGGGGATAGCCTGAGGGCCCAGAAGATCCGATGAGATCAAGAATGTGACAGACACCCTAAATTAGAAAGTCAATGCCGGGGTAGAAGAGTGGAAGGAGCCGCAGGGGCCTCTGGGAGGATTAAGCCAACAAACAGTTTCCTTCCCTTCTTTCCTGTAGAAATCTGCTTTGCCTTTTTGGCTTTTAATCTTTTAAAAGCCTATGTAATGGTCACAATGTCCTGGCTACCATTTTAAGTACTTTAGGTGTTTCTATGGACCCTTAAAACAATCCTGTGACGTAGGCATTACTATTTCACAAATGGGTCTTCTTTGCCCTCCACAAATCTGCAGAGCTACTCTAGCCTTGCAGGGAGGAACACCTATGGCCAAGTAAGCCAGGTACCAGAACAAATTGAAATACTGGGGCCTTAACTACACCCGGAGGAAAGTCTACCCTCTGGAGTGTGTGACCATAGCTGTTTTAAATGCACTTATCAAGTTTTAAGAATCTGTGGCCCAACTGGGGAGTGATCATAAAAGTTTTTTTTCTTTTTTTCTTCCTTCTGTTTTATTTTCTTTATTTATTTTCCTATTCCAGTTGCCATTCAATGCCATTTTATATTAGTTTCAGGCATATAGCATAGTGGTCAGGATGCTGGTGGAAATGGTGTTTTTTCACGGAGCCGTAAAGAAAGCATTTCAGAGACCCAGGTATGGGGGGATGGGCGGGATGCAGCTTTTGTGGGAAGATTTATTTGGGGTTGAAATGGAAGTCAGCCTGACCTGTGGTGGCGCAGTGGATAAAGCGTCGACCTGGAAATGCTGAGGTCGCTGGTTCGAAACCCTGGGCTTGCCTGGTCAAGGCACATATGGGAGTTGATGCTTCCAGCTCCTCCCCCCTGTCTCTCTCTCCTCTCTCTCTCTCTCTCTCTCTCTCTCTCTCTCTCTCTCTCTTTCTCTCCCTCTCTCTCTCCTCTCTAAAATGAATAAATAAAATAAAAATTAAAAAATTAAATTAAATTAAATTAAAAAGAAAAAAAATGGAAGACAGCACACAGGTTCTTAGTGTCTCATCTCCGTCCATCCCACCACGGAAAAATGTCCAATCTTGTCTTCATAAAGCCCACTAAAAAGGCCAGAGTCCAGATACTGTACGTCATAGTTCAATCCAATCCAGTTTGTCCCTGTCTTTATCTGGCTAGCATAATCTTTTCGGTTGTTCCCAGGCTGGTGCTGTGCCCAGGCCCATGATTGGCGTCCCTGCTTGGAGGTCCCACTTGGAGCCCATGCTGCTGCCAGGCCCCAGGCAGCCACTAGAGCTTCATGGCTGCTTAGAGAGAACACGCAAATGAACAGGGCTAGTGTGTTTCCAAATGAGAGAAGAGAGAGCTCTTTTGTTAGACTTGGCTTATATTAGTTTGGGTGAGTTGCTTCTTTAAATTAACCAATAAACTTTTTAATCTTCTGTGCGTTTACACTGGATTCTCTCCACACCAATCAGATCGTTCTTCAAGGCCTCTATGGCCACCATCTTGGTTCCTGTTGTACATGCCTTATAGTGGCAGCACCTCCCTCTGCATCATCTTTAGTTCTACTGGGCAGGCACTCAGCAGAGGAATTTCCCCTGCTGCTCTTCCTCCCCACCCCTAGTCTGGGGAATTAGACCAGTTGTTCCCTGGAGAGATTGAAAAGCTGGTCCTTCCTCTCTATAGGGGGGGAGGGAGGGATGTTAAATCCCTTGGTGGGGCAAGGCTGTGATCCCCTGGGGTATCTGAAGCTATAACTTCATCATGAAGCAACTAGGCTTTTAAATATCTGATACCTTTTGCTCCCTTACTTATTAATATCTAGCTTGCTATGCTAACAATTAGACATTTATATAATTTATGAAGTGATCCATCCAGTAAGCCTAGTATCCACTTGGCACCATACATAGTTTTTGCAGTATTATTGGCTGTATTCTCTATGCTGTCCTCTACATCCCCCTGACTGTTTTGTGACTATCAATTTGTATTTCTTAACCCCTTTATTATTTATAATAGCTAAGATATGGAAGAAATCTAAGTGCTCATTCATAGATGAGTGGATAAAAGAGATATGATACATATATACTATGGAATATTACTCAGTCATAAAAAAGAATGAAATGTTACCATTTGTGACAACAGGGATAGATTTAAAGGGTGTTACCCTAAGTGAAATAAAAGTTTATCTAGATCACTTCTCAGTCATGTTATTCTTCAGGCTGAACAGGGAAGGAAGCACCACACTTAGATACACTAATAAATTTATAACTATTCATTTTCGTATAGGCTTATAACTAAAAACAACATACTAGAAAATATCCTCATAAAGTAGTAAATTTTAATAGGTCATATTAAAATTTTATGTTGCAGTGCTTTCACAGGTCAATTATTTGTCTACTCCATAAATTTTTATAGAATTTAATCCAATTTATAGATATTAAGGGTACTGACCAATGCTACAGCTCCTAGGTATGAAATTCAAGGCTTCTGAAATCCAAGCCTATCTGACAAAGATGGATCCACTGGTGGTTTTAACATAACAAAACAATTGCTCTATTTGAAAGAGCAATTAGTGGTAGAAGTAAAAAGAAGTACACATATGGCAGTTTTATGTATTCCAGCCTGCCTGTGACACAGATAGGTAACCTTTAAGCTGTGTCAGAGCCTAGGTTAGTCAGTCATGCAACCCATCCACCATGACCCAACTCCAAAGGCCCAAAATGTATAGTCTTAAAAACCAACAGGAGTATGTCTTTTATAATTCTGAGACAGCTTTCTGGCTCCGCCCCTGCAGACATTTTAAGGATAAACTTAGAGAAAAATTCAGCCTCTGGAGAAATTTATTTTTGTATATATTTTTTTCTGTTAAAAATGCACAAACTGTTCATTGCTGTTCAGAAAGCACATTTAATTTGATGCCTCTTGGTTCAGATCAGATTTCAGTACAGCATCCTACTGGGCAATAAACCATCTAGGGCTGCAATCTGCCACCTGTCTGCCCCCTGCACGGAACCCAGCCAGCTCCTGCTCGGGGCGGCCCTGCTCATTGCCATGGCCCTTCTATCTCTGATGCAATAAAGAAAGGCCGTTTCCCCCTGAAGCTCAGCCATTCCTGACTGTAGCCTTTTTTTTTTGGGGGGGGGGGGGAGCAACCTATTGCTTTCTATTGTTGCCAAATGCTCCTAGAAAGAGAATGTCCCAATGACATGGCCAGAATGAATCCTTAAAAAATATGGCCAATATAGCCAAGATCCTTCATGAGTATAATACTACCTAAATAGAGAATCAGGAAATAAGTGTGAAATTCAAATTGCTCTCATTACCACTGCGGTTGAAATGCCCTTTCTGATGGTACAGAAGGTGACCTTCATTGCCACATGGTCAATAGAAAACTAGGCAGGTTATTCGGGCATTCAAAAGCTCCAGATTCTCTACTTATGTTTTTTTTTTTCCTCTCTCTCTCTCTCTGTTACTATTCCAGAGTGGCTATGTACTGCCTGCGGCTAGATTGTTTGATCTGGGGCTGCAAAACCAAAGACATTTAAACCAAATGTAAAAGGCTATGAAGAGGAAGGGAGAGTTAGTGAGGTCTGAGCAAAGAGTGAAATATAGGCTTTCACACCAAAGGAAGAAGGCTTTAAACTGAACACGACTTCAGGAAAAATCAATTTGCCTTTTCTTTTCTTGTCATAATTTTCCCCTGAAACATGACTCTTGCCAATTATTGAAGGGTATATTGTTGCATAAACCCTTTCACAGTGGAGCTTATCCAACAGAGTTATCACATAATATAACATATGTGATGTCACAATTAGTTTCTATGGCGATGAGAAAATGGAGAAGAAGAAAGTGTGTGTTGGGGTGGGGGGAGCCATCACACCAATGGCATGACAGTTGCTTTGGTAGCTGTGGAAATGCTACTTGAAAAACCATTCTTAGCTCCAGGGTCTTGAAGCTATCACTGAGATGACGACGCAATGAGTGACAGATGAGAGGAGAACGTGAGACATCCAGGAAGCAGGTGTCTTGTTCCAAAAACATAATGTTACAACCACCATTAAAGACAGTAGCAAAAGAATCAACAAGCATGCAAGTGCAGATATCACTATAAAAAAATATAAAGTTAGGAAACAAACTGGGAAGCCAGAACTTTCCTCCAGTCTAGTGACACAACCAGCCTCTTCATACCTGATCTGCCATCTCGCTGAATGTCCACATGGTACCATTCCCCATCGTTGGCTTTCTTTTGAGTGGCTTTCACTTTGATGGTGCCAGAACCCATGTCAAGCAGCAAGTACAGATTGCCATCAAGGAGCTCCACTGCAAAGAAGTCCACCTTGGTGTTCTTCTGGCTCCGAGCATCCTTCCTCTCCTGGGGCTTGCCATGAGTGAAGAGGATCAGGCCGTTGGGCTCAGTGGTGCGGAAGTCAAAAGAGATGGAACCCATGCGTTTGGTATTCCATTTGGGCAAGCTTATATAAGCCTCTGGGGTCTCAAAGTTGATGGGGTCCAGCGTTGCCACATTCTCACACTTGAATACAACTTCACCATAGATTTTCATCTTGGTATCCCCAATCCGGGCCAGGCGAGACAACTCCAGACGGATGTCATTATTCTTATAAACAACCTGTCAAAAGCCAAACAAATGTCATATGAATCAATCTTGCACATAGTAACCATCTATCACTCACTGGGCACCCAGGAGAAAGGCCGAGCAAGAGGCTTCAGTACACAATAGTCGGAAACATTATGAGAAACAGGAGACACAGCATTTGAAAAAGCATCTAAGGAGACCTCAAATCCTGAATAAGCTCCTGTATTTCTACGCTGTTGCTTTTGTTTGTCCTTTTGTATTGTCAAAGTTATGGATTATAAGCTTGCAAGTGGAAATCAAGACATATTGAGTTGCGTAGATGCAAATACGTACATACAAAGGCACTTACTAAAGTGTCCTTAGTGAAAGACCAGAAACAACGTAAATGACTATCAATAACAAGCTGGCACATCCTTAGATGGAACATTATGTAGTCCTTAGAATCCAGGCAGTGCTCCCAATTTTCATGTGGATGCTCGACAAGTAATATTGTTAAGTGAAATTAACAAGGAACAGATCAGAGAGCGTGCATTAGGTTATCATTGTGTAGAGTGTGCATGTTGGGGGTGGGGGCGTGTTATAGGTATATATGCTTATAATGCATTAAACACCTTTGGAAGAAAACAAGAAACGATAAAATTGTCCCCAGGGAGTAGATTTGTCAGATTCACATTCAGGCGTGGGAAGGAGACTTACTTTTCACAGCCCTCTATTGTATTTGATTTTTTTTTAAACCATGTGGATATACTGCTTCAAGAAAATAACTGTGAGGAGTTGATGGGGAAGGGAATCTGTGTCTCTGTGAGCATTGTGAGTGCTCTCTATATACATATAGAAAGAGAGTGAAACACCTCAAAACATAAACAAAAGCGTTATGACTTTCTAAACCTCGTATAAACCACATAAAAGCAGGGATTAATCTTATTCCCCCAAATTAGAATTTCAAAAAGGTTCTGGTGTTATCAGAATTGTATTTTGATGCAGAACCCAAGGATGGGTCCTGAACCTCTGATTTCTAAGTAATGTCACATGCAGCCAACAAGCAGGAAAAAAAAAATTGGAAGGGAATGGGGCCGACAGGAGAGCACTGATGATGCCAACCACTGTACTGTGGCCTGTTCATCATCTTTTTCAAATTCTAAGTCAGGATGCAGATCTAGGTTCAAATCCCACATCCACTACTTATAAGCTGTGTGGCCTTGGCAGAGTTATTTAACTTACCTGAGACTGTTTTATCCTTTAAAAATGGAACATGGGAGCAAATGCTTTAATAAGGATGAAATGAGTTAATACCTGTAAGGCACTTAGAAATGGCACATAGTAAAGGAACAAAAATTTCATCTATTTTGGCTGCAGTTGTTATATTTGTTATTAATCTGATTTCATCCTTTCTAAAGGTCAGAGAAGATTGTACTATCACCTCCACTTTCAGTAGAATAACAAGACTTAAATGTTGAAATAAGCCTTACACTCCATCTCAGTGATAAAATGTTAATTGGGTGAGTCATTGCACTACCTATCGTTTAATCCTTATCATCCAGCTATAGAACTGTTCCCCTGCTCTCCCCATCACCAGGAGAAATTCCAGCAGAGCTGTTTGCATTTTAATATGTAGCTAATGACAAAGAATCCATCTACCAAATAATCTTGACCATGGGCTTAACCATAGTCAATAACACTGAAAATAATAATAATACTAATATTTACTGAGCACCCAGTACCAGGCATCATACTAAGGATCTGTAAATCCTGACAGCACTCATTTAAGATACCCTCATCATTCCCTCATTTTACTGATGCAGAAACAGATGTGAAGAATAGTGAATAGACCAGTCCACAGTCATACAGCTGGTAAGTGGCAGAGAAATACTTGATCTCAGGAAGTTGGGCTCCAGAGTCCACGTGCTTTACCACTGTGAGCGCCCGCAGCGAGATCCTACTAGCTGCTCCCATGAAGGTCATCTTTCACCTTACATGGAAAGTCATGCATGTTCAACTCCCCAGTTCAAAGGCTGAATTTCCCGTTTTCCCTCTACTGAACTGACCATGTGCAATGGGGAAGCCTGCAGGATCCTTGGCCATCTCTCTAGTGCGTGAACCAGAAAAGAAAAGTTTAATGACTGGCTGCTTCTCTTTTCTAATCACCACTATTATGCCTCAGCATGTGAGATCTCTCTGTCATAACCAAACTTGGACTTTCTGTGCATTGAGTTAAAGGCATAGACTAGAGCTCCTTGTAAAGGTTAGTTATTAATGCATAACAATAGCTCATCTCAATGGGACAGACTGAGGCTTGGCTCCATTGAAGGATAAGTGGTGAGAGAGCTCAGGTATCCCTACAGGAGGCAGGAATAAAAAAAGAAAAAAGGTCTTTTAAAGTAAAGAAATGCAGAGTCCTATGCAGAGGAACTCTTCTGTAAGGATACACAATGGAGGCAGGAACAGAAGGTAAATAACTACACTGCAGATTTCTGGGGAGACAGACAGGAGATTCAGGGCTAGACACTGGCCCAAAGTGAGCCAGACTTCTCTCAGAAGCTTTTAGAAGGCCGGTGCTTATCTACTGCCTGGTCCTGACACTATTTGTCTTTATATATATGCAGTTTTCACATATTTCTTACTGACAGTTGGATAATCTCTGAGTCCTATTTTATTCATCTCCTTATCTTTTCAACCTGCCCAGTGCAGGATCATGGCCACAGCTACTCAGAAAGTATCAGCACTTTGAGTAAGATATGAAGGCAAGACCCTGGTGGACCCTCTTCCAAGACAAATTAGCATCTGGTACAGTGTTCTCCGTAAAATCAGACTTTCAACTAAATGAAGTCCCCAACTGATGACTGAACTTAAAAGAGATGTGGCATCAAGTGACAGAAAGCAGCCTTGGCTGACAAGTTATCCCAACGAGGAGCAATTATAGACAAAGTGGAAATGGCTCTCAATGGGGGAAGATGTCACACAGCCTGCGAGGCAGAGGCAGAGTGGCAAAGCGTGACAAGCTGGCCTTACTACTCCACCCACGGGCTTGTAAAGACTGCCGTTTGGACTCATATCTCATGCTCAGGAGGCCAGACGGTAAAACAGTTGAGGGCAGAGTCTCAGAGTTAAGACAGACTCTCTCAGAACAACTGCAGTTGTACGCTGCTGTAGTCTATGATACAGAGGAACGCAGAACAGCACTAGGAGTGAGGCAAGCGATGGTAAGAGGAATGATATATGTAATAAAAACAGTTACCCTCTATTGTGCACCTACCATGTGCTTGACGCTTTAAAAACAGTGTTGTATATCATTAAACAAGTGAAGTAGGTGGCATTAGCCCTTTGTTACAGAAATGAGGCTCAGAGGGGACTGGTCTGTCCAGGACATAGCCCATTAAAGGCACAGTCAGGACTTGAACCCAGATCTCTTGGACTGCAATGGGTCAAGGCCATGCTCCAGGGGTGGCAGCTTATAGACTCTGCTAGAGCCCTTACCGTCCCATAAAACAGAAACCCCTTCAGTCAAACACAAAATCCACAAGCAGCTCCATCCTGGCACATGAAGCCCTTCACACCTGGTACATTACCCTCCAGTGGATTCCTAGTCCTTTCCACTCTGAGTTGCCTCAGAGGCCTCTATATGAGCTGTTAGTTGATAGAGCATTTGTATCTTTCCTCCCCAGGTTTCCCAGGCTATTGTGCCTTCCTCTCCTCTCAACCTCTTTAAACGGTGCCCCTTCACTAGGATCTATATACAAACCCATCCCAGGCCCTTGCTGGCTACTCTGCTTCTTGCTGATCCCTGCCATTTGACAAACTTAAAATCCTTATGCTGCCTGCCAGTGACAAAGATGTCTGCCCTTCTACCTAGACCATTGCCCTGATTGGAAAAGAAGAATATTCTGATTTACAAAATATGCTTTTTACATTAAACTCTTCCATGGTGCCTGAGGTATACAGCAGGTCCATTCAAATGAATTTAATGGGTAGAGAAAGTCCCAGCTCACAGAAGAATTTCTTTTCTCCCTCTTCTGTCTTAGCCCAGGTTTCCATGTATCGAGTTATAAATGCCACATCCTTACGCACTCCTGTAAGGGAGCTAGAAGAAATGGTTGAGAATGAGCATGTGCCCCGCGGTACCCAGATGGCTTCTCAGTACTTTTTCTCCTGTTGAGAAATTGGAAGTTTACCAGCTGGCCTTTCTATTCTCTTGTTTTTAAAGCACATTTAATTCTCTGTGGGTCTATATCTAGGCCAATGTCAATAAAAACCCCTAGGTCAGCTTATAGACCATCATCTCTAGGTCCATGATTTCATGATTGAGCACCATTGCTCTGATCCAGGTCAGTGAAGGATGTTTGAAGGTCAGGATGCTGGGGGCATTCTCTCATGTGTTTAGGCTGAACTAAACAGAATGGTGTAAAGCCAGAGTCAGGGTACCTTGATGTGGAACTGTTGACTACAAATCCCAATAAAGCCTTTCAAAATTATACCTATGTGTGGAGCAGTTTACATACAACAAGCAAAGACAAAAATGTATTTATCTCTTACCCGAATTTAATCCTTGGACAATAGATAATAATGAAATGAGCTTTTCCTCATCAGCTTCCAGGATGGCACAGCTTCTAGATAAACTTTTGTGCTGATCTTATTATTGTATAACATTCCTACACAGGGTCAATAGGTAAAAAGCACTGGGAGAGAATCTTGCTTCTGGGGTGGCCACCGAATCACACATCCTACTTTCTCTACCCCACATCCCCTCTGTCCCTCCGGCAACTGATGATTCTGGTTGGCTGTGATTTCCCCTCTTATGAACTGTCTCCTCCACTCATTTGTCATTCAAAACACTCTACTTTCTGATTATCGAATAAGCACAGGTTTTGTCTTTTCAAAATACCTTAAACACCTTATCAGCAAAAATTATCCATTGCACCTTTTAAAATCTGGACTAGCACCTAGCGGTACTGGTGCTTAATAAATGCTTATATCTTCATTAAATTAAATGTTGGACTCAAGTGGCAGCATTGGGTGGTGGCTAAGACCATGGGCTTTGCAGCCTCACTATAAAGGGTTTGAGTCCTGCTTCATTCTTGCCAGCTACGTGACCTTGGGGAAAAAATTTAACTGGTCTCAACCTCAGGTTTTTCAACTGCAGAATATGTAGAGAACACATCTCACTTCACAGGGTTGTAAGGAATAAATGAGCTGATATTATGATATATAGAAGTACTTAACAGAGTCTCTGGCCAATTAATGGTAGGTACTACTATTAATTTTGCTATTTTCTATGAAAAGCCAGAACTAAATCAACGAGCACGTTAGCCTGGCACAGAATCATCAGGAAGAAAAGATTCTCTCTGAGGATGGTAAGTTCTAAGCCGACCGTCAGCTCAAGAGACAATAGTATTTATAATACATGTAAATGCCTAATAGTGGCTACTTCCTGTCCTTGTTGCTCTCTTTCTCTCTGTCTGCCCCTCTGTCTCCATCTTTCCCTATACATCTGTGCAGATTTAGGATTCATTATCATTAACATCATTTTCTATCACAGTGTACCACTGACCAAGCTCCAGCTGTGAAGTCCAAGCACAAATGTGGCAGCAGATGGTCCTCTTAGCTTCCAAAGTCAGAAGGACCTAATATTGGGCATGGCCAGGGCCACATCTGCATCTATGATCTTGCTAACAGGGGTCCAGTAAACAAACTGCCTGCTGAGCTGCAGCTGACATCCAACCTGGGGCCCAATGTCCCCACCGCTTCATACCACGGATACCACCATTTGCATGCTTTATATTCTGTTAATGGTGGTCAGAATTGGCCAAAGATAAAAACTATATACCAGGAATGGAAAATCAGAACTGAATTTCAGATGTGCAAGTCAGGGGCCAAAAAAAACCCTAAAAACAAAACAACAACAACATGTGTAGCTCTAAGGCTCCAAATAAAGTTGAAAAAGATTCTAGATAAAGTTGAAACCAGTAGTAGCATGTTGGCAGTTAATTAAATTGTTTAAATCTTGTGTGATCCAACACTTTGTGGGTCAAACATATCAGCTAGCTGGATTTCACCAGGGGCCACTAAGTTATAATCTCTGACTGATGGTCCCATTTGTAAAAGAGTGGCTAGGAAATGATAAAGGGGACCTAAGGCAAGCCGGAGGAACAGAAAAAATCCAGGCAAACTGATGTTGAACCAGGAAAGTAAGTCCTCAGTCCTTTCCTCATTTTGAAGAAAGTATCTAGTCATGTAGGCGAACAGGCGTTCCAGCCCAAGATGGACACAGGGAGAGAGAGAGAGCTGTGCACCAGTCACTCTGCCCCCGTGAATCAAAGGGCCACCTGTGCCAGGTCGACAGCCTTCCTAATCATGTAGGTCATAGCCACTTGTGCTCAGGACTTAGACAAACATTTGCTTGCCTGATGGATTCTTCTTGAAAGGGAAATGATCAGATAGGTTTCTATGCTCAGTTACAAATGGTAAGAAACTGAGAAAGAGTCCCAGCTCTTGGCACGATCACAGGGAAGATCTCATTTTTATACTTAAGAACTTTCTTAGGATTTTTATTCAGCGAAAGAAGGCTGACCTGGAACAGGCTGCTGTATGTTCATATAGCCCATAGGAAAAAAAAATTCAGCCAATCAAATTTGTGGGATATTAAGGATACTGTGAAGGCTCAGTCTATCAGAGAGGTAAAATTTGCTAATGCATGCTTTATCATCCTACCAGAATCTACCAGGCTTCTACTAAATTTATGAAGCAAGAACTTGGCATAGAATGACTTGGCAAAGACAAACCCAGGCAAATAAATAAGATATGATCTGGCACATATAGGCCATATATCTCCAAGGTAGGCCTTGTGACTGGATGGTAAAAATCTTTCTAGATGATCTAAAAAAAGTTTGCTAGATGATCCTCCAGCCACACCTGGATAGGTGGCTCTCCCATATCTTAAAGTCATGTTGGTAAGTATGTCCCAACTCTTTCTTCCTGGCAGATGGCATTTATTGTTCAGGGATGTCATTCTATTCTACTCCCTTTCCCATTAAACCCAGATGGAGCCTCAGAATTCTTCACAGGGCAATGCTCTAGGAAGTTGTCACCAGTCACTGAGAGATGGAACTAGAAGTGAACCTTCTCTCTACCCTTGTTATCCTTGTAACACAAAAGTATAACAATTTAATGTAAATTGACTAGCTATACTCAAATATTGGGAACAGAAACCCATGAAAATGTATCAAATACCCTTTGGCTCTAGACCACAGGGGGATACAAAGGAACATGAATTATAACCTCTGCTACCAACATACTTAGAAAATGTTGGAGGATGCTTAAAAGGCTTTCTCTTTTTTTTTTACATCAGAACTTGACTGAAGTATTTGTTATTCCAATTAATAAATGTGCAAGAACCTGTGATTAGGAATTTGACTTGGATTGTAGTTCTCTCCCCTCTGCTTTCCAGGAATGACTACTATGGTCCTCTAGACTGGGAACTTCATAAACACAGAGTCTGTGTGCTTCTGATGTGGAAACCAATGCATCCCTAGTGGGTAGCAAAGGGCCAGCCACAGAGTTGAGGCTCAATAAATACACACTCTTCGTATATTTTCTTGTGTATGAAACAGAGCTACCCAGCGAACACCTACATTTCCTTCTGTTTTAGAATATTTGATGAGAACAACAACCTGACTAATGTGAAAGTTACATGTCACAAAACAGAGAAACTAAGACCAGATGAGTAGGTGACACCAGATCATGAAAAGCTCCAAAAATATAGACATTATATGGTTGGGTAAAAAGGAA
Source organism: Saccopteryx bilineata (assembly GCF_036850765.1). Lineage (NCBI taxonomy): Eukaryota > Metazoa > Chordata > Mammalia > Chiroptera > Emballonuridae > Saccopteryx > Saccopteryx bilineata. The sequence continues at coordinate 23,342,935 of NC_089493.1, forward strand.
CCATTAGAGTAGAAAGGGAACCATTAGTAGTAGTTTGATCTAAAAGGTGAAAAAAATATAAAAAAGCATTTTCCTGAATCAGTAGGATTCTACTGCTATTTTTATTCCTAGAACCAGAAATGACTGTCTTTTACTGTTGCCCTTGGGAAATATCATGTCATTCCTTGCTTAAAACCCTTCAATAATTCTCTATAAACTCCAGAATCAAACACAAACTTCTAAGTATTACATAAAAGACTCTTCCTGATCCATTCTCCATCTCAGCTTTGCCATCCTTGCCAAAATTTCCTTATATCATCCAATAAACCATCAGCAGGATAAGCCTTACCTGAGTGATCTATCTGAATGACTAGTGCTCACCATGTGAAAAATAATTCAGGTTTCACCTCCTTTGGGAAGCCTTCATCAACAGTCCTACTCATTCCACTCCCACCCACAGCTGATTTCCTCCTGTTCCACGACTCCATGTTCTAACTGCTCTCACAGAGATTGTCATGTTGTACCATAATTATCTGTCTCCCCCAGTAGAGTGGGAACTTCTCAACTGAAGGAAATTGTGTCTCTCTTCTCTGTGTCTATAAGTGATGATCCTAGCACATGACACAAAGTTAGTATATTTTTGTAAGAGGATGTGGAAGAATGGGGAAGAAGAAGGGAAAGGAAGCTCCCTTTCTGGTGCCTCCAAATCAGTGAGGACAACAACATAGATTGAAGCGTCTATATTCATTCTGCTTGACAATAAGTGACAAGATGAGAAGGTAGAAAGCTAAAGTATCCTAGACAGTTATAAGGAATTTGATGGAATCATTGAATATTTAGTTAAGATTTCCCTAGTATACATGCTTAGGAAGTTTATTTGTATCTTAAGGCTATCAATATGGAAACTTCATCACATCAGAGTGGCAGCTGTCACTAGTTTATTTTTCTTGGTAGAACGCTAACAGAAAAAGAAGCAAAAAAAAAAAAAACAAGCACAAATTCTAGCAAGTTTCTCTAAGAGACTGGCTGACAAAGCTCAACACCAACATGGCCTCCCACTCTGGAGTATGCTAAGGGACTACTGTCCACCTCTTTATGACAATGTAGCTTGGACTGCCATAGAAAATACATGGAGATAGTGAAACAGTACCTCAGAGCCTTTATTCTTTGTACTCAGAGTCAAAAAGAAAGAATTAATCCCTAGCCCTAGCCATATAGAATAGCTTGGTTGGTTAGAGCATTGTCTCAAAACACCAAGGTTGTGGGTTTGGTCCCCACTCAGGGCACATACAGGAAGGGACCAGTGAATGCACAACTAAGTGGAACAACAATAGAAGGCCTCTCTCTATCTCTCCATTTCTCTATCTTAAATCAATAAATGTTATTTTTAAAAAAGAATTAATTTCCAACAATGAAGCTTTGGTGACAGCTAGCAACTTCTGGCTGCAACCAACTACCCTGAAAGAAGATAGATTGCAATAGGAATACCAAATAGCATTTGGAGAAAGAGATTGTATGGGGGTTCCAAAGGTAGGAGAACAGGGAACATAGTATAAAAAAGATTCAATGAAACAGCATCTTCAAGAAGTCTAACATGGTTGGAAACAATAGTAGCATGGGAGTAAGCAAGTTAAGTGTTCTATGCAGCCCAGAAGCAGTGGTTTCAGAACCATGGATAGCGACAGGTCATTCAAGATGTGGTAACTAATGGGCAAGTTCCTGGAGGAGTCTCTGGGGCTAAGAAGGCAAGATCACACCCTGGTCTTTGCAGTTCATCCTTTTATAATGTGAAGCCCATTCATTTCTACACAATACACATGAACCAGAGCTCTATGGCTTCCTGATGGCTGAGCAACCTCCAAAGAAGGAACTCTGCCTGTCAGAAGCAATTGTAAACTATTTCTTGGCTGGTCGGCTTTTCAAAGTGATCCAAAGAGCCCCTCTGTCATCAGCAGAAGAGGTGGGGAAAGTGAGAAGAAGAATATGCCAAGCTGGCAGGTTCCTGGTTACAGAATCATTTCCAACCTGGTGCAAATGACAGTTGGGTTCAAACTGACAATAATATAGATGGAAATGCTAGGAATCAAATTGATTTTTTTATAAACAGGTTTATTTACCCTTTGTTAACTTCAAGATAAAGGGTCATGCAACAAACAAGGCCATCCACCTTTCGGGGAGTTCTTTTGCAAGGTGATGGTACCAATACATACACCTATGACTTTCCATTACCTTTAGTAAACCTGCAAAGACCTCAGTCACCACTAGATGTCCCTTATGCCAGACAAAACCAACCTGAAATGAATTTCACGACCAGTTAAACAAATTATATTTACATCTTGTCTAAGTCATGGATCTTAAGTGTTAACTGTAATCCCTAGTATGACTCATTCCTTCTCCTTATTTATAAAATCATGCCTATTTCTGTGGTACTTCAGCGGCCTTTTATCAAATTATAGGTAGGGAATAGAAAATTATTATAAATTAAAACTCTTCTAAAGATACAAGTGATAGAGAAATAGGCAGAAAGGAATATTGTAGAAAAGGGGTATCAGGCACCTAAGGAGATCCAAAGTTCATTATCACCTTGAGGAATCAAATACATTTTAATATAAATGGAGAAACCCACAACAAGCTCAGCTCAAATTCAGATTCTCCAAACCCTGGGATCTTGGATTCTTTGATTTAATAAAACTAGGTATGGCAAATAATTTTAATTTCACAGGTCTAGTTTGATCAATTAAGAGTGGTTGCCTAGGACAGAAAGCGTGAAAGATTGTTGTGCTGCAATGTGTGTGAGAATGGCAAATAGTGGGCCCCACAATATGTTATTCTGAACCTGAGTTAACCCTCAGCTCTGAGCTCCCAGACTTGGCACAATTATGGGTGGTGGTAGTGGAAATGATGGTAGCAGCTGGAGCGGCAACAGCTAACCTTAATGGAGGATTTCTTGGGCCAGGCATTAGCTTTAGTATTTAGCAAATAATTATTTAATCATGTGACAAATATCCAAACTGAGACATGACAGTGTGATAACTTTAAGAGTAAAAGAGGGCACTATTAATAATCCACCTGGAGAACAGATGTAACCCAGGATTTTCCAAGACCACCTGGGTGAATGGCCACCCTATTTTATATTCACAAAAGCCTGAGGTATGAGAGGCAGCATAAAGTAGGGCAGAGACATTTGCTTGAGCCAAACTATCTGGGTTCAAATCCTTGCTTTGCTTCTTGTTGCTAAACTCTCTGTACCTCAGTTTCTTCACCTTTGAAGTTGGATAATAACAATTCTTACCTCATAGGGTCATTGTGGAGATTAAAAGATTATATGCAAAATGCTTAGAATAGCTCCTGCCATGATGTGAGTGTTGGATACTATTATCCACATTTTACAGAAGGGGAGACAAGGATTTCAGAGATTTCAATACCTGCACAAAGTCACACAGCTATTATGTAGTGGAGCCAGAATGAAATGCAGGGAAGCCTGGCTTGAGCACCTGTGAACCCAATCACTGTTATGATCCTGCCTCTAGATAACAGAAAAAAAATGGAGGTTTTCCTAAGACCCCTCTGTAAATCCAGCTTCCCCAGCACATTGAACCATCAAGGCATCACTAGCAAAGTTATTCTCTTCTGTCTGTGGCTTAGGCTGCAGCTGGCTATAGTCAGGTATGTATGCTGAAGGAAGCATGTTCAAGAGTGCCCAGGAGAGCCTTGTGGAAGACTTCCCCTGGGGCCCATGCCCCTCCTTAGGCTGAACGTGAGAGGTGAGCCACGGGTGTGGAGGAGCCAGGCAGTGTCCACATACCAACCTCAAATACTGAAGTTCTTCCCTGATTCAAAAATTGGTGAATTCCATGCTTTGACCTTACACTCTACAGCTCCTCCTCTCTCTGGATCCCACCTCAAGTCCCCTCCCAGTGACCACCTAGATTCTTTGTGACCTTCCAGGTGAAACAGATGGCAAAAGCTACTGCCAGACACAGAAGAAGGAGTGTCAGGCCAGCTGAGCACACCTGTTCCCCAAAACTAGGTAAAGATCCACGTGAAATAGAACCACATAAGAGGAACTGGTTTGCCACTGCTGAGAGTTCAGAACTCTACCCAGCTCTTCTAGTTACTTAATCATCATTTTCATAAATATTAATGGTAATGTGACCATATCTGCCTGTCTAGTGGCAAGAGACATACTTAAATTAGCCCCCTTCTGACAGTAGCTCCCGGCTTCTTTTAAATGGGCTATCAGTTTGGAAGCTGTTAACTCATGAGATATGTCTATAAACAAACAAGCCTCCTAAGAAAACTAAACATGTTGATTCTGCAAAGGTAGAAAATCGTCTGTCTCTACAGTGGGGTGAATGATGTTCTCCAAAGATATCAGGAACCTGTAAATGCTACCTTATTAAACAATGGTCTTTGCAAATGTGCTTAAGGCTCCTTAGGTGAGAGTATCCAGTATTATCCAGGTGGGCCCTCCATGCAATCACCTATATCCTTGTAAGGAGGAGGCAAAGGAAGATGATAAGCATAGAGAGAGAAGGCAGCAATGTGAAGGTGGAAGAAGGGATTGATTGGAGGGCTGAAGCCACAAGTCAAGGAATGCTGACAGCTCCCAGGAACTGAAAGTGGTATATTTGAGTCAGTACTCACTCCATTCACCAACTTTCCTTGCAATCCAGATCAGCAGGTGGAAAGCTTGGGAGCATCTAATCAGGCCAAACTGGAGTGATTGGAGATGAGGGAGGGACAAGAAAGTATGCAAGGAGCCTAGGGGATATATGGTGGTTGGAAGACGTTCCTATCACCAAAGGTCCAACAGGTGTTCTGAGAAGAAGCTAAGATTTGGGAAAAACCTGCTCTTATGTCTCGCTCTTAATCTACAGTTTATTTTTGGACTGGCATGGAAGTAACCACTATCAAATGTTTCATTAAATGCCTCCTAAGGAGGTGTTGATACCCAGAAAAGGAGGAGACAGTAAAGTATTTTTACCTATAAACAAAACAAATAGTACAAACTATGAGTGCAAAGAAGAGGGGAGAAATCTGGAGAGACTAGAGTGTCCTTAGATCCAGGACAAAGAAAAGGCAATAGGTCAGCCTGAATCTGTCAGTAATCCTAAATCTATTACTTAACACATAAAATGGGCAGAGGATAGCAAAAGTGATTAACAGACCCTGGCTGGTTGGCTCAGTGGTAGAGCATTGGCCTGGTGTGTGGAAGTCCTGGGTTTGATTCCTGGTCAGGGCACACAGGAGAAGCACCCACCCTTCCCTCTCTCCTTTCTCTCTATCTCTCTCTTCCCCTCCCGCAGCCAAGGCTCCATTGGAGCAAAGTTGGCCGGGGTGCTAAGGATGGCTCCATGGCCTCTGCCTCAGGCACTAGAATGGCTCCAGTTGCAATGTTGCAGTGCCCCAGATGGGCAGAGCATCGCCCCCTAGTGGGTATGCCTGGTGGATCCCGGTCGGGCACATGTGGGAGTCTGTCTCTCTGCTTCCCCATTTCTCACTTCAGAAAAATACAACAAAAAGTGATTAATGAGATAAATACAGATACTTAAGTTTTATCTCTTTGGCTTCTATCAGTAGATTCCACTTGGCAGAAGAATCCAGTGATAGAAGGTTATAGCTCCAAGAAAAACCAATAAAAGGAATTTTATTTAACCATAGATGAAAGAGGAAAAATAATTTTTACCACCTTGTCCAGCAGCATTCGAAGTATTATATTTTAACTTAGTTGCCTCCCAAGATCAAATCTATTTAACTCGAGTAAATAATTCTGAAATAAGATTATTAATAGCCAATTAATTAAATGTAAATAGGTCTCAATCCTCTGAACACAATATCTGTGCAATAGCTGGCATATTTGTCTATCACTCCCGTCTCAGAATTCTCTTCTCTGGGGTTTCCTGATGGCACACTTTCCCAGTAACTCTTTGATGACTCATTTTCAGCCTCTGATGTCAGCATCTTTTCCAAATTCCTTATGAGAGGCTTTCCCCCAAGCATCTGATGAGCCTGTCTTTGCCTTCTTTCACTACTCGATCTCAGCTGGTCCCTTCATCCACTGGCACATCTTTGCCTCTACCCTAAGCACTCTCCAAAGCCTCAGGCCCCAAATCTGGATTATCTCCTGGAAGAATTCATCTATCTAACATTAAAATTTTCTGCAGACCCTTTAAAATCAACCTGTCTAAAAGCAATCTCAGGCCCTGGCTGATTGGCTCAGCATTAGAGCGTCGGCCCGGCATGCGGAAGTCCCAGGTTCAATTCCCAGTCAGGGCACTCAGGAGAAGTGCCCACCTGCTTCTCCACCCATCATCCTCTCCTTTCTCTCTATCTCTTTCTTCCTCTCCCGCAGCCAAGGCTCCTTTGGAGCAAAATTGGCCCAGGCACTGAGGACGATTCCATGGCCTCTACCTCAGGTGCTAGAGTGGCTCTGGCCGCAACAGAACAATGCCCTAGATGGGCAGAGCACTGCCCCCTGGTGGGCATGCCAGGTGGATCCCAGTAGGGCTCATGCGGGAGCCTAACTGCCTCCCCGCTTCTAACTTCGGAAAAATACGAAAATAAATAAAATAAAATAAAAGCTCTTCTGACTTCCTTATTTCTGTTAATGGTCATCCAAAGTTCCAATGTTTATAGATATATCTGATCCTTCACTCCTCATTGCCCATAGCATCAATTTCTTGCAAAGTATAATTAATTCCTTATCCAACAGATCTTTTTATAATCATGGTCTCTGCTTCATTCCTGCTCTCACTGGTCTTTTTTAGGTCTCCATTTTATTTCATCATCCAGTAAATAACCATAGAGAATTTACAAAGTATAAGGCTCTATAATAAATGACATGATCCTACCTTGAGAAGCTAACCTTTCTGCAGAGATGTTACATATGTAAGTATATACATGTACAGTGAAGTTAGAGGAGGAATATGTAGGGGATTCTCAGTGCAGAATGGCCAATTCTGCTCTGGAGAGATTAATTCTCACATCGGCTAGTATAATACAGCTTCCCAACTAGTCTTAATTCCAAATCTAATGTCTCCCTCATTCAATCTAGTCTGTACACTCTGTCCTATACTTGATCTTGTCCAGAACATGATAATAATCCAGAAAAGAATAAACAGTTAAACTAAGACAGTGACAATGGGGAAGATAGAGAAAAGGCAACATGCCTTTGGGACAAATAGGTCTTAGAAGAATGTTCAAGAAAAAAAGGGAAATGATAACGACTTTCAGGTCTCTGGCTTGGGCAACTAGTAAAGGTCAAGTCATAGATAAAAGGAATTTTGTAGAAGTGGAAAGGCTGGAGAAGATGGAGGGAAGTTGGGAGGGAGGAATCAGGAGAGAGAAAGAAGGGAGGTAAGGAGAAAGAGGGGCGTGGGCTAAGAAATCCAACAGACCACAAGAACTGAAAATGAGCCAAATTCCAGTCCAGAAAAGTATCATAAGACCACATTATTCCTAGCTTTAAGGAGGAGACAGGCCACTTTTATTCTATTAAGATATGTATAGTCCCCACTTTACCCTGCATCTATATCTGCATGTGCTATTTATATATATTAATATATAGCTAGCTAACCTGAACAGAGAAGCTTCTGCCAAATTATTCTAGTGACACCATATATTTGTAGTCTTTCTCTTATATTCTTTCTGAGAACTTCTTTTCCCTCCTGATTCTCTGTTATATTTCCCAGAAAATTGAACTGAAGGAACTTAGTTCAGGTATCATGCCTATCTTTTAAATAAGCACTCAATAAGTACTCAACATATAACCAAAATTGCTGTCAATAAGTCCTTCTATACTAATATGCATGCCCCTCAGGAATTCTAACCAAATTATTAAAATATTAAAATAAGTCATCTAATGGGGTCTAGTGGTGGTGATTATTTTGATGATGATGATGGTGATGATGACAAGGAATGAGGAGCAGGAAGAGGAGGAAAAGAAAGATAGTGAGGAGTATGGCACCAATCATTTCTTCATTGTAAGTCATCTTTACAGAATTTTCAAAATAAGGAAAGGAAATGATAGAAAAAGGAATAGAAGAGTAACAATCCCATTTATTGTAAATTAAAAACAAACAAAAAACATTATCTCAAGGATTTTACCATTCTTGGGCCATATATTTAATCAACCATAATAGAGTCTATTTCAAATTTGGCCTGAAAGTATGGAATATGGACTGCATATTTATGAGAACACAGAACTTGAACAAAAATCTCCTTTAAAAAAGTGAAACTCTCTTTCTTCAATTTCAATGACGTATAAGATAGTCAACCTATTTTCTCTCATTTCTTAACTACCTATTCTTTCTCCTCCTGATTTTCCCAATGTGTATGTTTCCTAAGGTCAACCTTAACCTCCTCACTCTTTGTACTCTGAGGCATTTCTGTAAGAGTTCATCACATTCCCAGTTCCAACACTTTTCTCTAAGCAGAGAGCTTCTAAATATTTATGTCAGCCGTGATTCTTCTCCATCTTTAGACATATCTCCAACCAAAAGCTGAATTTTTTATTTGACTGCCTCCCTCTTAAGTCAAAATATTTCAAAAAACAATCAATAATCATCATTTTGCCCACAAACTTACCCCCCAACCTCCCATCTTCTTGATGCCATGTCCCTCCTCCCTACCAACCCCATCTAACGGCTCCAGTAGAAATATTCTTTTAAAAGTTGCCTTTCATCATTTCCACACTTATCACTCTCTTCCTCAATCCACTTCAAATTAGTCTGTTGCCCATATCATACCACAGGAGTGGTCAATAAATTGCCAGAAGCAATGATTAATTCTCATTTCCCTTGATCTCTCAGTAAAATCTTCTTGCAAGATTGACTTCTCAAGATCTATTAAAATTCTGCGCTCTCTTGCGTCTCTGCCATTATAATACTTCTCTTGGATTCCTTTGTTGGCTTCTCCTCTGTAAGAACTCTGCTTGTGGAGAGCTCCAGAATTTCAACTACATTCTGTGAGTCTCATTACTTTAAATATCACATGTATTTTGTTGATGTTCACATTTCTATTTCTAACCATAGATTCCCACTGATAATCAGACTGACATTTCCAACTATATTCTTGACATCCCTGCTTAACAGGTTGTTAAATTGATCATGGCTAAAACAGAACTATTCACTGTCTTCAAGCCCACTCCTCTCAAGCATCCTTACTTGGATAATGTTATTACCACTTATCTAAACCTGGAAGATATAAAGTCATTTGTGCTCCTGTCTGAGTAGTTCTGACCCTTTGCCTCCCTGGCACAAGATAGGATTGTATTTCTTGGCCACTCTGTAGTAGGTGGAGCTGTGTGATTATTTTGGCCAATTAGAAATGATATGTGTCATTTCCAGGCCAAACAGGTAATTTTTTCCAATATAAAACTCCTAAATTTTTATTTTCCTTTTTCAGTGTCAGCCAACAATGTGCCAGTTAGCAGGCTACCCTACTATGCCACATCCCAGAGTGAGGACAGTTATAAAAATATCAAAGTCACTAGCCAACACACAAAATCTATGACATATCAGTGAGAAACAAACCTTTTTTTTTTTTGTCTCTGATATTTTAGAGTAGTTTGTTGCCACGACACAACCCAGTTTACCTTGACTAATAAAGTCATCCTCAATTACTTATCTCTCACACCGAACATATGAATCATCATTAAATCCTACTGACTCTACTTCCAGAATATATCCCATATCCATCCATTTCTTACCACCTCCCTGGCTGCTACACTAATCCACAGTGCTGCATTTTCTTGCCTCCGTGGCAGCAACAGCCACCTGCCTATCTTCTGTCTCTACTGGTGCACACCACGGTCCATCCGTCATAAGCCAGTAAAAGGGATTTTTCCAAATTCTGATCAGTCACTCCCCTGCTAAAAACAATACCTTCAGCTTTTCCTTGTAATCGAACTAAAACTCCAACTCCTTACCATGGCTTAAAGGCTCTGCTACATAACCTGGTTTTGCTTACTTCATTCTATTTTATGTCCCTTGAATTCAACAAACACCTATCCCTCAAGTCTTTGCATCTGGTGGTCCTTTAACTTGCTGTCAAGCAAGTCTCAGCTCCCTACCAACTCAACTCTCTACAAGGGATCTCCATTACTTTCTGCTTTTCATCACATTTTATTTCATTTTCTCTCCTCACAGCATCTATATCACCACCTACAATTTAGATTTATTTACTTGCTCTTTGTTTCTACCAACCAGATTGTAAAATATATAAAAGCTGGGGCTTTTGTTGTTGTTCGTTGATCTATGTCTAGTCTCAACATAAAGTAATGACCAGAGAGCTAGATGTGAACTAGAGAAATTATGCAAGCTTCCCCACATTTCTAGTTCCCCAAGCATAAAGGGTTCTTTGGGGTGTTCAAGTCTTTAGACTATGGCGATCTTTGATTTTTCTTCTTTACATGATATGTATTTACACTTATATACACAAAAGTGTGTGTACACTCATGCAATATATACAAACAAAAGCACATGCACCTATATACATGCACACACACTGATACACATATATTTTTCATCTAAAACCCAACCAGGTATTATCAATCAGCATTCACAACATGAAGAAGGCTCTTTGGGCCAGCCCAATCCTCTCTTATGCCCTCTCCCCAAACTCCATCCCTCCCTTCTGTCACTGCAGATGACTAACATCCATTTCCACTTGTGAGTGAGACGCTATCTTGGCAGATCCCAAGAGTTCCTGACAAGTTCTGATTAAGTCTTCTGTCCCAACAAAGAACTGTAAAGTCATTCCAGAGAAATAGTCCATTGGGAAATAAAGGCTTCCACCGGTGCCAAAGAATATACTCATCATTCATTTATCCATCCACTTACTAGGCCAATATATGTGAAAGCTACGCAAAAGAAGAACAATAAATTACTCATTCAACAAACATTTATTGAGTAATACAAATGCCAGGAACTGTTCCAAGCAGGAATGCTAGGATGGGAAGGAAGCTTGTTATTATTTATGCAGGATAGCTAGGGAAGGCCTATAAAATACAGTGACATTCAGCAAAAACTTGGAAACACTGTGGGAAAAGCCATGTAGACATTTGGGGAAAGAGAATTGCAGACAGAGAGACATCAATTACCTAAGTGCCAAGCAGTCAAGTGAATGACATATTCAAAGAACATCAAGGAGTCTGATGTAACTGGGTCAGGGGGAATGAGGAGGACCACAGTGGAGATGAGAACAGAGAGGTACAAAAGATCAGATCCAATAAAGTCTTGTAGGGGTACCCTAAATCCTTGAGCTCTGCTTCTGAGCAAGACGGACAACTTCCAAGAGGTTTTTAGCAGAGAAATGTGTATGTTTCTCTTATATTTTAAGAAGAATATTCTGGAGCAAACCTAGATGCCTGGCCATCTGCAAGTCAGGCCTAGGCTGGAACTCGGGGCACCCTCGCCTCAAACCCATACCGCTGCCCCAGCTGTCACCTGCTAAGAAAAGTTGTGGGACCCCGTCAAATAAGGAGAAATGCCTATTTAACATGAAGTCTGCTGCAAAAGAACTTAAAAGGAATGCCAATAAGTGCGATAAAAAAAGAAAAGGCTGAAAAGGCCAAGATTACAAAGACCGTTCACAAGGACAATACAGAAGTTGCAAGAATACATGCTGCAAATGCAATCTGCCAGAAAAACAAACAAAAAAAAATGATGTGTAGAGAATGAGTCTAGGGTCGATGCTGTGGCAGCCAGAGTTCAAACTGCAGCCACAGTGGGTAAGGCAACCCAGGCCATGGTGGGTGTAGTTACCTCTGTGAGTGCAACATCGAGGAATATGAACCTCGAAAAGATTTCTGCCCCCATGGACAAATTTGGACACCAGTTTGAAACACTGGATGTCCAAACCCAACAAATGGAAGGCACAATGAGTAGCACTGTACCCCTAACAACACCACAGAACCAAGTGGACGTGCTGCTTCAAGCAATGGCAGATGGAGTACCACAGGATCAGACAGGACCCATCGGTACCAGTCCTGCTGCCACAAAACAGAGTGAATGATCAGACTTGCTCCTCTCTGTGATCAAGTGCAATTGAAAAAACTGGTGCTTTCATTTACTTCACCTGACTCTGAAATGTTCCATGTATTTATATCAGTGGTTCTCAAAGTGTGTGCCCTAGAAAATTTCCAGGTGTGCCCTATGGTATTCCAGATAAATATGTGGCTGTTGGGGACCAAGAAACCAACAGGGTTTTTGGAGTTTATATTTTGGGGGGGGACAGAGGTGTGGGGAATTGGCTGTAAGCTGACAATCTGCCCAACCCCTCACCTCACTTGCCTGATCAGGTTGCAAAAGCTGTTAAACTGTGGTGCCGGATTGTTTACACTGCCCCCCATGTTCCCTGGAAAGACTGGAGGCAAGTTTCTTCTATTCTTTGTTTGGTGTAAAGTTAAGATGGTATGTATGGTGGGGGTTTTCTGCAATTGGTAAAATTCGTGGGTTGCCTTGGAAATGTGATCAGAGACCATTGATTTGCTAATGGCCTCACTTTGCCCTATAACTAAAGCAAGATGCTGTTTTTGGGTGTGCTTTGTTCTTGCCAGCAATAATTACAGGGCCCTCCTGACCCCATATTTTCTTAATTCCACACCGTTCCCACTCAAAACCTGGAATTACTAGCTGCACTGGTTCGCAGCATGTGCCCAGATATAAAAATAAATAAAGTTACTCTATTATACCATTTCATTAAGGAAATACCACTCTTTTTGTTAACATGTCATTATTATATTTATTATTAACACATCATTATATTATTTTTAGATAAATACACCCCCCAAAAATGCTAGATTTCTCAAAAAGAAGTGTGATATTGAAGAATCTAATTCTGGAAGTGAGCAAAAGTTAAGTGTAAATAAAATAGAACTTGAAGGCTGATGGGCAGAATTTAATTTATAGCATTTTCCATCACTTAACACTGAACAAAACGATTGGATTAGAAACCCATTCATGGAAGCTTCAAGTGATTTTGGTTTAACATTAACAGAAGAAGAACTGGCAGCTATATCCACTGATCATGGATTGATGATTAAACATAAGGAATTGTCTCTTGAAGCCTTCTGGATTTCTATAAAAGAAGAATATATGGCAATATCTAAAAAAGCTTTGAACATTTTACTACATTTACTACAATTTTCAACATCCTATTTATGTGAATTAGGATTATCTACCCAAACACTAAAGAAATCGCTAGCACACATCAGGCTCATGTGTCTCATAAACACAAAAATAAAAAAACTTAACACATTCGCTCCGGGACCTGCCGAATTTATTAAATTTTACTAAGAATGTATCTGTATATATAAAAAGATAATTTTTTGTCATTTTTTTTATTTTTTAACCCCTTTTTTTTATAAATTCTAAAAAGCATAACAAAAAATGTAACATAAAAATGGTTTTTAATGTCAGAATAAATTTAATTTTGTCGTGTTTATTTCATTTAATTACTGTAAAACCATGCTTGGACTTTATATTTTTTTCTTTAATATCTGACTTAATTATTATAACATATTTCTCAGAAATCTGTATATAGTGTGCCTCAAATTATTTGTAGGATTTTAAATGCACCCCGACTTCACACAGTTTGAGGGCCACTGGCCTTTGTAGATAAATTGTGCTCCAGTTACACTGAGAACACTGTATACTACAGAATTCTTAAACACTGTTCATACATAGTGCTTTCTTTTGCCATGCTGTACTTCCTAATACTTTAAGAAATTCCAGAGGGTTTTCATCTCTGGATAGGTTTTACAGTTTTGTACAGTAGGTGAAAAGTGTGAGGGATGTTTATATATATGTAGTTTTGTAAATGACTCTGACCAAGCTAGCATTAGCTTGTTGTATATGAAACATCTCCCTCAGAAATTGCAACAAAAATCGAGCAACAAAGGTCTACAGAAAAATGTATAGAATAAAGATTTTGGTTTCTTTTTTTTTTTTCATTTTTCTGAAGCTGGAAACAGGGAGAGACAGTCAGACAGACTCCCGCATGCGCCCGACTGGGATCCTCCCAGCACTCTCACCAGGGGCAACGCTCTGCCCACCAGGGGGCGATGCTCTGCCCATCCTAGGGGTCGCCATGTTGCGACCAGAGCCACTCTAGCGCCTGAGGCAGAGGCCACAGAGCCATCCCCAGCGCCCGGGCCATCTTTGCTCCAATGGAGCCTTGGCTGCGGGAGGGGAAGAGAGAGACAGAGAGGAAAGCGCGGCGGAGGGGTGGAGAAGCAAATGGGCGCTTCTCCTGTGTGTCCTGGCTGGGAATCGAACCCGGGTCCTCCGCACGCTAGGCCGACGCTCTACCACTGAGCCAACCGGCCAGGGCTGGTTTCTTTTTAATTCAAAGTCATTTTAAATCTCCACATTCACATGTGATACATAAAAGTAAAAGCAGGGAAAACATGTTTCACTAACATGCTTACATAGCCAAACACCTCATTTAGTGTCATATGATGAACAATGTTATTTTTTATGCTTTGGTTTGTTTTTGCTGTTCAAGCACAAAAGGAGTTGACTTTTATTCTGTGTTTATAAATTCTTAAATTTAGATTATTATTGGAATTTTTACCCAGTAATTTAATGAACATTATTTGAATTCCTGATATTAAAAAAAAAATTCATTTAGCTTGACCACGCGGTGGCACAGTAGATAGAGCATCAGACTGGGATGCAGAGGACCCAGGTTTGAAATCCCAGGGTTGCTGGCTTGAGCAAGAGGTCACTCAGTCTGCTGTAGCCCCCCCAGTCAAGGCACATATGAGAAAGCAATCAGTGAACAACTAAGGTGCCACAGCAAAGAATTGATGCTTCTCATCTTCCCTCTTCCTTTCTATCTGTCCCTGTGTGTCCCTCTCTCTGTCTCTGTCACACACACACAAAAAAAATCATTGATAAATGTCCAGTATAACTAGAAAAGAACTGCAATATGAAAGAAATTACGGTTGGCACAGTATTTAAATTTTTATTTACTAATATCACTGCTATCAAGACTCAGAAAAATTTAACTTTTTATACTTTTCAAATGAAATCAAAACATGTTTTAAATTATTCTATTTATACTCTACCTTTTGTACACTTTATTTTTAAAAATTAATTTACATGGCCTTAATAACATTTACATTTTCCATAAGATTATTGATTGTTTTTGAGAATCTTGGCCTACACTTTTAAACCAACCAATAAAAAATAACAGCTTGATCAGGCGGTGGCACAGTGGATAGAGCCTCGGACTGGGATGCCGAGGACCCAGGTTCAAGACCCTGAGGTCGCCAGCTTGAGTGTGGGCTCATCTGGTTTGAGCAAAAGCTCACCAGCCTGGACCCAAGGTCTCTGGCTTGAGCAAGGAGTTACTCGATTTGCTGAAGGCCCGCGTTCAAGGCACATATGAGAAGGCAATCAATGAACAACTAAGGTGTTGCAATGCGCAACGAAAAACTAATGATTGATGTCTAAGGCTTCATGTCTCCTAAAAAGAGATGTCTCAGCAGGAATGAAAAGAAAAATCAGGAACTCTGGGTTTTCGCCCTATCAAGGGACCTGGGCTCTTATGAGTTGTTTAAAAGCCTTGTCAAGGGCAAAGTTGACTGTAAGAATTTTTTTCTCCTCATGTGCCCATCTTAGAATGTAATCTCCACACAAACTGAAAGACTACTGGGCCACCCCCTACTGGGCCTCCTTCCTTCTCTCATCTGGAGCCTGAGTGCAACACTTGCCCAAGATCCACAGATCCTGGCTTCTTCCTCAGATTTTCCAACTCCAAGATCAGTGTGGTGAATGCAGTCAGTGAAAAGAGGTCCCCAAAACATTGCAATCCATTATCAACCTCAAAGTACAGAGGTTTAGGAAGAGGCTAAGACCCCCAAGTAAAAAAGTGAGAATCATTGTTCAGTGAGTGGATGCCATTATCTATCTTTGCGTGATGTCCAAGTATTTATATAAATACTTAGAAAGTATTTATATAAATATTGCTAG
This sequence comes from Saccopteryx bilineata, assembly GCF_036850765.1. Classification (NCBI taxonomy): domain Eukaryota; kingdom Metazoa; phylum Chordata; class Mammalia; order Chiroptera; family Emballonuridae; genus Saccopteryx; species Saccopteryx bilineata. Next base: position 23,358,897 of record NC_089493.1, read on the forward strand.
TGTGATTAAGGTGTCTCTCTACTTTTCATTCATTTAAGATGCCATTAATATAAAATATATAGTAAACTTGGAAATATTAGCATGTTATAAATTATGAAGCCAATCGTGACAACGTATATGCAGATCAATAAAAAATTCTAAAAGGACACTGGGAAAGTGAGCTTTTGTCTAAAAGCACTCCCTTCCCTCAAGTCCAGGGCTCTCTACAAATTGGCCCCCGCTACATTTAGCCTACATAAGCGCCCTCCACTCTCCTAGAATACACTCATTGTCACTAATACAGTGTATTTAGCAGAGATTAGCTCCATTTCTCTGAATTCCAACCACCTGTCAATACCTATATTTACTTATTTTTGCTCAATCTGCCCTTCTATATTGTGCTGAGCACTTTACTGGAATAAGAACAGTTCAGCATGTTCTTCTCAATGAAATATCCCTGAAGTGAACCAGCACCTCTTGCTCTGATTTCAGAATTCACATGGTAGTCACACTGCCTCAAGTTGTGCACAAGCTAATCCAGGTGAAGGACTGAGTTCCACAGGTATGAGTGAAAAAGTGCTCTAGATTATTCATGTTTTTCAGTCCTTTAGGGCAGTGGTGTCCAACAGAAATATAATGTAAGTCATGTATGTAATTTAAGATTTTCTAGTAGCCACATTTTTTAAAAAGCAGAAAGAAACAGAAGACATTAATTATAATAATATATTTCATTTAACGTATCTAAATTTTTTTCATTGCAACATATCATCAACATAACAAGTTATTAAGCAGATATGTTATTATTATTATTGTTTTTAGCAAGTGTTCAAAATCCACTATAATTTACCTTACAGTACACCTCAATTCTGACTAGGCCCATTTTAAGAGCTCAGTAGTCAGATGTGGCTTGTGGCTACTGTAGTGGACTGCAAAGATCTGGAATGATTTTCCTCAATGGTAATTTAATATGTTGGTATCTTGATATATTACTAAGTTACTAGTGAGTTTTGTTAGTCTAAAAACAATGTCTTCTTTTCTGACGATTCTTGATAAACAGCTAGTGAAGAAACAACAGAACATAATGACCATCCATATGGGTTCTGGAACCAGGTCCTGCAACTGTAAATCCCAGTTCCAACCCTTAAGTAGCTGTACCGCCCTGAGCAAACAGTTTTTGTGCTTTGGTTTCCTTTCTTCCCTCCCCAATGGCAGTGCAGTACTTATCTCTTAGAGTTAGTGTGAGGACTAGATGAGTTCATAACACAATCGATTACTTAGGACACTGCTGAGTATATATATAAGAAATGATCAATTAATTGTTGACTACTGTGCTCACTTTGGCAGCACATACACTAAAATTGTTGACTACTAATTCTTCTTCCTCTTTGTTGTTATGATTATGAGCTAAAATTGAAATTGTTATTAGATAAAATTTAAATTCTGAGGCTGACGCACTGAGAATCAGGCTGTGGCTGACTTAATTTCACAGGGGCACGGGCAGCTGCCTTCCTACGGCTGAGGCTCAAACAGCCCAATGACTGTGAGCCGTCACACGCTTTAGGGTGCGGTGCTTGTTTCTGTCAGTGTGAGCACCTGCCTGTCTTCCTGCCCCTGCACCAACCGTCCCTTCTGCATCTGTCATGCAGGCAGGCCCACACCGCTCCATGGCTCTGCAGAACTGGACAGGACAGCGAGTGAGCACACAATTGGAACAGAATTCACAGAGCGTGGACCACCAGTTCCAGATTGGTTCTGGCACATCCCACTCAATTCCAACATCAGAATAAACCAGCAAAGGGGTACCAATCATGAATTGAGGAAAAGAGGATGTTCTGATCTCCCACACGCCTTTCACCCAGAGTGGCTTCTCATCTCCATCACTAACAACAGGACTCACATGGACTGGGAATGGGATGTTAAGCAGGAGACCCACTTTTCCAAAAACAGTTCTCGTGAGTCGATCAGCTGCTTTGGGAGGTCTAGTCATATTCCTTTAGGCTCAAACCACTAATGAAATAAGCCAAACCGATTCTTCACTGAAATACCACTACCTAAAAACAAGATAGGACCAAAGAGGGGTTGGGGAGGGAAAGTTTCCTCCTCTGTGTTAATTAAGAAACCTGAGTTCTCCACAAACAATTTATAAACCACTGACCTAAAAGGATCTCACTGATTTTGAAAATGCAAAACATGGGGATGGGACTTGTGTCTATATGACAAATAATTTGCTAAAGCATGGCAAAGCTAGACTCTACTTATTCAGGAGGTCTGCACCTGGATGCTGACCACCCTGCTCCTCACGATAAGGACGTGGCCTGGTTATGCCACATTTGGATCAAGAGCCAGGAAACTGCAAATATTTGAAAGCATTTCTTTAAATAGACACAGAGATTATCAACGTCAATTCTTCCAGAATATCTCAATCACATAAGGCAGGTTCATAAGAAGTGAGCTTTCCAAAAAGATTTGGAAGGACTCAAGCCCAAATGAATGGTTTCTCACAGCTGCTTGCTGCTATGAAAGACCCTGGGTGCCCAGTGAAGCTGTATTAGGAAACCTTACATCTGTTCCTTCCCTGTGTAGTCACCATGTTTCTGGTAATACTCTCATCCCCGGGTAATTGACTCAGAAATTAAATGAAGTGTGTTTATGGTCTCTCCCTGCCAATGCATCGCCAACTTGAACTACTAGCGTATCAGCTAAGGGTGCATTTCCTCAGTTTATGGACAAGCTGAATCAGGAGGTGGGCTAGCCTCTTAAACCTGAGAAAGCCACTTAATGACATCGTAAAGGAGAGGGACAACAACAGGCAACAACAACAAACAAAGGAGCCATTGGTGCAAGTTGATAAAACCAAACCTCTCCACTTTGGGCTGCTATAAGTCAAGAAACTAATTAAAATGAGACTGAATATTCCGCATTCATTCACAGACTGGGGACAGGGGTCACAGGAAAAGGGGCAGCAAATCCCAATTCAGAATTCACTGGCAAAACTCATCTTTATTGGGTAGTATTTCGACTGCAGACCCATCCAAAATTTGGCATTGCACTTTCTGCTCCAGAACCTGTCATCTCTCCTTTAGAAGGGACTTAAATACTTCAAAAGTCCCTTTCTGTCCTAAGAATTCATAGTTCAGTGAATGACTTCAGTTTCTCTATGTGTTCATGCATTTTTTTCTGAAAACTATTCCCCCAAATTTGAAAATAAAATCACAGTCTTTTAGTCTTATGAGAATAATTTAAAAATTAAAAATAATTAAAAAAGGAAACTGTCATTCTTTTTATGTTATGCTACTTATAACTCTATAAACAGGATCCAACTTAACCTTAGCCTAATCTCCTATCCTTCTCCCCATATATGCCCCATGTTCTGGATACACTTAAATACTTGTTTATGGAAAATAACACATATGCTCTCACTTCTGTATATTTGACTGTTCTTGAAATAAAATATTACTTCCCTATTTCTTCTGTCCAGCAAATCATGGCCAATTTTCAAATTTGCTTCAAGACCTCTCCAAGTAAAATATAGTTGTTCCTTCCTCTTGGCCACTACAATAGTTCCAAAACCTTTTTATAAATTACAAAAGTGCACAAATCAAAGATCAACAGCTCAAGAAATTTTACGAGTGATCATCTTTATATACTCACCACCCAGACCAAGAAATAAAATAATGCCACGCCCAAGAAGCTTCCCTTTAACTCCACTCACCCCATTCTTCTTCAAAGATAACTGACTTGGAACACCATAAAATAGTTTAGCCTGTTTTAAACTTTATATAAAAAGAAATATATCATATAAATTCTTTGTTGTCTAGCTTGTTTTGTTCAATACTGTGTATGTGAGAGATAGCTGTGTTGTTGTACATAATTCATTCATTGTTATTGTTATATAACATTCCATTTTGTGAGTGCGACACAATATTTATTCTACTGTTCATGGCCATTTGGGTTGCTTCCAGCCTGGATCTATTTTAGGGTGTTAAGCAACATTTCTGCATGCATTTTATAATGTGCATATGTATGCATTTCTGTTGGCAAATACCTATGCCTGAATTTGCTGGATCAAAGGTATGCATAATCATCTTTAGTAGATACTGTCAAAATATTTTCCAAAATACTTGTACTAATTTTCAAAGATTCTTGTACCAATTCCAATGTATGGGAATTTCAGTGGTTTCCTATCCTTTCCAGCACTTGATTTTATCAGTCTTTCAGATAGCCATACACTTAGTGAGTACATAGTGGTATGACATTGTTATAAATTAAACTTATCTATTGACTAAAATAGTTGAGCACCTTTTCATATGTTCATTGATCACTTGGATATACTCCTTTGTAAAGCACCTGTTTAAGACTCTTGCTCAATTTCTTTAAATAATTTATTTTTTCTCATTTATTTGTAAGAGTTACTAATATATTCTGGATCAGAGGTTGTCATGGCTTATGTGTATTACAAATATCTTTTTCCACTCTGGAACTTACTTCTTAGTTTGTTGATGGAGTCATTTAATATTCTTCATAATAATATAGTTTTAGTTCCTCAATCTATTCTTTTATGGTTAGTACTTTTTGTACCCTATTTGAAAATTTTTCCCATGAATAGATTCATGATATTTTTGTTTAGATGCTTTATTATTTAGCCTTCTTACACTTAGATCAACAATTCACTTGGAGTTGGTTTATGTGTATGGCATGATGCAGAACTCAGTAAATTTTCCAAAAAGCTATCCAATTGGTCAAGAACCATATTTTGAAAAGATTATATTTTCCCCTCTGTTATGCAGAATTGTCTTTAATATAAACCAAGTGTCTGTATATGCAGGGGTCAGTTTCTGGACTTCAGGTTCCATTGGTCTAATTATTTAGTTTAATGGCAACATCTTAATCTTTCTTTTAATTCTTTGGAAGAGTTCACTGGTGAATCCATAAGGTCAGTCTGATACAAGCTTATTCACTATACCCAGGAATCTCACATAGTACACTGCTCACAAAAATTAGAGGATCAGGGAACATGCAGATACTCCAGTATTTTCAGTCTTTTGTATATAGTACATCTTCACCAATGAAATAGAAGTTGGTTTTGCATCTCATTTGCATAATCAAACAACTTTCTTTGACTTGTTGTTTGCTTTTCTGATGTTCTTATTTAATAAAAAGAAAATCAAATGCTTCTTTTCTTTATTTCACATTCATTTTTAAATACCTCCTAATTTTTGTGAGCAGTATATTTTAAACATCTTTTTAATTTGGTACCTTTATGCTTCATCATAATGACAATTACTTTCAACCTGCTTGCCAATATTTCTCACTGGTCTGTTGGCCCTTGAAGGAAGGAACCATTTTATATTAATTTTCTATCCCTGTGGTTAGCATAGCACTAGTGAATACATAACAGATATTTAATATACATTGCATAAACTGAATTGAATTAAACTGGAGAAAGATGCAATGTAAATAACACTAAGGAAAAAATGGTTTTCAATTTCTAACACTATTTGAGGATGATCTTTTTTATATAAAAATTGTATACTTTAGCCTGACCAGGCAGTGGTACAGTGGATAGAGCATCAGACTGGGACACGGAGGACCCAGGTTCAAAACCTCGAGGTCGCTGGCTTGAGCACGTGGGCTTACCTGGTTTGAACAAGACTCACCAGCTTGAGCCCAAGGTCGCTGGCTTGAGCAAGGGGTCACTGGGTCTGATTTAGCCCTCTGGTCAAGGCACATATGAGAAAGCAATCAATGAACAACTAAGATGCCGCAATGAAGAATTGATGCTTCTCATCTCTCTCCCTTCCTGTCTGTCTGTCCCTCTCTCTGTCTCTGTCACAAAAAATTGTATACTTTACTAGTTTTCAGCCTTTAGTTCAACCTTTCTATGCCCTTGAATATGAAAAATGCTCACTTCGTGCTATTTCTTTCTGTGTTTTTCTGTCTCTATCTCCATATTCCTCTTTTAAACACTGAATATAAGACATATTTATAATGAGAATTCCTGCTGCAGTCAAAATATTTAGAATCTAATAGAAGAATACACCCATAAGTGATCTTAAATCAGACATCAGAAATTCTTAATGTAACTGTTCAAGTTAAATGTAAAAGACAGACACAGGGATCTTTCCATTTGGCTATAGATTCTTGTGTCCTTAAGAACCACACTGATCCAAAAGATAATAGAAGCCAGACCTCGGATCTCAATAAGGAGCAGGCTATCTACCATTTGAAAATCATTTTATCGTCAACACTTAGCACAGTACCTAACATATAGATGTACTTAATACACAGTTATTTGATAAATTAATCAATAAATTCCCTTAAGTTTTCCAAACCCAATAATTCAATGACCTCAAAGTTTCCATCCTTGTCAAACTACATCTTTAGGTTGTCTATAAGGCCATTGTAGTGTACAACTTCACTTCCACTCACAAAGAAGCAAAACTGATATCCCTCTTGATAGAAAAATCTCAATGTACTGATCCTGAAAAATGTAATAATTTTCTATATATTGGCATGCTACTGAAATTAATTTATCAAATTAAAATTAACTAATTTATTGACTAATTAAGGGAAGAAACTTTTTCTTTTGTATAGCTCAGTCTTCATGTTAAGCTATATACAATAGTAAAGTTTTGTTTAGTTTTTTGTCATATAACTGAAATTAATGTTTAAACTATTGTAGAAATATAAGAAAAATGTTTACACAAAAGGGTCCACATCAATAATAATGATAGATTCGGTCAATTAAATGGTCCAAAAAGACTGTAAGACATAACTTTCCATGAGAATAACTATCAGAAGACAGCAGTCCAAGAGACTCGAATGCTAATTACACATTTTGAACTCGAGAAAGAACACAACAATTTCCTATCTACCCATCAATACCCCAGAAGAGAAAGCCTAAACTGGGTAGACAATCAGTATTTTTGGGAAACAGTTTTCCCATAAAAACATCCTTTTATTATAGTTTTTGGTGTCTCCCTTTTCAGTTGTTTAGGAATCATACCTGCTTTGGGGATGAGGCTGTATTTTGTTTTATGTTCTGCATGTGGGTATTCATACTGTGATTGTCTCATATATCCTGACATTTCTGAAAGATGGTGCATGAGAGATATTGGAATATGGGTAATACAATTCTGTAAGGATGGGAAGGACTTTTAAGTGGAAAGACAGCAAGTTTCTGTTGATAAACAGAATACCAGCTTCAAACTGACACCTCAATGGAAGGTCTTTTACTGGGGCTTAGCAGAATAAGAGGAAATGAGATAGGAAACATGCAATTTATATGTCCTGAGGTCTCTAGAGTCTCCATAGGAACAGGGAAATAGAAATTTGAGAAGACCATAGGTATATATTTTACAGGATAAATCTGGCTTATACTCTGTTGAGTTGGTTTTACTATATTATCTGAATCACCAGCAATACCAAATACTGCCATGGATACAAGGAACCAGGATCATTTGCATACTGCTCATGGGAGAATATATCTGCACAATACTTTGCACAGCAATTTGGGATTATCTGGTCAAGTTAGAAGATATTCCCAGCTTATATCCAGCAGGCATTTGCACTTCTAGGTATATACCTTAGATAAACTCTGGCACAGATGTGCATAAAAACACACAGAGGTGTTCATGATGGCCTTAATTATAATACTGAAAACTGGGAAAAATATAAAAAATCTAGCCACACTAGAAGGGGCAAAATAAGTGAAATAAAGTATATTCCTAAAACAGGACACTAAATAGCAGTTAACATGAATAAATAAACTCTAAGAGTCAATACAGATAAATTTATAAAATGTTATGTAAATAATTTATACAAAGATATGTATAAGATTCCATTTATACATATTTTTTTAAGTGAGAGGAGATAATGAGACAGTTTCCTGCATGCACCCCAACCTGGATCCATCTGGCAACCCCCATCTGGGGCTGATGCTCCAATCAACTGTGCTATTTTCAGCACCTGAGGCTGATATGCTAGGACCAACTGAGCTATCCTCAGTGCCAGAGGCCAGCACTTGAACCAATCAAGCCACTGGCTGCAGGAAGGGAAGAGGGAGAGAAGTGGGAGAGGGATGTCCATATGTGGGGCCAATACTCTATCCACTGAGCCAATCAACCAGGGCCCCATTTATACTCATTTTGAACACATTTCTTAAAGACATATATATATATATATATATATATATATATAATTATATATACACATATAGTTAAATTTAAAAACATGAACTAGGCCCTGGCCGGTTGGCTCAGTGGTAGAGCGTCGGCCTGGCATGCAGAAGTTCCTGGTTCGATTCCCGGCCAGGGCACACAGGAGAAGTGCCCATCTGCTTCTCCACCCCTCCCCCTCTCCTTCCTCTCTGTCTCTCTCTTCCCCTCCCGCAGCCGAAGCTCCACTGGAGCAAAGATGGCCCGGGCACTGGGGATGGCTCCTTGGCCTCTGCCCCAGGTGCTAGAGTGGCTCTGGTCACAACGGAGTGACTCCCCAGAGGGGCAGAGCATCGCCCCCTGGTGGGCAGAGCGAGCGTTGTCCCTGGTGGGCGTGCCAGGTGAATCCCGGTAGGGCGCATGCAGGAGTCTGTCTGACTGTCTCTCCCCGTTTCCAACTTCAGAAAAATACAGGAAAAAAACAACAACAAAAAACAAACAAACATGAACTAGAAAGCAACACAGCAACTCAAGGATAGTTATGACCTTTAACAGCAGACTCCTTTGGAATTCTGCCACTACCAATCTACATGAGATGGCAAAAAATAAAAAGAAAGAAACAAACAAATAAAACTTACTTATTCCTACAGTTTCCCTACGAATAGCTCAAAGCTTCTCTTCTCACCCCATCCTCAAGCTTTGAAATTGATCTAGGACAAAATTAACTCACCCATGATCTAATGAAACTAACTTGAAGGGCAGAAGTCTTTTAGTGGGACAACAACTTAATAAATACAAATAAACAGTAACTCTCCTAGATCTCTGCATGTCGCTTCCTCTGACTGTTTTCTATACAATGGGCTCTCAGGAGAACCGTGTCTTAGTTCTTTCTGTATATGAGACTTTTAGATTCCTCTGGCCTCTGACTCCCCCCCCCACACACACCATCACCATGCTTTGGTTGAAACAAGATGATCCTGGATTGAGTGACATTGAGGAGATCTTGTTTGTCTCCAATGCTTAGCAAGCTAACTGATCGAGAAGGTGGGGTTCGTGGAAAAGAATGCTTTTCAATTCTGCCTTTCATCTAAGCCTGAAGTCAGGTCAGAGGACAAGGAGACCAGGTAGAGCTTTGGAGCTGCATGTGGTCTGACACATTCTGGACAATGAGCGAATGCTCCCTCTGCCTCTGGTCACACCCGCTTGGCTGCCACCCTGATTGTTCATCATCTTATACTCAGTACAATACTGGCTGTGTGGAGAACATGCTGCTACCTCCATGTTCCTTCTCTGCCTAAGTAATTCTTGGACTACATCTTGCATCTGAAACACTGTGTACTGTCCTTAAACAGTGAAAGCTTTGCTCCTCTTTTGTAATGGGAAATTACAAAGATTGAGGGATGTTTCTATGGATACTTCCAAGCAACACACTGAATTTTGGATGAAACAGAAAAGACTACATTTTTCCTACTTCAAGGAAAACATTTGAATGTGACCTGGAAGACATAAAAGTCATTGGCGTCTGGAAGACATAAAAGTCATTGGCGTGAAGCTGACAAGTCACCTGTCTTCCCAACTCGGTTTCCTCCCATAGTCTATAAATACCAGGCTCTTTCTATCCTGGGACTAACTACAGAACTTTCAACCACCACACTCCCTACTAATGGATCAGCACTGTAACCATAGCTTTTTTGGCTGCAGCCACATAAACACTAATAGTGTGGTAAGAGACGGTATCCCCCTGCCAAAATTATCTGGACATATGCCCGAGGCATGAAAGGCTCTATTTTCCTTTATGAGCACTAATGATTCATTTGACAAGACAAGTGAAGTAATGATTTTCCTATCTCTGAGATGATGAGAGTCTCTCATTGTTAATTATGAATTTCACTGTGCTGGAAAAAGGATACATTGGTCAGGGCTCCGGGCTACAGAAAGTTCTCTCATTATTTGCAGAAAAATCAATCAGTGCCTACAAAAGTTATTTGAAGTCCCTAGATACCAAACATCAATCTCCTATAAACAAACAGATGTGAACGAGGCTTTTGACTATGTTAGACCAGCTCCTGCCTTCTTTTAACCTCAATACAATAGAGTATAATTTGAGGGACCCACAAGGCCCTGAGCTCCCTTCTTTCCTGAATCAGTCCTGACAGGAACAGGAGGCACAGGAGCCATCTCTGTCTCAGTTTCTGGTTAAGAGTATAGGATTAATTCTACCAACCCGGGGGGCACTTAGGACTGATGGACTTCCATGTGGCCACCGTGTGACACTCATTTCTGCCCCATTACATATACCTGCTACAGTCCTGGCCTCTCCTATATATGCTGCCTTGTGCTTCACTACTCTTGAAAGATGCAAGACAGCGGTGAACCTTAATCTGCTTAGATTGGGCCTTCCGGGGTTTGAGTCCCAAGCCTTCCCTGGTGCCATGAACTAAATTTTGTGCCCCTGCTAAAAAAATCATAGGTTGCAGTCCTAACCCCTAGTGTGGTGGTACTTGGAGGTGGGGTCTGTTGGAACATAATTAATTCATGAGAGTGGAGTCATGTGGACTCCACCTTCATGCACTATTAAAGGAAGAGACACCAGAGAGATGATCTTTCTTTCCACTATGTGAGAATGCAGCAAGAAGGTGGCTGTTTTCAAACCATCAAGATCCTGACCAGACATCAAATATGCAGGTACCTTGACCTTGGATTTTCCAGCCTCCAGAATGATGAGAAATAAATGTCATTATTTATGCTATCCAGACTATGATAGTTGTTACAGCAGCCTGGGCTGACCAAAATGCCTGGGAAACTTTAGGATCCACACCTCTAATCTGAGGAATCTCTCTGAACTACAACACAGCAAGAACTCACTGAGTCCTGAAAGCTCCAAATGGCCCATGCTGGCTGGTAGATGACAGCCCTTAGCATCGACCACAACTTGAACCATTGCTTAGACTACCTGGTTATCCTGTAAAATAAAACAAGATCAAAACAAAACAAAAATACCAAACAGCCTCTGCAGCATAATTAGCTCCACCAGCCTGACTGGTCGTGGTGCAATGGATTGAGCATAAACCATAAGGCATTGAGGTCCCTGGTTTGAAACTCCAAGGTCAGTGGCTTGAACACAGGGTCACCAGCTTGAGCACAGGGTTTCTGGCTTGAGTGCAGGGTCACTGGCTTAAGTGCAGGATCATTAAAATAATCCTAATGTCACTGTCTTTGAGCACAAGGTTGCTGGCTTGAGCAAGGGGTAACTGGCTTAGCCCCTCAGTCAAGCCACGTATGAGAAGCAATCAGGGAACAACTAAGGTGCCACACTATGAGTTGATGCTTCTTATCTCTCTCCTCTCTCTCTCTCTCTCTCTCTCTCTCTCTCTCTTTTTCTCTCTCCCTTCCTCTCTCCTTCTCTCACAAAAAAGGAAGGAAGGAAGGGAGGGATAGAGGAAAAGAGGGAGGGAGGGACGGACGGACGGAGGGAGGAAGGGAAAAAATTAGCTCTACTGGCCTCTGTGAGACATTCCAAAGAACAAGTCCCACCCACCCACGCTTGACTCATTCACCCCACTCGGGGTTCTCTGCCACTGCCAATCCCAGCAGAGCTAGTACATAGACCTGTTAATTTATGACAGGAGACTTAGATTTCAGGTCACAGGATTTAACCTGCAGTAAATCCAAATTTGCATAAGGATAACAGGCACTCTACTTTATGCCAATAAAGCCCTAATGTGGTAATTAACCACTGAGCACATTCACTGATAAACTGTTCATTAGAGAAAAACCTGACAACCGGCAGTGTTATCAGAGTCCACAATTTTCGCAAATCTCTTTCAGAAATGCTTTTCTGCCTACAGGGACTTAAACCTAGCAGAAAATCACAGAGCAGACATTCTCAACACCATTTTCATGAAACTGACAGTGTGATAAACCCTGAGAGGTGAGAACCGGTTTAGTGGATTGCACTTTATATTTTTCATATAAGCTTTCTCTTAATTTTAAATTTCTTTCAGAAGAAACTGCTTTGGAGAACGCATTGGCTACTTCTTTTTTGTTTGTCTATCATAAGCCAGAATTGGCTCATTCATTCACATAATAGGCATGCTTTTTATGAATCAGTACTATTATAAGGGAGGAGCCCATTGGGTGAGGTCAATTTCCATTTATAGTATATCTTACAGTTAATCTCTTTCCTACAAGGACAATTTCACACCCAGTCCTCCACAGATAGAGCTCTCACAACTCACTTTCTCCTGGACCTTGATGCTTTTCATCATTAGCACAATTATTTGGAGAGCATCCACAAAGCACATGCTCCACCCTACCGCAGATGAATCCAATGGCCAAATTAATCAATTCAGCAATGACTGAGCATTTATAATAAATGGCAGTCATGGTGCCTTGGCCAGGGAGGGATGCAAAGATAAATAAGATCCGATCTTTCTGCAAGAAGCAAAAAATATGTTCATGCCATGAATCACCCCTTGGCTCTTCATTTGCACTTGTTCTTCCATTAAGGGTAATATAGTTGAATCCTGACTAGAGAAGAACACTATATAGATTGAGCTGATAAATGGAGATAATCCTAGCGTTCCAATACATGCTAGGCTCTCCCTTCCTGAAAGTCTTTACTACACACTGCTCATACCACTGACTCAGACAGGTGATAATAGCATTTTGTTACATTTCTTCATAATAAGAGTCTTCAAGTGCTCTGTGTATATAAATTGTTTCTCATCAACAACATTCTTATTTGCTATTAAATCCTTTGTGTAAAAAACAGATAAGATGGAAAGCTATTTGAGAGCAAAACATCTTGTCATATCACCATTAATAAAAATGCATGGCGTTCAATGAATGACTTACAGTGAGTGAACTCAGCTGAGTGGCTGTTGCCTTCTAGATGTTCTTTGATCTCTTATAAGTTTCAAATCTACAAAGTCTGCATTCCATTTGTTAATCACATAGAAAGATCCCCTAAGTTTCACTGTTGGACAACTGTAGCTATTAAATTTTATTACAAGTAGATGTTGAGTGCCTCAGGCTCACAACTTCAGTAAAATTTCATGATCAAGCTAATCAATTAAGGGAAAGGAGAGTATAACTGCAAAACATGAATTATTGAAAGATTACATAAAAAATACTTTCAGAAAAAAATTTACAGCAACTCAAAATAGGCCTACAAAATATTTCTTAGTAAGATATTTTGTATTAATATATATTATATGCCATATAATGAATATGGCATATAATATATTGATACGTGTTTTAAAAAGTTTGAAATAACCCCTAGGGATGTTGTTTCAACATTTATGTTTCTTGTATCTTTAGCTTCTTTACTTCTACTGACTTTTTTTGCCTTTGAATTTCAAACTGAGCAAGTCCCTCTGATTCAACAGAAAACTAAAACAAAATCACTCACTACCTGTCACTTCTCACTTCTCTGTTTTAGCCTACTGGTCCTCTCTTTGGTACTGAGCCCTACTGACTACACTATCCACCTGAGAACGTCCTTTCTTTTTTTTTTTTAATTTTATTTATTCATTTTTAGAGAGAAGAGAGACAGAGGGAGAGAGAGAGAGAGAGGAGGAGGAGCTGGAAGCATCAACTCCCATATGTGCCTTGACCAGGCAAGCCCAGGGTTTTGAACTGGCGACCTCAGCATTTCCAGGTCAATGCTTTATCCACTGCGCCACCACAGGTCAGGCAGAACGTCCTTTCTTGGCTTCCACAATACCCCTTTCTCTAATCTCCTATCTCCCCAACTTTTCCTTTTAAAGCCCTCTTCCCTTCAACATTAGTGAGTCTCAGAATTCTTATTCTTGAAAATCCATCGCCGACCAGGTGGTGGCGCAGTGGGTAGAGTTTCAGACTGGGATGCAGAAAATCTATTGCCCTATTTACCATACTTCTTTTCTTACCTGACTCCATCAATTCTAATTAATTCCACTATATTCCCTATTTTCTGTTTACAGCTGCACACACCTGTCTGAACTTGACCCTTAGCTCCAGATAATACCAGGACCTCTCCAACACAAAACAGTCAAAACGAAACTTAGCTCTTTCCCCATTAAGCCTGCCTGTCCTTCAGTATCCCCATATTGTATTAATGTTGCCCAAGCCAGAAACTTGGGACCTCTCTCTGCCCTTACCCCAATGTCCAATCAAGCTGGTAAGTCTTACTAATTGTGTCCTCCCTACTCTTCTCATTCCCAGTTTTACCCATCTGTAAAATAAAGTCCTCGCTCTGGTGCATACACATATCTCCAACATCATCTTGCATCAACTAGCCACACTGAGCTCTGTTTCTATGAAATGAGTTAGAATATGTAAAAAAAAAAAAAAAAAAAAAAAAAAAAAAAAAAAACTCAGAAGAGTTCCTGGCACACAGTAAGCTTTCATTACATGTTAGCTGTGATTGCTATTATTATCATTACTAGCACCACCACCCTTATTTCCTTTGTTATTATTCATTCCCCATACTCACTATGCCATTTCTGTCTACTGGAATTTCTCCTTTTGCCTAACTCTTCACCCATAAAGAACTTTTTTTAAAGTTCTGCTCATGTTCATTCTCCTTCAAGAAACCATCTCTAGGCCCTGGCCGGTTGGCTCAGCGGTAGAGCGTCGGCCTGGCGTGCGGGGGACCCGGGTTCGATTCCCGGCCAGGGCACATAAGGAGACGCGCCCATTTGCTTCTCCACTCCCCCCTCCTTCCTTTCTGTCTCTCTCTTCCCCTCCCGCAGCCAAGGCTCCATTGGAGCAAAGATGGCCCGGGCGCTGGGGATGGCTCCTTGGCCTCTGCCCCAGGCGCTAGAGTGGCTCTGGTCACGGCAGAGCGACGCCCCAGAGGGGCAGAGCATCGCCCCCTGGTGGGCAGAGCGTCGCCCCTGGTGGGCGTGCCGGGTGGATCCCGGTCGGGCGCATGCGGGAGTCTATCTGACTGTCTCTCCCCGTTTCCAGCTTCAGAAAAATACAAAAAAAAAAAAAAAAAAAAAAAAAAGAAACCATCTCTAATATCTTAGGTCAAGTTAAGTGTGTCCAAATTTGAGCTTCAGAGTAAACATGTAAAACCTTTGATTATAGAGTTTAATACATTACAATACATTGTAATCAATTATCTGATTTTGTCTGCCATTTCACCTAGAGCAGGAGTCAGCAAACTGCAGCCCCTGGGCCAAATACAGTGTACTTCCTGCTTATGTAAATAAAGTTTTATTGGAACACACATATAACCATTTGTTAACATATTACCTATGGTTGTACCAATTCTAAAAAGGCAGAATTTGGTAGTTATAATACACATCATATGCCCCCCAAAACTATATATCCACTATCTATTAATTCTGTAATATCTGGACCAGAATTTCTCAAACTTGACAGTATTGGGATTTGGGACTAGATAATTCTTTGTCAAAGAGGGATTGTCCTATGCATTGTAGGGTGTATAGTGACAGCCATGACCTCTACCCACTAAATGCCAGCAGCATGATACCCCCCCTCACTTCACTACCCCTTTATTGCACTCATTCTCCTCCTCACTCCAGTTTTAACAACCTAGAAATTTCTCCAGACCTTGCCAAATGTTCCCTGGGGTCAAAGTTGTCCCCAGTTAAGAATCACTGACCTGGTGTTTTACAGAAAACCCTGCCAACCCCTGAAGTACAAAGTCTTCTAAAGAAGAAATCATGCCCAGTTCATTTTGTACTCCAAACACCATGTCTGGACCATAAGAGAAGTTCATTAAATCAATCATTTAAAAGTGACTGGAGAATTATAAAACATTCCAAAGCATTTTAAAATTTATAAGAATTTTAAACTTGAAAGGAACATTGGTGAACATCAAGCCAATACTCAAGGTTACAACTAAGTTTTGTTTCCTTTAGCATTTTCAACAGCACTTATCAGAAACTGTTACATTAAAAAATATCTATGGCCCTGGCCGGTTGGCTCAGTGGTAGAGTGTTGGCCTGGTGTGCAGGAGTCCCGGGTTCGATTCCTGGCCAGGGCACACAGGAGAAGTGCCCATCTGCTTCTCCACCCCTCCCCCTGTCCTTCCTCTCTGTATCTCTCTTCCCCTCCCGCAGCCGAGGCTCCATTGGAGCAAAGTGGCCTGGGCGCTGAGGATGGCTCCATGGCTCTGCCTCAGGTGCTAAAATGGCTCTGGTTGCAACAGAGCAATGCCCCAGATTGGCAGAGCATCGCCCCCTGGTGGGCATGCCGGGTGGATCCGGTCGGGCACATGCAGGAGTCTGTCTGTCTCCCCGTTTCCAACTTCAGAAAAATACACACACACACACACACACACACACAATATATATATATATATATATATATATATATGAAGAAAAATTATGCTGAGATAGATAAATATCACAACCCCATTAAATTATCAGAACTTTAAAAACTATGAAATCTCTGCATTCAGATTTCACATATATACATACATTTCATTTATCCCTGAATGAGATTTTTTGTCTATAAAGAAGAAATTATTTTTATTTTGCAAATGAGATCATTTCAGTTGGTGTTAAACTATCAGATAAAGAAACAGCAACTTCCTTACAGTCAATCAAAAAATTCATCCAAGCTTTAATCGTGTAGCTCAGTTGGATAGAGTGTCATCTCGATACACCACAGTTGCAGGTTCAATCCCCAGTCAGAGCACATACAAGAATAAACCAATGGATACATAAATAAATAATTGGAACAACAAATTGATGTCTCTCTCTCCCCCTTCCTCTATCTGTAAAAAATCAATAAACAAAAACTTTTTTAAAAAAAATTCATTCAAGGGATATAAATTACTTGCCATGCTCTTTAATGAACCTACAGTATACACAGCATGGCTGAAAGTACAGAAACCTGCTTACCACAAAGGATTATATGCCTAATAGAAAAGCTAACAACTGAATGTAGGTCATTTTAAGTACCAAATAAATAACAATATAAAAAACAAATGGCTAACATTTATTGAGCACTGACCATGTGCAGTATTACAGCGTCTCATTTGGTCCTCATAAAAACTCTATGAGGTACAAGCTATTCATTTTATAGACGAAGAAACTGAGTTACAGAGAAGCTAAACAACTTGTTCAAGGGCACATACATAGTAAGTGGCAGAACCAAAATTTGAACCTGCAAGTCTACCTCCAGGGTCTGAGTTTTCACACAGAGTACCATGTAAATGTGCTTAGAATTTAGAAATCAGAAAGACCAGTGTTAACTGGGGCAGTCAGTCAAGCACCAGGTAACCATGAGCCAAGTTCTGAAAGAAGGGGTCAGTTTCAGACAGCAGAGAGAAAGGAAGTCATCCTTGGATGGTAGAACCAAATAAAGAAGTTTTAGAAGCAAGAACTCGAAATGTGTATTTCAAATAACATGAAATAGTTACTCTGGTTAAATCTGGGGAAGAACCTTGAGGAAGTAAGACAAAGTTGAAGCCAAACTAAAGAAGACCATGGGCAGGAGGCTGAAAAAGACATGCTTCTGGGGGTATTGGATGTTTCTGAGGAAGTACACCAAGAGCAAGGGGCGGGGAGGGGGGGAATGAAGAATACAGAGAAGAACAGAGAGAATGGGGGTGGGAAGGAAGGCTCATTATGATACCAAACAACAGGTGAGGCAAGGGGCAGAGGGAGAGGGAAGAGGTAAAAGTAGGGGGTCCAAATACAAAAGAAATGAGTGAGAAATAGGCGATGGAATTTTGTGACCAAGGGCAAAGAAGAAGAGGAGTGAGAAAGAAAGTCAAAACTCACTCTGAGGTTTCCTACTTGAATGAGTGAGTGATAACAGCGGTGTCAGCTGTTCTAAACGTGGTGAATTATATATAACCATGCCTCCTTCTCCCTCTTAGCACATTGCCCCATCTCTCTCTACAGAACAGAGGGTCACCCTGCGTGATTTTTCTCATCATTCCCTTCTCAAACTTCACTCCTTTCCTACCATCGATGAGAAAGAAGCACCCAGTTTCTTCCTGAAGCCAAAGGAAAAGTTTTATGTAAGGACAGAGTAGACTAGCACGTGTTTGTAGCCTGCAAAGAAGAAACAAACTCATAGGCAAAGATGAAAGGTGTAAAGGAGAGTGGGGATAACGGAAGAGCAGACTCCAGGAGGTGACAGGAGAGGAGGAGCTGCTCAGCACAGGGGAACAAGTGAGCTTATAAGCATGGAGGGGCACCTTGTCCTCTGGGACAAAGGGAGAGAGGAAGTTGACCTAAAAATGAGATAAACAGGCAAAGGAAGACCCTGTGGTTAAGATTAGTTTGATACATTGATATTGTCTAGCCTGGATTTTTAAGAAAAACAGGATGTCACATCACAGACATTTTGTTCCTCTCGCCACCTCTCTTACTGAGCCACAGCCACAATTGCCACCTTGCCATTTCTTGAACATGTCAAGCTTTCCCTTGTCTGGCGTCCTTTCGTCCTTGCAGCTTCCTTTGATTGAAATGGCCTCTCCCAGGTCTTGTGTGGCTGACTTTTTCTTATGTCACAGGTCTCAGTTTAATTATCACCTCCTCAAGAGTCCTTCTTTGACCACTCAATCCAATAATGGAGACCCAGCTGCTTCACCACTCCCTATTCCATTATTTTCTCTTATTTCCTTCATACTGCTTATCATTATTTTAATGCATTTTTTCTTTTTTTTTTAATTCAGAGAGAGGAGGGGAGGCAGAGAGACAGTCTCCTGCATGTGCCCTGACCAGGATCCACCCAGCAAGTCCACCAGAGCACGATGCTCTGCTCATCTGGGGCCAGTGCTCTGTTGCTCAGCAACCGAGCCATTTCAGTATCTGAGGAGGAAGCCATGGAGCCAACCCCAGTGCCTGGGGCCAATCCGCTCCAATAGAGCCATAGCTTCAGGAAGGGGGGAAGGGCAGAGGAAGGGAGGGAGGGAGAGAGAGAGAGAGAGAGGAGTGAGAGGGGAAGAGGTGAAGAAGGAGATGGGCAATTTCCTGTATGCCCTGACCTGAAATCAAACCCAGGACATCCACACATGGAACCAATGCTCCACCACCAAGCCAACTAGCCATATTTTAATTAGTAGTTAATGCATTTACTATCAGTGTCCTTCAAACATATGTGAATTCATAAGCTCAGGGGTCATACACAGTGTCTCATTCACCACATACTCTAATATTTAAACCTGATGTTATTATCAGAGTAGGCACTCCATGAAAATTTACTGCACTCATGAGTAAGGGAATGAAAGAGAAATTGAGAGCAATAATTCTATCACTGTTGCTCTCAAATATTTACGGAAAAATATTTTCCATATATTCATGTGCCAGGCCCTATGTTTAACTCTAAAGGAAATAGTCATTCTATAGAAATCCCAATTCCCTGCCTTCTATCACTCAGTCCATGGGGGAAACATATGAATACAAATCATTAAGATACAAGGTGATAAGGACTATACTAGAAATAAAGCAATGGAGTTGATGACTGAGGGCTGCAAGGGCATATCCTCAAGTGCTCCTAACTGAAGCAAGGTAAAGCAGCTCAACGACCCTCCTGAAGTGCTGAGGACAGGTGAGCCCCACGGAGTCTGGCATGTAACCATAGAGGGTGAGGAGTAACCATGCGGTGGAGAAGATGGGATGTATGTACAACTCCCTCAGATAGTTCTTCATTGAAAATAAGGAATGAGCTAATGTGTAAATTCAGCAGGAGACAAGATCGAGGAAAGAATTTTGAGCTTGTCTCTCGTTAGGGGAATGGGAAAGGGATGAAGAGAAGACCTGAAAAGAAAGAGACTCCTTATAAAGGCTAAATTTCAAACGAGTCAGAAGAAAATATCAGTTACACTCAGAAAGGAGGAGGAGAGCTCATCCCACAGGACAGGGGAAAGAAGGTAGCAATTCTTGTCTCTGAAGGTACACCTAAAAGTGGAAGGAGAGAAATTTAACAAGCATAAGCTAACTAAATAGTTGCTATTTTCCCCCATGAAGCGTGATAGACCATCTGCCCATACCGGCTGCTGAGGGAGAGGCTGAGGGCAGGGAGGAGGAGAATGCTATTAGTTGATCATGGGCATGTGATGGTGCTGCCCTCTGCTACATCTTCACTGCTTTGTGAAGTAAAAAACTGGTCCTTATTCTCTCTTGAAATCTATGCAGAAACCAGTTGCAGCACGCTGTCCACATGGGGGACAGAACACCAGGTTACAACAGCATCAGAACACTAATGGAGGAGTCACTTCTGCATTTGCAAAGCAGTTTTAAAAAACATTAGTTAATTAATCAGCTCAACAATTACTTTATCCTTGTGGGTATATGTGCACAAGGACTACTTTTTTTTTTTTTTTTTTTGGTCTCCTTTGAGGCATTTGAAGACACAAGAGACTTTGTCTCAGCGGGAATGTTGTGGTAGATTACGTTTGCTGTAAATAAGTGACATTTTTAGAAAGCAATGTGTTCCACCAAACTTACTCTGAATAGAAAAAAAAATTGCAAAGCTAAATAAGAGACTCTAGGAACCATACTAAAAATTCACACAGAGCCTAGAAAGTAACTGCTCCTCATTCTCTTTCTTTCTCGGGGTGCTGGAGGCAAATAGCTCCAACTTCACAGAAAACACTGGGCTGGAACAAAAGTTCAGGTGAGCTGCATATCTCAAGACAAAGGTGTTCCACCGCTGGGCATTCATACCACAAGGAGCTACTTCCCACTCTGGTTACATAATGGAAATCATTCCTCCATTAACAGGGTGAGCAATATCAATTTTCCCAGTCAATGTGGGAAATTAAGCAAAAACCTACTTTTGCTCAGAGCAATCAATGGCCAGGCAAAAGCAATAGGTAATTGGATCCAGTCTCCCATCAGGGCACTTTTTCCTGAATGAATGACCTCTCCTATAAAGCGGAGCTTCCGATGACAGTGAGAGACCATTTCCTAGAATGGGTTTAACCACAGTCTCACCAACCTTTTCCTGAGGACCTTACATCCTTTTCTTCTTCACCAAGCGTTTTGATTGAGTTGGTGGAATTGGCAGCAGTATTTACATCTCAACTCCAACTTTTGCTAGCTGTGTGACCTTGGGCAAGACATTCACTCTCTTTAAATGCCTAAGTCTGTTGTGAGAATTAAACTAGGGGATATGTATGAAGCATGTAGTACCATTCGCATGCACTCTCGTTGTTAATTGCTCAATTATTGTTAGTCTTTATTGTTGCTATTATGTTTATAATTGCTGTGGTTAGCATGGTTTTGGAGATGAAGCCAGTGAAAGTCTGAGGAAAGAGAAATAATTGTAAATGACTAATAGGTGATGGCAGTTGCTAGGAACCTCAAATTCTACCACAAGAGCAACCCTACAAGTCTCAGTGGGACTTGCATAGTTAACTGGTTTGGAGATAAATCAGGAAAGTCTTTAACACAATGAACTTGGCTTAATTAATCAGCCTCATTCCTTATTTTCAGAAGGCTAATTCACTGTAGAGCTATAGGATCTTTTGTTTGGAAGAAAACTAGAAAATCAAGACCATCTACACATTTGATGGTGTCATCTCTACAAGCTCAGCAAGGTGGTTGCCCATACTCTGCTTAGATGCCTTCAGTGATAGAGAATGCATTCCTTAGAAGGCAGCTTGGATAGCTCGGACTGAAATGTCTTATAGTATTAAGTATTTTATTTCCACTCATTTGCCTTAGTTCTTCTTCTTAAAGATAGATGAACCACATGAATTCCCACTGCCAGAGGAAAATCCTTAATGTTAGAAGACTACTTACTTACAACCCCTGGGCTCAGGCATCTTTTCTTCCTCAGGTTAAACATCCCTGGATATACCAGTCAACAGTTTTTATGTCAGACTCTTGAGCCTCCTTATTTTTTTCTTATAGCTTAGCTCTAAAGATGTTGCAATCTATCAATTAGCTAATGTTTCAAAAGCTTATCATACACAATAGAAAAGAAACATACAGAATAGAAACATTCCAGTACTTACATTAGCACATGACAATGATGGTGATAAATACAATTTTCCAAGTATTTTCTTTATACCAAACTACATTCCAAGGGTTTTACACTTATTATCTCAGTTAATACTCGTAACAACCCTATGAAGTAGGTACAATTATTCTTCCCATTAAACAAATAAGCAAAGTGAGGCACAGAGAGGGTTAAGCAACTTGCCCAAACTTCCACAGAAAATGGGAGTAGATTTGGGCTTTGCAACCGAGAACCCTAGATTCAGATCTTGCTCTCTTAGTCAATAAATTATACTATAGAACTGTTACCTCCTTTGTTTTATAGATCATACTTCTATTAATTCAGCCACAGATCATATAGGCACATATTTTCTATCATTCCCAACTTGCTGCTATTCATAAAGTTGATGAGTATGTTCTCTTACTTTCCCTTGAGTCCCTCATATAAATGTTGAATAAGATGAAGCATTGTGACATCCACTTGACCATATAGGTCAATATAGATCCATTCAGCAGGACTCACTGGTATGTTTAAATACTTATTCCTTTACCAAATAGCTCTTATACCCAACCCCCTTCTCCCCATTATGTGGATTAGGATAGCATAAAATGTATTGCCAACTGTCCTGCTGATACTTAGTTATGTTAGATCTATAGTGCTTTGCTTAGTTATTGGTAATAATTTTGAAGGAATATGTAACTTTGCTTGATATAGTATGATTTATTTAGTGGTTTTAGTGAATGTCTGTGAGTCTGCTGATCACTCTTCTTTACGGGATCATACCTCTGTTAACACCATACTTCAAAATCTTTCCCAGGTTCCAATGAAGCTCAGAAGTTCAGAGCTTGCATTATCTACATCTTTTCCATTCTTACTTTTTAGGAACCTCCCCCACTCTCTACCATTCTCAAAAAAAGAAGCCCAACTGAATTTCAAAATTTTTATTTGCAAGTTCTGTCTGTATCCTGGGATATCATTCATCCAAGTCAAGAAATTTGAATTGATGCAGAGCAATTAGGTCCCTACGGATATTAAATTCCCCATATTTGTCTATCTTTTCCTACATAAAGACCTATTTTCTTGTCAGAGAAGATGAGGAAGTGGGAGCCTGAGCACTTCTTTCACATCACTCAAGGCTCTATGTTGCAAATGACAGAAAATCCAGCTCTTGCTGGTTTAGACAAAAGAAATAATTTATTCAGTCATGGCTAGAAACCCAGCGGTCATCTTATTTGGAGAATGTTTCATCCAGGGCCTGAGAGATGTCACCAGGACCTAGTTTCTCCCCATCTTTTGGCTCTGTTCTTCATTCTGGCTTCATTTTTGGTCTCTATGTGGTGGCAAGATGGCAGCCAATGCTCACTTATATTCCACCCCAGGTTCTAGCCCAAAGGATAGAAAACTGCCACCATACAACAATATAAACCAAAGTCCTGAGCTTGTCTGTGACTGGTCTAAATTGGGTGAGGTACCCACCTATGAGCAAAATAACCATGGCCAGGGAAAGGGAAATCCTTAACTGACTTGGTGCTCACATGCTCACCACGGAAGCCAGGAGTGGAGTCAGTGCCACTGAATTATTGTTTAGAGAATGAGGGGAAATAAAACTCAAGAAACATTTATAAAAAGAAGGAAAACTGGACACCAGTTCTCTAAAAAAAAAAAAAAAATCTACCCTGTCAACAGCCTATCAACTATAAACAGCAAGCCATTCTTTGATATTTACATTTTTGTGTTAACTGAAGAAACTCTTTCTATCTATCATAAGTGCTAAATATCCTTGAGGCTTTAGCCTCCCTGCTACTCTTCCTTGGGTACTGTAAGCCCAGTAGTCGCCGCCATCGTCACTGCCAGGCAGGTGCAGGTTCTCACTGAATTCAGACAGATGGTAAAGAAACAGTGAAGCCAAAAACTGGTGGGTCATTCCTTTATT
This sequence comes from Saccopteryx bilineata, assembly GCF_036850765.1. Lineage (NCBI taxonomy): Eukaryota > Metazoa > Chordata > Mammalia > Chiroptera > Emballonuridae > Saccopteryx > Saccopteryx bilineata. The sequence continues at coordinate 23,382,888 of NC_089493.1, forward strand.
CTAGCCTCATAACCAGCCTGTGAGTAAAACACACATAGAGGGAAAACACTTCCCTTTTCATGCAGGGCTCCCAAAGCCACTGACTCATCTGGTTTTTCCTGGAATCAAAGGGCCCCACCAGTCTCAGTCACCTCTGGTTCCCCATCTGCCAATATGGCTTCTTACTCTGCAAAACTGGCTTCTCTCTCCTTCCCTTCCATCTTGGCTTCTTCTGCCTCTTCTCTTTCCTCCTTCTTAAAAACTACCTGGGTGCACACAGACCCCCTCCCCCAGCACATATTAGCATAACAAAGCCCCTTCCCAAGCAGGAAGGTAATCAGCAGTTTCATGAGGGCAGCGCCACTAACCTGGGCAGCACCATTTTTAACAATAAAAGTGACAAACTCAAAAATCATATTTTACAAACTCATTTGCCCAACAGGTACCTACCACTTTCTTAGAACCACCCTAGGTTCACATCTTGCCCTATCTGTGAAATAAGCCTCATAGTCATTACACAACCCAGTAGGTCAGGGTTTAGTTTCTTCTTCCTCTGTGACAGTGCCATTCTCTCTCCTGCCCATTTCAGTTCCTTGTGATCCAGAAGATAATCTCTTTTCCAGAATATCTAATTGGTCTTCACAAAAATTTTACTCTAAACTGAATCACATTATACTGCCAATATTTAACCTTTTTTAACCCACAGAAATGTCAGTTTCTATGGCCAACCCAATTGGCAGCACCTGAGACACAGTTTCTCTTCTTCCTTTTCTTCCTCTGACACATCCTTCCATTTCCAAGCCTCTCATTCATGTCTCCACTTCCTTCTGCCTTGTTGGAACTGTGTCCCTCTTGGTATCCTTTTTGTATTTGTTCTTCTATCTGTCAAGGCATTTCCCCTCCAAGCCCACACAATGCTTTTCTGCATCTCTTCCTAATAGTAGGAAAATTAACTTTACCTTGCTATTCAAAATTTAACAAGCATCAACTTGTTTTTCTACACTAGAATTTCTCCACAGTAGTGTGCATTTATTTTGTCAGTGATCACTATCCTCGTTTTACAGAATATGACACGAATGCCCCAAGGAGGTCATGTGTTTTACTACTTAGCATCAGAACTACATATGGTAGCCAGGTTCAAGTCAGTAGCTTTTTTATTAAACTACATCAAACTTTCTTAACTTCTGCAGTTTTTCAATTGCAGAAACAGAAAATAGCAGTAAGTAGTTCTTGACCAAATAATAACATAAATAATATCAAGAGTATGTGCACAGTGCTTTGCAATTTGAATAGCACCTCCTCTTTTATTTATCCCATTTACTTCTGTCATAAAAATTCTTTAAGTATAGGTCCTGGCTGGTTGGCTCAGTGGTAAAGCATCAGCCCAGTGTATGGATGTCCCAGGTTTGATTCCCTGTCAGGGTACACAGGAGAAGCGATCATATGCTTCTTCACTCCTGCTCCTCCCCCTTCTTTCTCTTACTCTCTCTTTCCCTCCCAAAGCCATGGCTCGATTGGTTGGAGCAAGTTAGCCCAGGGTGCTGATGATGGCTCCCTGGAGCCTCCACCTCAGGCACTAAAAATGGTTCAGTTGCTGAGCAACAGCCAAGATGGGCAGAACATCTCCCTATGGGGCTTGGTAGGGGTGCATGTGGGAGTCTGTCTCTCTGTCTCCCCTCCTCTCACATAAAAAAAAATTTAAGTAGATATTATTATCTGATGGGAAAACTGAGGCAAAGTGCAGGCAACTGACTTCTGTAAGTCTTACAGCTGGTAACAACTAAGTCTAGGCAAGAGTCAAACATTGGACTTGCTCTTCTAAAGCGAAGTGTCTTTCATTTCCCATGCTGACACTAAAATGTTCACTTAAATGTTTGCTCACCCTGGGACCCCACAGTATTCTCAATATTAAGGAAAAGGAAATTTTAGGCCCAGTGTCATACCTAAATGTATGTTATTATAAACAGATATTTTTCACCACCTGAGAAATCAGGAAGGGTAACAAAGCAAAATTTTGGGAAGCAAAGAGGTTGGGAAAGTGAGAGTGGGGGAGGGGAAAGTATGGTGGATGAAGGAGCAAGAGGAGAACAGAAAATAAAAACCATAAAGAAAATTAAGTGATAGCATAATAGAGAGCATAAAAAGACAGTGAGACAGGGAAAAATAAAATGAGTATATTAAATTTTTTTTAAAAAGCAGCAACAAACACATTATCCCAAAGCCTGCAGGTGCCAGCAATTCAAACAAACGTATAGCAATTAACAGAATTAACACAGCCTTAAATAGCTTGGCTCACCAGATGTGGACTCCTATCAGGGTTCTATAAAATGTAAAGTTATTACAGATTAAACCATTAATCATCTGTTCCGAGACTATCTCTGGCTGCAAAATCCCATTCGGTTTTAAATGGCTAATAATCGCAAAGGGATGTGGAATGTAATGTGCGCATTGATGTTCTACCCCATTCTTTTCCCTTTAAATATGTGTTCCACTCTCCCAATTCTTGTGCTTTTGCTTCCTCGCCATTAAAGTTGCCATGAAAAAAGACAGGTGAGATAGACCAGTCTGTCCCAGAGGCCTCAGAAGAACTTGAACTTCTCCATAGAAAAATGAAGAGCCAATGAAGAACCAACACATCATGGGAGATGTAACATACTGAGAAAGAGGGACAGTGTAGAAAGAACCAAATCAAACAACACAGAAAATCCCAATGCAGGAGGATGTTGTGATGGGCTTGAGTCAGCTTCTTAGTGCTGGTGAGTCTGATACACTATCCACGCAACTCGGTCTTCACTTGGCTTTCCTCTACCGCACTGTGCTTCACCCCACAATAACAGCTCTGTGATGCCAAAGATGGAGGAAGGAGTAACTGCGTGTCCTGACAGGGAAGGTCCTTGGAAACTGAAATGGGAGTCAGAGGAAGCATTTTTCTATTGAAATTTTAAGATTCAGAGAGCCACTTTCCCTGCTTAATGCTAAAGCCAATGGACCAATCTTCCCAACACTGTTCTTCAACCTCCTGGTACAAAAAAAATACATCAGGAGAATGGAGTAGATCAGGGGTTCTCAACCTGTGGGTCACGACCTCGGCGGGGTCGCCTAAAGCCATCGGAAAATATATAATGCATATCAGGTATTTACATTCCAAATCATAACTGTTGCAAAATTACAGTTATGAAGTAGCCACCAAAATTATTTTTTGGTTTGGGGTCACCGCAACATGAGGAACTGTATTGCGGGGTCACGGCACTAGAAAGGTTGAGAACCACTGGAGTAGATGGACTAGCATCAATCTTCAAGGAATTAAAGCCTGATGGACAAGATGCCCATCTGAACATGTCATTCTACTACTTAAGATCCCCCAATGGCTCCCCATTACCTAGAAGGTAAAGTTCATGGGTGTAGCCTAAAATAAAGCCCTCTATGACCTGGCCCCTCCTCACTTTGTAGCTATACTTTTAGAACTCCTAAACTTATATTTCGTGACCTGAAATTAGAATACTGTATGCTTGTCACCCATACATCATGACGTGTCCTGTCTCCAGGCCGTTGCTCATGCTGGCCCCTCATCCTGAGGCACCACTTCCCCATGCTTCCCCATTCTGTCTATGCATCTCTAAGCTTTACCTTAGGCATTGTCTCTGCCACAGAGTTTTCCTGAGCCCCAGGATATGTTAAGTACTTCTCAGTAGCCTCTTTATCCAAAAATGCCTCTTTTTGTACATTAATTGCCTTTTATTGAAAGTATATTTGTGTGTCTGTTTTCTGCACTAACCGTGAGGTCCCCTAAGGCAGGGGACCATGCCTGATTCATCTTTATATCATAGCACAGTCCATGGCCTACTGCAGGCTTCCAAATATGTTTCTCTTCATCTATATTCCACCAGATTTTAGAGTTCCATTAGGTTAGCTCATTCATTTATTTATTCCAAACATAATTATTGAGTGCCTTATTTTAGAGCCAGGGGCTCTTCTAGGTGACCAGAAACACCTGTGATCATGTTTTAATAGTTAGGAGATTAACAGTTGTCAAACAAATGTCCAAGGGCAACAAACTAGGTAATGACTGAGGGTGGGTGGAATGGGTTATTCCTACTTCAGCAAAGATGAGAGAGTTTTAGTAGGGCCCATCTTACAGCAAAGTCTTTTTCCCCCATTAACAGTGACTCACTAATTTAGACAATATGGAGATATGTACATGTGAATCCATATTTACTGATGCTTATTTTATATTCATAAACTGTTTTATATGATACACTCTAGAATCTTTAATGAAAATCACAGAAAAACATTATTTTATGGTTTCACTTTTGTGTACATTATTCATTTGATCTTAAGAAGAACAGAACAAAGCTCTCATTACCTCCAACCTTATAGGTTAGGAAACTGAAACTCAAATAAGATCACTGGCTTAATCTAGTCCAGGGATAGTCAACCTTTTTATACCTACTGCCCACTTTTGTATCTCTGTTAGTAGTAAAATTTTCTAACCGCCGGCTGGTTTCACAGTAATTGTAATTTATAAAGTAGGGAAGTAACTTAACTTTATAAAAGTTATAAAGCAGAGTTAAAGCATATAGTAATAATTACTTACCAAAATATTTTATGTCGAATTTTTGCTAAGTTTGGCAGAATAAATCTTTATAAAACAACTCACTATAGTTAAATATATCTTTTAATTTATACTTTGGTTGCTCTGCTACCGCCCACCATGAAAGCTGGAACGCCCACTAGTGGGCGGTAGGGACCAGGTTGACTACCACTGATCTAGAGACCATAGAACCAGTACTAAAGCTGGCGTCTCCGGCCAGGTTTTTTTATCTTAAAGCCAGTATTCTCTTCATCAAACTATGATGCCTCCCTCAAAGTTTTTTCAATCCCATCCTTCCTAGAGGAGTTCTAATCCATTTCTCCTAGCCTTGCTAGCTGTTTTATGTACTACTTCTCTCATATAAGATAGTGAGGGAATTCCTAAAATATTCAACTATTGCCAAGTCAAGATGTCCTTTAGTTATGCTAAGAAGGTCGCAGGGTCAATAGTACCTAAGAGCATTTATCAAAAAGTTATTAATTTACAAATGTGGGATTTTACTTAGCAAATATAGTGAGTCACATAAAAAGTTTTTTTTCTTTTTAATCTTTCTGATGATTAAAATCAAGAATTTTCTTTACAAGGAACTAATTCACTCATTACCTTGGGGTATGAGAGAAAGAGAGTCAGTCTCTGTGTGTGGGTGTACTTATATGCGTAGGGGAGGAACGGGAACAGGTCCTTTAGTATAACAAAATGGTGGCTTGGACACGAACAGCATTGTCAAGAACCTGCTTTAAATTTTAACTGCACTACATTCAGGGAAATGTAGGTTTACAGTTGTGATTACATGAAACAGTTTATCCTTGTATTATTATTTATTATTTATTACTTATTATAGTATTTATCATTATTATTAACCGACTTTTGCCCACGCCTGTATTAATTGAAAGCCCACTAAAGCAAGAACCATTCTAGGAGCTGGGAACCCCAGAATAAAAATAAGACAGGCTTGTCAAAACATGAAGAGGAATAAGAGACTGACTTTGCGATGTTTAACTGGACGCCAATCTTACACTGATAACCAGGGTATGTGGAGAACTTGAAGACTTGGAGACCCTTTGTTTTGACTTTTACAAGGGGTATCACATTAGGAGGTGTGTCCTCAGGGAAACTCACAGTAGAGTCAGAACACTTCCAGATGTGAAGAAACTGTAGTTCCAAAGAAAAAACCCTACTTTGTGCTACACACAAAGTATCAATGATCTGGAACAGAAACCCCAAATTCCCTTCACAGTGTCCCCATTTTGAAGAAAAGGACATAGCAAAGCAGCTAGCTCAGCTTCAGGCAACTCAGAGCCACAAATGGCAAGAGAAGACAGGAAAAGAAAGAGCTAGGGAAGGGAAGAAAAAGAAGAAACTGTAAATAAACTGGAGACTGTTCTAAAGGTGAATAGTTAACATGCCAAAGTGGGATTTATCAAGGAGCAATGTCCCAGAATAGCTAGAGGCTTTGCCCTGTACAGAATTGTCAAAGAGAAATGCCAATAACAAGAAAAGAATTTCCCAGACCTGTGCACAGAAAAGTGAATTATAATGATGAAATGGAAATAAAGAGCATACCAGGACTGCATTACATACAAAGGTGTCTGTTTAGAACACTGAGACAAGTAAGAAAGCCTCCCAAGTCCCTCAGAAAGACAATAATATTAAATAGGTAAAGGAGAGATGGAATAAAAGTTAACAAGTTCTCACTGGCCTACCATTTCCCCCTATGTTTTGGACTTTCTTTTTTTTTAACTTGATCTGGATTTAAAGGCAGATTTATATTGCTAGCTAAAGTTGGTACACATTTTTATTACTAATTCTTGTTCATGACACTTTCTCAGAACTGTCTTTAATTTTTAAGCTTTTAAGTGACTTTCGAAGCTGTCTGCTCTCTACCTAGGGCAGTGAGAGAGAGAAGAGATTTTATTTATTGTAGGTTCTACAGGCAAAAAGTCATCAGGGATGCCTTCAAGCTTTTATGAGTCTTACTTCAAAATGTTCAAGAGCATCCTTCCTAATTGACAGATTTGGGAAATTGCTCCTCTGTCTCCAGATATGTAATATAATCAGAAAAAGACTGGTCCTAGAGGCTACCTCTAGATCTTGTCCAGGAAAACTCCTGCTCAGGGCTCTTGCCCTACAAAAATGGATGAGTTCTCCACCACAATCGATACTTCCCTCATTCCCGAGCCACCTACATGGTAACAGAATGTTCCTATCAATTTCTGAGGAAAGTGGAATTCCAGTATAGTGTGGATTTAACAGTATTTAAGAGCCTTTCAGGATTCATTAGACACTGAGTAGTTTATGGCTTTAGTCTATCCAAATGGGAGTAAATCCCATGAAAGAGGTATTCTGTCTACTACAATTCCATCAGGGATGACTAGTAGAGTCCCTGTAGTCAGCAGAAGCCTGGGTCATGTCTAGGAGAGAGACAAAAACACTCTCTGTTGTTGTTTTTTCTGTTCTGTAATTTGTCCTTCAGACTAAGAACAAGACACAGTTTTAATTGGATTTTTCCCTCCTCTGTCCTGTCTCTCCTTCCTACCCCTTCCTCTCAAATCATACATTCTTTATTGCAGTGATGCCCAGCTCAACCATCAACTTTTCTCCAAGCTGATTCTCACCTAAAACTTATCTGTGTCCTCTGCTCAATTAGAGCATTTAGTCCATGGGACTGAGCACATGGTGTTCTGAACTGTAACTATTCACTTACCGATCTCATCTCCCTTCCTAGATTATAAAATCTTCGAGTACAGAGACCATGGCTTGTAAAGAGACACTCAGTTTAGTTACAGCACAAACAAGGTACCCAATGATTATCTGAGAAGTTTATCCATTTAATAATACTTATTATGTATGTATTATATACCATTCACAACAGGCGCAACTCCTGTCTGGATATAGCTCACAGTGGAGTGGTGTGAATGAATATATGCGCAATGTATAACTGATGTCCCCCAAATTTTAAATAGCCATAATACAAATAAAACATGTGTCCTGAGAGGAGGCCCGAAACAAGTCATGTGGACCTTTATAAGAAAAAACACTGTTAGCGTCTCAAAAAAATTTCCCCAGGGAAATGGTACAGATATCTTAGGCAATAAAGTATAGCTTAGATTAAACAAAAATGTACATACAGTATATGTGCTGCTCTAATGACACAGTGTTCTGAAAGAATTCTACCAAATCAAGTCTGATCCTTTTTTGCCTCAACAATTGACCTTAGTGATTGAACTTACACTTGACTGAAGCTCCTTTGCTCTCAAACAGAAGTCTCAACACATCAGCTACAATAGTATAAATGAGTAATGGCAAAGCCCACTGCTTTCTCACAGCTGCTAGCTTTCAGGGAAAGAAAAAAAAAAGGAAAAGCCAGCCTTCTGGGCCTTAATGTTCCATTCTGAGAATTTTCCTTCATCTCAAATAAAGAGACTCTTGGGAACACCAAGCTTGGACAAGGTAAAATAATACAAATGTTTTAGACAAGATGTACAACCACAAATAGAGCCACTTTTCGCTAGATCTTTCCCTCTGTGCCAAGTCAGAAGTATAATAGCAAACTTTACCCATGTCTAGTTCCTTACGATTTCAAAGTCCTCTCATCTGTGTTATTTAATTCAGTGATTTTCAACCTTTTTTTAAGCCGCGGCATATTTTTTATATTTACAAAATCCTGGGGCACACCACCTACCAAAATGACACAAAATGACACTCTAACACAGTACATATTATACATATAGTGAATAATATAGTTTCTAAATGTATTTATACTCACACCTGACCGTGTCTCACGGCACACGACTGTGCCGCGGCACACTGGTTGAAAAACAATTTATAAAACACAGCTAGCTGAGAAATAAGGTTCCCATTGAGTTCAATGACAAAACCAAGCAGAGCACTTTAGTGGTGAGCCCAAGGTCCGGCAACCAGCTTAAAAACTGACCAAAGCCTAGGATTCTATACTTCAAGTCCGTGTCTTCCTGCTACTACCTATGTTCTCATGGAACAGATCAGACCACAGAGCCAGTCTCTGAGCTGGAAAATGCATTCATTCCTGGAGAGTCAGTGCATTCAATGGAGTGTGTGCACTTTACCTCTTTCAGGCAGCCCATGAAGTTGTTGCTGACGGGGGAACCTGGCAAGTCGGCGGTACTGGGGCTTCCTCCCACATAGAAGAAGTCGTCTGAGCCCAGCATGGTGTAGTCCTCTTGAGTGTAGCCTGTCGTGGTAAGGATGCCATCCACAGAGATTGTCACCTGGTTGAGGGACATAGGGACAAAAAAAAAATCCCAATAATGACCGTCTAGTCCTATCCAGATCCAGTGGCTTCCCCCACCTGAGGCTTCACACTCATTAAGATTTTGGTGAGGTATTCTTTCTGATTTGGTTTGACTTTGGTATGTGCAGCCAAGTTCCATTTTCTGGTCTACCTGCCCTGTGGCCCAAGCCTGCAGCATTGCCCTACAGACTCCTAGGGGAGGTGGTTGGAACTGCCAAGCTGAGTGACTCGCTCAACCTTTGCACTCTGTACTGAGTCAGGCCAGAAAATGGAACTGTCCTCAGACACTTGTCTCAGTTCATTGGTACAATGATCATTTATATATATATATATATATATTTTTTTTTTTAATGATTGTTAATTATGGTGGTAGTGAAAAACAGCAAAGGAGACATTTGACGATGGGTTTGTTAGGGGTTGGTCTTTGGTTGTTGATGGGTTATTTTTTTTCTTTTCTTTTTCTTTTCTCTTGTATTTATTTCTCTTTGAACTCACACCACGCTGACAAGCATGCATTCAGGAAGGGAGGAAGGAGGTGTTGATGTGTCATGGATGATACATGCCATGGACTGCCCCAGGGCACCAACCCCTCCCCGCCCTTCGCTGCCATCACCACCACCAAGAGAGAGAAGGAACTGAACCAAAGAGGCAGCTCTAAAAAAAGGAAAGAAGTAATACGTATAATAACAAAAGCAATAAAAATAACGCCCACGGGGAAGGAAGAGCGCCCATACAGCCGACACCCATGAAAGGAGCAGAGGGCAGAAAAAAGAGATGGGGCCTCAGAGCATGCACACACCATACACTGACACACCCATGCACAAACTGTCTGGAGCCGAGAGAGAAGGCAGAAGAAATAAAAAAGAGGGAAGTGGGAAAGTATGAGGAGAACTAAAGGGAGGAATCAAAATCCACTTCACCCTTACATGCACTGCACCAACTGAAAAATGAGATGGGTCGTGGAAAAAAAAACAACCACTCAACATGAAGGGGTTCTCTTTCCCCTGCCTGCCACCTCCCTCACTAAAAAAAAAAGAAAAGAAAAAGTCCAAACCCAACCCCCAAATATGAAGGATGAGAGGAGAATAAAAAAGAGTGGAGACAAAAAGAGAGAGGGGGGGGGGGAGAAAGTGGAATTGAGTCGATTATTTGGTAGGCTGTTAGTAATGAGGAGGAAAATGAGGGAACCAATTCTGATGCCAATGAGGAAATCCACAAGACAGGAACATGCCATGCAGAGTCTGGACGCAGAGCACCACGGTCGGAGCTCCCTTCGGCCACGGAGGAGCAGAGAGCGGAAGGACGGAAAAGAAGAACACAGGGAGCCGAGGGCTCTCCTCCCCAGATCACCTGTGGCAGCCCTGGCCACACAGAAGGGAAAGAAAAGCAGGAAGCCAGGAACGGGGACAGAAAAAGAAAGGGGGAAGAGTGAGTGACAGAAAGACACGGAGATTAGGGAAGTCCTCAAAATAAATCCTATCATCCCCGAAGTCTGTGACTTCAAAGTTGCAAAATAAGGAAAAAAAAACAAAAAAAAAACAAAACAAAAAACACAAATTCAGCTAAGTGGAAAAACTTTTCTTTAAAAAAAATATTTTTTGGAAAAAAAAAATTACAAACTGGAGAACATCGCAGGACAGGTGCATCCCCTTCCTTTTTTATTTAAATTCATTTAAAAAAAAAACAAACTTGCATTAAAGTTAACAAAAATTTTAAAAGAATACGAAACAAGTCTAAAGAGGATATTAGAGGGGTTAGGAGAGGAAAAGGGGGCAACACACGGCAAACCCAAAAAAAGAGACAATAAGAATGGTATCTACCAGACAATGTAGTTTGTTTACCATAGCGTGTCCGACGCCTGAGTGCTTTGCGGAAAAGGGGGAAGAAAGGAAATTAAAAAATTGTGAACAGAACGATTGTTAATTAAAAAAACTAAAAAACAAAGATGAGTCGTTAGGGTGTTAGTACATTAGTCGGTTAGTAAAATGACACATTGCATGAATGATCTTGTGTTAGTTTTTCAAAAAAAAGGCACCCAACACAGAAAAGGAGGTGGGAAAGACAATGAGACCAGGACTCTATGGAGAACCTTAGCACCTGGGCCGCCGCCAGGAAAGCGGGTGCCGCCTGCCTTGTCCTCTTCAACTCCCCGCTTCTTCCCAATGCCACTCGGATCAGACCTCACCCCGGTTAGAATGAGCACCGTACTTACTTTCCAAGGGTTCCTCTGTAAGAGCACCACCCCCTTTTTCTTTCCCACCCTCTAGGAATACATATTCCACCTGACCTGAAAGAAAAGACCCCACAGCTCATCATTTCACGTGCAGATAGATAGATAGGGCAGAAAGACCAACGTGTTGAGGGTTTTTCTTTTTACATCTGACTCTAACTATATGCATAGACAATCATGACTTTCTCCTAGAACACAAAGAACCTGCAATATTTGCTGGCCACAAATAGCATGGGGGGGGGCTATATTATGTACCTTACTTGGAGATTCCATAGGCGACGCAATGATCGGCAACCCTACTGATTTTCTATGGGTTTGTGTGGCAGGAGGGGGGAATTCTCTTCTTTTCCCTCTCAGTTTAGGATAAATGTATGGTTAGAACGCGTCAAAATAGAGTCTTCTCTAGTATCCAATGAAGCAGGTTTTGTTTTTGTTTTTTGTTTTTTTACTTTGCCAGAATGTTTCCTGTTGGAATCACTCTCCTCTTCCCTCATTTTCTCTTTAAGAATGCTTTCCAATCCTTTAAACATTTTAATCAATTTCTTGTATGGGTAGCAGAGAGGACTGGCAGCTTAAACATGAGAAGAGAGGCCCTGCAATTCGTCTCCTTGCTGTTTGCGAAATCTAATTTGCCAGCACGCCCCGAGCTGAGAGGCTGGGAGGCTGGAAGTCTGGGAACAGCCTGCCCCCAGTGTCGTGCTTGTGGTTGGACAAAAGGGGCAAACAGAGGTATGCGATTCACGTGATGGCCATGACCTTGGGCTCAGACAAGATTGTACAAACAAAGCAAAACCAAAAAAAAAAAAAATCCCACAGAAATACTAGACTGCTTGGTCCCTAATCCCAGGTATGGTTTGAAACAGATAATCCTCACTATTTCTTTTACTCAGAAACCCCTGGTAAAGGACCTGGCCGTGGCCATGACTTGGCTGAAAGTCAGAACCCTGAGTAGATGACCATGAAGGAAGAAATGGGGACAGTTCTGCTCCATTTGGTAATGAGCTCCATGTAAGCTTTGCTTAAATAAATTTTTGCCACAAAAGCCATCCAACCTTACCCCCCCCCAAAAAAAGGAAGAAAGAAAACATAGATGAGACTGCCCTGAGCTTGTTATCAAATATTGATAAAGCAATTTATAGTTTAATTAAAATGAATACGGGCTTCCCACCCTTGCATATGTAACCTAGGGAACTCAAAAATATGTTATAAATATATTTTTAATGGGAAAAATAATATTAGATGGTTCAGTGTTGAAAGGATTGCATTCACAAAAATCAACTCTGCTCCTCTGAGATTTCCCTCTTTCCATAAATTGTATTTGAATGCAAAATTCCATCAGTATTTCAGTGAGGTCCAATCTGGGGTGCACTTTCTCTATGCGATTCATCCTCCCTCTGCCAAAAAATGTCCCATCACCTTAGGGCCTCTGTAGCCTTGCCTAGAACTGAGAGCTCTACTTAGTTGCATCCTTGGTGATAGATACAGTCACCTTCTTGACAAAATACTCAGCCTGTAAATCATGTGCATGCCACAGTAAGTCTAGCACCCAGACCATGGACAAGCTCATAATCCTTCTGGAACATAAGGTACTTTGCATATTTAGCCACCACACATGGCTGGGGAGAATTGTAATCATCATTTCACAAAGGGAAACGATGGTGTAAGAAGGTTAAATGGCTTGTCCAAGGGTACAGCGAAGGGTTGAGTCCTAGAACTTGGAAGAGAAACCCTCCTGGGTTGCTTTCCTCTGCTTGCTGATTAAACAGCACAACCAATATCCGAATTACAGTTTGGTTTATCTCCCTCTCAGTTGAAAGTGCTAAATTGGGGCCCAATTCTATTTTAGAACAGGGATTTTAGTAGAAATAAAAGTGAGCTTTTCTCCAGCTAATTGGAATCATTTCTAGAATGGCAAGGAAGTGTGGTGGATAGGAGAGAGTTGGAGAAACAGACTGGTTGGTGAGAACCACAACCCAATTCTGCTCCCCAGTACGTGAAAGTTCTCCCCCTCCATTGACAAATGGCAAAGGGTGTTACTGTGTACCTGCCAGTCAAAACCAGCAAAAGGTCATATTTTACTTCTACGACTCAAATACATCAAGCCCTTATATGTTAGCAAATGGGAATTTGACTTGGGCTTTCTTGACAGTTGAGAAGGTCTCTTCTGAGTAAGTATAGATGGGGAATGATGAAGGAAAACATCAGCAATAGGGTTCTTGGCCTTGGAGAAAAAACACAGAACAGTGATTCAAAAATGTTCAATCCACGTGTCCTAAGATGACTACGGACCCTAAGTCTTGTGTTAGTTAAGTATTTCACCACAGATAGAGTTCACTCGCCCAACGCGGTGGCTTTCCTGACATACTTAAGTATGGAAATGGGTGTTTCAAATATTGTGTCTTTCCAACACGTGTGAGCCTTCTCTATTTATTTGGCATTATTAAGGAGTGACACTTTGATCAAACAGAAAACGTACGCAAACACCTGTCACTCCTTATGCTTTTATATTTACATTAGAATGCATTAAATCAATCCTATCATAGAAGACAATTTGATGAGTACTTTCTAGAAATTTGCACAATGTTTTCTGATTAATAAAGGACGAATGCTGTCCAGCTGGGTTTAATGACAAACTCACAAGTGAAAACAGCAACCTGGTAAAGGCAGTCCCAGCACAGATCTTGACTGTAATAGGAACAGCTTTTTTTTTAACGGAAGTGGGCTGGTTAGGTATTGTTGTTGTTATTATTATTAGCTATGAAATTGAAACAACTTCACTGGGCTGAGGTTTTCTGAGAGCATTGTCACCTGACGGAGTTGCCTGCTTAGAATCGGCAAGCAATGGGAGTTCCCAAGCACGGATAGAACCAGGCAAGGCTGCTCCAAAGTTGACCTTTTTATTTGGGTCCTTCCGCTTTCCAGGCCTCCCAATCGACTGAAGAGTCTTGGAGGTAGAGACATGGGCAATTAAGAAGGACCAGCGCACCAGGGAACAGAGAAACAGAGGAATTCAGAAAGATTCCAACTAGTTCATTCCAAGGCTAGAGGTTAACGTAACAACCAAAAATAAAAAATAAAATTGGGTGAGAGACGGTAACTGAAAAGGAAGAGGAAAAGGAAGACTTGTTCTAGAGGGAATTAAAATTACAGCATCATGGCAATGGCTAACTTAATTAAAAAGAAAAACATAGATTCAAAGAATGAGGAAAACCGACCAAGTTGCAAAAATAAAAAGCAAACAAACAAACAAACAAAAACAATAAAAACACTGTCTATAATTAAATTTAATAATAATACAACATTCAAATATGTAATTGAGAAAGTGATTAAAAGGAATGCAGAAAAATAAAATAAAGTACTTATAACTTTTGTTATCTATGCAACTGAATTTCTTAAATAACAAGCATAAAAGGAGAATTGAAGTATGGGGAAAAGCACATTTTAATACTTCTCCTTGTGAAATTGCAAAGACTGAGAGAAAGTTAGACTTCCACAAACCCAGACCTGTATCTACGCCCCTCTCCACCTCGTGCATCACCTGCTTCACCAACTGGCTCCCTGCCTACCATGAGCCTACGGGCACTCTCTCCCCTCAGCATTACCTGCCGGAGGTTGCGTGTCACTTTCACGTCGTGCCAGGCATTGTCGTTGAATTTCCCATTCACTGGCTCCACGATGGCCTCAAAGGCCCCGGACCCCAGGTTAATGACCAAGGAGACCGCGCCGTCCTTCAGAGCCAGGTTGACGTAGTCGGCCGACTTGCCCGTGTGCAGGATAAGCCCATTCCGCTGCCAGGTCTTAAAGGAGAGGGTGATTTCATCACTGCTGCTCTGGATGGGGTTCTGAGACAGGTCGTAGCACAGGTACTCGGAGCCTCGGAAAGTGGCCACATTCTCCTCCCGAGCTGCAGAGAAAATGGAGGAAAGCTGTCAATCAACACTTGACTGGCATAAGTCAGAAGGATCTCTGCAAATCCCAAAGAGAAAAAGCTCTCTGGGCACCGCCCCTGCCTCTGGGCTGCCACCAACACTACATTCCCTCCAACTCTGCCCACAAGACTTGTATCTAAGTACGAGGAAAACCAGCAGGGAAGGGAACTGCAGAGACTCTTTATGCCCACACAAGGGTAGAAGACCAACACGACAGCGTGGGAGAGCCGGCTGTCTTCCCTTCAGATTTCCTCAGAAAAAAAAAACAAACCTAAGTGAAGTTCTATGCAAGATGGTAAAGTTTACATTGCTTTTGTTTCAATGATGGCTCTTAAATGATTGTAGAAGAGCTGATTAAAAATGAATAATTAACTGCTCTGGCAAAGGGTTGGGTTTTTTGGTTTTTGGGTTTTTTGTTTTTGGGGTGTTTTTTTTTTAGCTCTAGGTAACTTTTATTGACCAAAAACTAAAAATTAATTCCCCTGAAAGATCTGGCTCTGATTCATATCCATCAATAACACAGCTAACTTTGGTTTCCAGGGTAGAGTCCTACGCCCAGTGGAACATGACTGTGTTATTAAACAGGAGGTTGTACCTAAGGTGATCAAGCAGATAAGCAAAAGGGAACAGGATGAAATTTGGTAATATACTGTGACAAGACCGCAATACTTCCCTTAAACTCCAAGGACTTCTGCTCTGGGGGGTTGGGTTTCTCCTGTTTGAGATGGCCCTGGTCAGACCCTCTCTCCCCATAGAACTGAGAGTCCACAAGGCCACCATGGCATGCCACCAGGGCCATACTCTTTCAAGATCATATTCCAGACACTGGGATCCTGTAATTCCCTACCCAAAGAGCCCCAAGTCTGTCTCCAGGCCTAGTGCCAGCCTCTCCCCTCGATCTATTTTCTGAAGGGAAATCATGCTGGCAGTGTGCATACCTCAAAGTCTAAAGGATAGCTATGAGGAACTATCTGCAAGGCTTTGGACAGAGCTTGGCCACGTGGGCTGGAGCCTCCACGTGCATTTATACCAGACCCCTTTGTGATAGAGGATGGAGCCAAAGGAGGGAAGACAAGGGGGGCAGGACACAGGCTGAGGACCATAGGGCCTGCTTGTCCCCAGCAAGCATTTACCAATGAAAGACTCTGAGGAATCCAAAAATCTGAAATGCGAACTGGCTTACCAAGGTAGTTTTAAAGATATATTTTTCAAGGTAAGAAGATGGAATATAAATTTTATTTCATCATTTGTTGCTTTGATGCATAATTTCAACACAGTGCATGTGGACTTGCATCCCTCCTGCTGCCTGCAGCCTCACTTAGCGTGGCTCACTTCCTATCAGGGTTGGTCAAAAGCTACTCAAAAGCACCTCATTAATGAAAGGAAATGGACAACAATATAAGGTTAGACATTCTGTTCCCCCCTAAGAAGTGGGGTTATAAAATGAGGTTGAGGAAATTCTATTTTCCCTTCTAGACCTACACTTCAGCCTTATCAACCAAAGCCAATTCCCCCTCAGCTCGGATCGTTATCAACCATCACAGCCCGTGGTCAGTCCTGTAAGCAAAACGAAACAAGTTCTTTCTCATCATGGGGTTAGAGCTTATTATAAAGGAATCACTCTTAGAATGTGGAGAGATGACCGCCAACCACATTCTATCAGGTTAATCATAGCATCATGGCATCATTAAAATATGAACCTCAACTTCATACTCCAGAGATTTAAAGAAGATATGAAGCTGGTCCTGTATGTTCTTGATGACCTCACTGACATGTGACTTCCTGCCTGTTTCTGTTTGTACACACACACTGGTGTAAGCAAAAGGGATCTGCTCACTGATAAATGACCACGGTGTCTCTTACACATGCACTATAAAGAGCAAGTACTTCTCAGCACATAACCTTTGCCTGATGTATGTTACCAAAATAGTCCTCCAAATTCAAAGAGTAGAAATTTGACACTATGTGTATGTTTAAAATAAATTCAACCAACCCCCTAAGTGCTCTGTTTATTGTCCTGATCTCTCCTCTCAGTTCTGAAAAAAAATGGCTTTGTTAAAATGCAACTGGACAAGCCCTTGGTCAGTAGCCCTGGAGGTGACTCTGATAGAGTGGAAGATGGTAAGTTGAACGATGTCATCACCACTAAGCTCCTTTCCTACAGACACAAACGTGCACATAGCCAACTACCATGCCTATCCTTGGCACCACACGTGGTATATTAATGGGTGTCTTCCATACACATTTCAGTTACTGGACAGAGATAAATGAGCAAGGAAAGAAGGCCTCTAAAGGGAAGCTTAAATTAATCATGTACCTTTTAACAAGGGCAGGCTTGACACAGAACAGCAAGGCGCCAGGATATTCTTTAATATGCTATGTGGCATTTAATATGCTTCATATAATTAGACTAACATGTCTATAAAAATAATAAATTTTAGAGCTATAATGGATTTTAGAGATTGCTCGATTTAATACTCTTGTTTTATCTTTTTTTCTTTTTCTTTTTTTGATAAATTTTTATTAATTTTAATGGGGTGACATCAATAAATCAGGGTACATATGTTCAAAGAAAACATCTCCAGGTTATCTTGTCATTCAATTATGTTGCATACCCATCACCCAAAGTCAGATTGTCCTCCGTCACCTTCTATCTGCTTTTTTGTGTGTCCCTACCCCTCCCCTTCTCCCTCTCCTTCCCTCTCCTCCCCCCCTAACCACCACACACTCTTGTCCATGTCTCTTAGTCTCATTTTTATGTCCCACCTATGTATAGAATCATGCAGTTCTTAGCTCTTGTTTTGTTAAGGCAGAAACTGGCGACTAGAAACGAGTGAGTGGCCTAAGACAGTGTTATTCTTGACTTCTAGTGCCTCTGGGCTTCTCTCTAAATATCAGTTACCTTTCCTTTTGCCCATCACTCTGGGTATACCACATGCTCCTACTCTGCTTCTCAAAGAATGTGAATAACTTCATGGAACTGTGCACTGATTTACAAACCATCCCAAAGCTTGCATAAATGCAATAAAAAATCTAGTCTGCCCACCATACGTAAATCACACTCGGTCAACAAAAGAAATGTTTCCCTTTGTCCCCTGGAATCTGGGTGTGTTTAAAAGAACTTGTCTTATGTGGAAAGACATTGACAAAAAATGACATCGCTGTAGAGAAAGAATTATCACCATAAAAAAAAACAAGAAATAAAACCAATGAGAGAAAAGGGATATATGTATATTACATGCATATTTATGCTAATCTCCATGCAAATTGACCAAAGGTAGCCAAGTGTATTCTTTTGTAACTATCTAATGAAAACTGCTGCAACATTTCACAATCTTCCCAATCTCTCCACTCAGTGATGAATTTCCCAGTTTACCTTTTCCCTGGGCTGGAGGAGGCCACCAAGGCACCCCAGATGCTGAGTACCTCCCTCCACTTGTCAACGAACAATAGACAACTAAGAGCTACTCTCTGATTCTTGCCCTAGACAAGCAAAATTACTTCATTTTTAATTCATGAAATACTGTCCTGATTGTTGCAGGGAAGAAAGGCATTTGTATTGGTAGTGCATGACCCACTTTTTAGAAGAGCCAATAAGGGGCTTGCCAGATCAAGACTGAGGACCTTGGAGAAATTGTTCCTTTGAATTCTCTCACAACTGACTTTTTTCTCCTAAGATCCCAATCTGTCTTAATTTCCTTTCAACAGCTAAGACTCAAGCACTTTCTTATCACCTTGAAAACCATACTAAGCTGACGGTGAACATAACTAAAAGGTGCAGAACCCAATAGTGACAAACCCATATTTCTAAGCTCTTTCAATTCTCCAAACTCTCCATGAGAAAAATGTAATACTGCCCCAAACCTGCATTTCTATACTCAGTGTTTACACTGGGAAGGAGGTGAGAGAGACAGTGCAGTCACCTTGGATGCATTCAAGCTAAATAGGTAGAGGAAATGAACGCAGGGGATTATGTAACACAGTACACATTGGCTCAGCATAAAGCTGCAGCTTGGCAAGAGGGTAGGCACTGGCGTGGCTAATGGACTGTTTACACCCATTTAAATTACATTATTCCAAATTTGCAATCAATTGCATGCGTTAAAATAAAAAGATTATTCTCATTGCATAAAAAGCAGAGCTCAACTCTGTATGACAACAAATCACTTACCCATTATTTGTGGTGTCCAGTTGATTAAACATTAGATGCAATCTAGATATGTATAACTAAAAATTTTAAATCGGATGTATAAGATATGTAAAGTACTGATCTTTCAAATGGTTTGTTAATCCCAGTATGATATATATATATATATATATATATATATTTGTGTGTGTATATACATGAATATATATATATATATATACACATACACACACACATAGCATTAAAAGACTATTCATGCCCTGGTCGGTTGGCTCAGCGGTAGAGCGTCGGCCTGGCGTGCGAGGGACCCGGGTTCGATTCCTGGCCAGGGCACATAGGGGAAGTGCCCATTTGCTTCTCCACCCCCACCCCCTCCTTCCTCTCTGTCTCTCTCTTCCCCTCCCACAGCCAAGGCTCCATTGGAGCAAAGATGGCCCGGGCGCTGGGGATGGCTCCTTGGCCTCTGCCCCAGGCGCTAGAGTGGCTCTGGTCGCGGCAGAGCGACCCCCCCGGAGGGGCAGAGCATCGCCCCCTGGTGGGCAGAGCGTCGCCCCTGGTGGGCGTGCCAGGTGGATCCCGGTCGGGCGCATGCGGGAGTCTGTCTGACTGTCTCTCCCCGTTTCCAGCTTCAGAAAAAATACAAAAAAAAAAAAGACTATTCATTCTATTTTCCATTTTCCTCCCCCAAAATCACCCAACTAGTGATTGATATAACTCTATTATTACTCTGAGAAATTCCAAAACAATATTCATTATAATATTATTTTACTATGCAATCTAAGAAGTGTGGAGAAATGCATGTCACTGTTCCAGTAAGCCTGTGGTTCCTGAGAGCTTGTTGTCTTACGCTTGGAAATGAAAAATTCTAAACTTCATTCTGAAGGTTATAAGGAACCATTGCATAAATTTACTGAAAAAATTGAGGGTCCGATTTGTATTTTGAAAAGATCTCATTGATAAGTAAACTGGAAAAAAGAGAAAGCAGCAGGAGAAGAGCCCAGTTAAAAGACAGGGACACCTCTGAACTACTTTCCCAGGAGGTGTCTGGGGCTGCTTCAACCTAGCTGGTGATACAGTTCTTGACTGAGGTCTGCATTCACTGGGCAGTGATGGAAGCAAAATATTCTTAGAAGAGACAACCGGAGGAACTGAGAGGCAGAGATGCTGGCAAGCCAGGGACCATAGAAGGAAACCAGAGTCTGCATAGTAAGATCGCAATGCAACCATGGAAAACAAACGGCCAGAGGACAAAGACACAGCATTAGACATCAAAGGGGTCCAGTGAGAACATGTTAGAATGGTTA